>NC_046657.1:88713665-88740104 GCF_010883055.1 Belonocnema kinseyi
TGCTCGACACCTTGACAAATGTAATTCCATGTAGAAACATGCGTTTAAATAAAATATTTTACCAAAAAAGTTACCCACGCTTTAACTTGACAGACTGTACTAGGAGAAAATCCATTGAAAAAGAAGAGGTTGTTGTGCACAAGAAGTACTGTTTTGGAAACTGTAAAATTGACAGTCGGCGCAAGTCCTACTGCGAATGTACTTGGCTGATTTATTCAGAAATTTTGAGGGTGGTCTACATAGAAAAAATGTTAAGGAATTTAAAATCAAAAACATCAATACCAATAAAATTGAACTAAATACTAAAGTGTTGTGACCACAAATTAATAATTCTATACTGGTTTCTTATGAACGAACATTAAATACAATACAATGCTGACTCACAAATTTAATTTTGTGAAACTCCAATGATTCAAGACTTTATTACAAAAAATTCAGTTTCGAGTTGTTTGATTTTAAATATTTTATTTATAATTATTCATTTTATATGAACAACTAAATATCGCTTAAATTTACCAAACTGCTACTTTCATTCTTTACAAAATTATTAATACACTGTTAGAAAAAATTCGTACAACGTCACACTGAAGTCCGAAGTTGTGTTACGGTGCCATATTTTGGTGCGAAAAAGCATTTTTTCTACTAAAATACACTTCTCTGGTGTAAAGATGGTAAATTTACGAACTCTCAACTTTCCAGTGTTGAAAGTACTAACGAATTACACCGAGGAGTTGTCAAAGTCCTAATATAAGCTTAAAATTGCACTGGGCAGTGTAAAATCAAACACTAACAATAAGACGGAGCGAGAAACATACAATCGACACTATACGGTGCGAAAACTAAACCGATAAGTTGCTTTGCGCGCGCACGCGCAGTTAACATCTGCAGGCTTGGGAGACTCGACCAAAGTCACATCTTACCATTTCATTGTTGTATTGTTTGGTATATTTTGTGTTTTCTGGTATGCGGGTAGCTACGAGTGTTCTTCTTTTGGCGTGTCGGTTAGTCGGCCCTGTTAAATGCTGCGCAGAACAGCCTCGTGTAAACCCGAAAATGAACGAGCCGGAATCCGAGCTCTCCCGACTTTATGAATGACGAGATCTAGCTGCTCCTCCAATTTATTTCGGTTTTCAAATCCCGATTATATTCGTAGAACCATTTGAATTATCGCAAAGACAAAAATGTAATTTACTTTTCGTAAATAGATATCGGAGGCAAGATTTTTGGGTGTATAATGTTTCAAATTAATTTTTAACCCCCAAAAAAATGCGAAGTTTAACCAATTTAATGAAATTTTAAGTAAAACAAATGAATTTTCAAAGAAGAAAAAGAATTCGCCACCAAAGAAGTTAGAAGATACATTTTTAATTAAAAATATAATTTTTTAAGAAAAAAAATGTCAACAAAATTGTTTCATTTTTACATTCTCATCATTTATGATTGAGAAAGTATTAGAATTGTCAGAAATTTGACATCACACTTTTTCAACGGATCTCCACGTTTTGAGACCCCCTGAATCTGAAAATCAGGTTTTCACGATGGCGTTTGTCTGTCTGTTTGTCCGTCCGTACACGATAACTTTTGAAAAATGAACGAATCAGATTCATCTTTGGCACACGTTTTTTAGGTCTTAAAAGAAAGGACGAGTTCGTGAACCAGCCATTCCTGATAAAAATTCAAAAAGTGAGCTCATTTTGTAAATTTTTGAGAACACTTTTTTCTAAATTTGAAAATTCTATGTACGGATATTTATAGTATTAAAAAGAACAAACAATTCATTCTCATGACTTTTTTCGATAAAAAGAAAATTTTTAGAGTTATAGAGTTTTCAAAATTTTTTTAATTAACCGAAAACCGCGTATTTTTTGCTTTATTCGTGAAAAATAACGTTGAAAAAAATAAAATAAAATGTGTGGAAAAACGACGAAAGTTACGAGAAAAAAATCCAACAAAACCTGTTTACAAATGTCTGTCGGAAATCGAGCGCGTAACGCGAGAGTTACGATGAGAATGTGTACCTCAAAGCCTACAGAGCTTTGAGAAACTTAATCTTCGATTATACTTAAGGGCATGTGATACTTTCAGTTTCTCCGGCTTTTTTTCCACAAAAATGAACATTTTTAAAAACTGAATTCGGAGATGCTATAAAATATCTACAGGTTAGAAAGCAAATTTCCGCATGTTGTGTAGAATGACTTCTCTTACATGTATAATTCCATGAATTTGCATGAATTCATACGACATGTTGAAAATCACTACGTTCATAGGGTGTAAAAAAAGGACTCACGCTGTACATAGTGAAATTCCCCAGACTGGTAAAATTACTGACCGCGCATAAATCTATATTTTCTAACGAAAATGTCTCCACTTTATAGTCATTTTTGATTCGTCCATATAATATTCTACATTTGTCTAATTTTTGCGATAGAGCTTTCTTTTTCGCTCCTTTGTTCGCGTATTATGAGCGAAGCATGCATTTTTGTTTGCAAACTTTATTGCTCACTTTCGGGAAAAGCATACTAATTTCACGCCGCTGCGCGTGAGTCCACTTTTCACATACGTTCAGCGTACTAAAATTCTACAACCTATTTTTACAGTGAAGTTACATTTGCAGATAAAACATTTAATTTTCTACAAAATAATTTTAATTTTCGATGTGAGAAATGTATTTTCAAACGAAAAATATTTGGACAAAAAAAAAACGAATTTACAACAGAATAGTTTAATTTTTAAAGATTTAATTGGATTTTCAATTAAAAAAGAAAATTTTTTAACGAAAAATAGTATGGAATGAATTCTGAAAGAAAATTGAAAAAGAACACAAATTTTTGTATTATTTCATAAAAATTGTATGAAGGGAACTTAATTCATATTAAGCTTTCTTGCGTAATTTTGTTGCATAATTTTTTTAAAAGTTTATGTTGGTTTAAAAAGTGTGCTTTCAAATTTGAGTAAGTTTAAGAGATATTAAGAAATTTGGAAACGATATCAAAATAATTAAAACTTGGATCAATTTGTTAAAAAATTTTTAAAGTTTCAGGAAAATAAAAAAATTTAAGGTTCCTAGGAATAATTAAAATAATTTTTTATTTCGAAAAATTAATTTTAAGAGATCATTTCAAAACATTAAAAAAAAATCTGAAAATGTATAAAGGCAATTTTTGTTTAATTTTGCAGTATTAAAAGAAAATCAGGAAAAATTTGAATACTTTTTAAAGGAACATATCATAGAATTTCATAAAGTTTAAAATAAGAATGTAAAAGATTTTAAAGCAAACTGTTTCAATTTGGTAAGAATAATAAATTAAAAACAAAGAAAAATCGAGTAAATCCCAGAAATATTTAGAATAATGGAAAAGATTCAAATCGAATTTTAAACTTGAATTCTCTTAGAAATTTAGATTTTTAAAGATTTGAAAAATAAACTTTAGAAACTTTAAAGGGATTCCGAAAGATTTCATGGAGATAAAAATATTTTTCTTAAAATTCTTGGGAAAAATTTAGAAGATTATCAGTAATTTTTTTACATTTTAAATAAATTTTCAAAATTTGAAGAAAAATTTAGGTCGGTTAAAAATGGGTTGAGGAATTTAAGTCCCGTTTAATGTACGAGGGTGGATTGATAAGTTTCTGGCCTGACCAAGAGATGGCGCCACTAGGCCTACCTTGAGGTGGCGTTCTTTTGAATCATTGGAATTTTAATTTTAAAGACTGACAATTGTACACAATATCCAGGTGCATTTTTTCTTTTACAAGAATGTTTAGATTTTTCAGTTTTTTAAATAAGTTTATTCTACGTCCTGAAACTCTTCCAGAGTTTAAATTATTTTTGAATTTAATCAATTCTACAAAATATTTCTTGAATTTATTCCATTATTTACATCTTTTGAAACCTTTTAATCTTACCGCGAATGGAAATATTTTGCTTTTAAAACCTTCTACACTCTTTTTCGAAACTTTAAAAAATCTTTTTATGTGCACGTCTTCTTTAATTTGCTTTTAAAGTTTATTTTTCTAAATGAAAAGCTATTAAAAATTTTCACACGAATATTAGGAAAACAATTCTTTTTTTATCTTGTGCGACCTTCTTATCTTCTAATCTTTAAAAATTATTAAAATTTTTTCTGATTTTTTTTTTAATTCTGCAAAATACAAAAATACCTTTAAAATTTTTCAGACACTTTGATAATTTTTGAAAACTTTTGTAATGTTTTGAAATGTTTAAAAATAATCTCCTGAAATTAATTTTTCGAAATAAAAAAATTATTTTAATTATTGCTAGGAACCTAAAAGAATTTTTGCCATTTTCGTAAAACCTTACGAAATTCTTAAAAAATCATTAGAAGTTTTAATTATTTTTAAATCTTTTCAACATTTTTAAATATCTCTTAAATTTACTCAAATTTGAAAGTAAATTTTTTAAACCATCATTTATTTTTAAAAATTGTGTAACAACATTGCACAAGAAGGACTAATAAAAATTATGTTCCTTAATTCAAGATGTAAAAAAATTGACTTATAATCTTCTTAATTTTTCTAATGAATCTGAGGATAAATATTTTTATCTCCATGAAATATAAATTTCTTACAGAATTCAAGTTAAAAATTTAATTTGAATCTATTCTTTTCTTCTGAATATTTCTTGTATTCACTCAATTTTGTTTATTTTCATTTATTAATCTTAGCATATTGAAATATGTTGCTTCAAAATCTTGCACACTCATCTTTTAAAGTTTATAAAATCCTTTTATATGTTTAAAACCTTTTGTAATTTCTCTTTGAGTACATGTTTTTATAATGAAAAAGTAACACAAATTTTCACACGAATCTTGAAAAAGTTCTGTTTCTAATCTTGTCAAACCTTCTAAACCATCTAATCATTAAAAATTATTCAAATTTTTCCTGATTTTCTTTTAAATTCAAAAAAATTAAAAGCTTTGCCTTAAAATCTTTCAGATTCTTCATTAACAATTTTTGACATCGTTTAAAATGTATTGAAATCTTTTTGAATAATCCCTTAAAATTTATTTTTTTAAATAAAGAAGTATATTAATTATTCGTAGAAGCCTGAAAGAATTTTTTCATTTTCGTGAAACCTTACAAAAATTTTTTTAAAAATCTTTACAGGTTTTATTTATTTTCAAATCGTTTCAAAATTCCTCAAATTCTGTTAAACTTACGCTAATTTGAAAGCACATTTTTTAAACCAACATAAACTTAAAAAAAAATTGTGCAACAAAATTGCGCAAGAAGGTTTAATAAGAATTAGGTTCCTTATTTTTTTATAATCATAAGACACAGCAAAATTGCATGAATTTTCATTCTCTTGGCACCCTGGAAAATTCGGGTTACTTAAAAACTACTAACAGCCAGTTAGCTGCCGAAAACGAATCGCGAAGTCGGGGGGCTCGGGTTCTTGCTCGTGCATTTCGGCTCCACACGAGGCTCTTTTATAAACAGTTAACACCGACATCCGCACCAGAATTATGCAAGTACTGTCAATGATTGCACTGGCTGAGATAAAAAGATTCACTCTCACGTTTGACATCGAACTTTACACATATAGAGATTTTGAAAATTAAAATCTGCATATACATTCTTTAATTTCAAGCATCAGATTAAAATCGTCTTTCGAAAAAAAGTATTTTTCAATTATTTATACTTGAACTGCACTTTATTAAAAAAAAGTAATGACATTGTTTACATCTATTTACAGTTGATCAACTCAAAACGCTTTTTATTAAAAATTTTCAAATTCAAACGCTGTGAATTATTAATTCTTTCAAGTCTTCCAAACCTGAATTTAAAAAATAGATATACTGACATATTTCTCGTCTTTTAAAAAAAATTCCTACCTTCCCGGTCAAGAGGTCATCCTGATTTCAAAAACACTATATAAAAACACGAACCAAAAAATATTTTCATTTCTTTCAGTTTCACGTAATTATAACAAACAATTTTTTACCATTTTAAAAGCATTTTTCTTTTTTGCAAGGTTTTTTTCAGTGGGAAATTTTCCAACTAAAAAAATCGCATTTGCATTTATTTCGGTAATTTGCAAGCTACGTGAATTTCAAAACTGACAACCTACTCATAATGATAAATATCAATTCATTTTCAACTGCATTTCTTTAAAAATGCTTAATCAACCTTTTTCACCTTTTTTGTATCATTACAATTATTTCACTTTTATGCAAAACCCTATTTTTCCACTGTTGAAACCTTACAACTATACGTGATGTAAACGTAACCTGCATTACAACTTTTTATGCAACAGTTCAACACCTGGCACATCATTTACATTCACTTTTACATTAAAATTGGGTGCGATAGTGTACATTTGACCAAAAATATGTGCTGAATTTTTAAAAGCCCACTAAGTGTCATGGCGGCGCCTAAGCTTCCGCTCTTAAATGAAAAGCACTACAAGCGAATGACCAATCGGGGCAAAGATAATTTTCGTTAGCTTTGACTTTGTTTTGATAGTTTTTAGTTCTTCAGAGAGCCTCGACACGTTGCGTGGGAAGCAACAAAAACGAGATGCTTCTGAGACGTTTAAAAAATTCTCAGCATCAACAACAAGGAAATCCGCCACTAAAACACCAGCTAAACGAGGTCACCCACCCAAAATAAGTGCAGAAAAAAGGCTTCATCGGACGTGAATAAAGATGCAGAGTTCTGCATTATTTGTTTAAAATCAATGCCACAAAAATTGAACCGCAATAACTCCATTGTATGCATTGAATGCAAGAGAGATATGCATTTGAAATGGGCTAGATTTACCTAAACCTACTTCATGTACTAAAATTGCAAGTCCAATTGTTGTTTTGATTGATATTGTACTTTTAAATTTCATATCATTAAAATAAAAGGAGAATTTGGCTTTATATATATATATATATATATATATATATTTTTTTTTTTTAAACATTTGAGCATATATTTTATCGATAATCAGCGTTGGTCGAACCTAGAGAGCAAAATCCAACCTTGATAGCATTTATTTTTTTTATTGCCCATACATTTTTTCTTTTTTTGTTGAATCAATTCGCAATGCATCCAAAAAATTTACAATCATCATACCTTTCTAACAATGGTATATAATTGACCAAAATCTTCATTACATGGAAGTTATGGGAAAAAGTATAAAAGGGGACCGATCCAGACGACATTACCCTACAGTTGACGAGTATGCGACACTTTTTAATTTTCATGACTTCGCGAAAAATGGCGTGCCCGCTTCAGAAATTGTCACTCAATTCTCTTTTGTTAAGTCGCTTTTGCATTTAGCAAACACATGCTCATTACTTATCTCATGCTTCGCACTTGATTTTGTCCAATATGTATATGAACTTTTCTACATTATGTTCAGAATTTTTATATTAAATGTATATAACATTTATTTACAGCGATGGACTCTCGAAATTCTGTATAAAATGAGCCTAGGATGCAGCCAATATGTATATTTTTTTAATAGACATTGAAAAAATAGTGTAAGTTTCGATTTTTTTCTTAAATATTCAATAACTTCGGAAATAATCGACATTTTTCAATGTTCTGGGGCTCATTTTGAAGCTCTTTTTCACCATATGATAGCCGCTTATGAATATACACCCAGGCGGAAATATTATATATAATTTATACATAGTGTGAAGTATTATACATAATTTTTATTTGCTTTATACATTTTTTTATAAAACAAATGAATATTATATATAAAACTTCACACTATATATCGATGGCCCGTAAGAAGACGAGCACCGTTCAAAAAGATTTACGAAATCTAATACGGCTCAAGCCGCCTAAAGAAAACTAGCACCGTTCATAAAGCCTAGCGAAAATAGCAGTACTCGCCAATGGATGACGGAAAGAAGCACAAGGGTAACATGAGTACAAGAACATTTTTCATGGTTTTAAAAGTTGTATAACGTTGCCGAATACCCCTCAATCAACAGAACTTCTCAATCTGAAGTCTACTGCTTTTATAAAAATGAAGGTCGAGCCCTATGTAAAACCTAAGGAAACCTCCCAGTGCTTTAAGTGCCAAAGGTTCCACCATGTCTCTGACGTGTCTCACGCCACTCCACGCTGTGTGAAGTTCAGTGGCGCGCATCAGAGTTCTAACTTCTACATGCAAAAAGAATCCTGATTCGCCGGCTACTTGCGCGTACTGTGCAGGAGACTAACCCGCGAATTACAGAGGTTGTCCTGCCTTTAAAACAGCTTCCAGGAAACCAATAATAATAAATCAAAAACTAATAATACGCGTAAAGAAACGGCACCTAATAAATCATCTGCTCAAACCGCTCAAAAAGATACTTATATACGTGAATACACCCCTCAAGTCACTGCCCAGCCACAGCAAAAATTAAAACTTTACAGCGCTGTCGTCGCATCTACTTCAGAAGCGCACGCGATCAGACCACAAACTGTGCAAACATCTAAAAAAACGGGAATTACTAGCACTCACACTAAACCACTTATCGCCAAGAAAATTTCAGGCCAATAAAAAGAATTACTCCAACTATTCTCCCCGTTAAAAATACTCCCTCTCAGGATATCAAAGTAAATCTTGTTAATCTACTAAAAAGAGCTACAACCTTAACCTCCGACATTATGGGAGGAAAAATTAACTTTACCGAAGCTATAAATTCAACTCCAAAGATTATAAGTAATATAATATTACTTGCTATCGAAAATGGCCACTTTCAATAATAACACTTTGAAAATAATTTTTTGGAATGCTCAAAGTATTCTTAAGAAAATACATGAATTAGCCGCATACCTCTACAAAATAACATTACCATTTGCTTGGTCAGTGAAACTTGACTACGCGAATCCCTACGCATTAATCTAGTTCGCGGTTACAAATTATACAGAAATAACACAAATAGAGGTACCGAGATCTTAAGTCAAGAAAATATTGATCACCATGAATTAATAATTCCTGTACTTGAAGCCCTCGAAGCTACTGCCATACAAATAAAAATTCACGGGAATCCATATGATATAGTCTCGCTATATCAGACTCCTTCTCGCGAATTTCTAAAAAATGACTACAGAAAAATATTCAAACTTGCACCCTCGGTAATTGCTGCAGGTGACCTAAATGCTAAACACTTTGCCTGGAATAGCAGAACAACTAACAAAATCGGTAAACAATTATTTGAATTTATAAATCATACAAATCTCTCAATCTCAGCACCAGACTCGCATACTTTTTTTCCTCACAACAGCGAACATAAATCTGACCTTATTGACTTTGCAATTTCAAAAAATAATTTTTACAACCACGACATTTTCACTATTTATGAGCTTGACTACGATCATCGTCCAGTCCTTCTAAGCCTTTGCACCAAATGGGAAAAAGCCCCTGTCGCGCCTCGCTATAATTTTGCAAAAGCAAATTGGCAAGCATTCATCATGACCCTAGAAGCAAATGTTAACTTTCAATCTTCAATGACAAATTCTTTCCACATTCACGACGCCATAACCAATCTCACCGCTAGCATAAAAACTGCCATTCACAGTTCAGTTCCTCAAACTACCATTAACAAATACGATTCACCTCTCAGTCCTGAGATTGAAGAACTTATCCACATTCGCAATAAACTCAGCACATAGCATATAGCGGCAGGGGCTAAGCTTTGGAGCAAAAAAATTAATGTAGCAAAGTTAGAATCAATTCTTTTCGCAATCAGAAAGCCTGTCAAAATAGATCCACCAAAAATGTTTAATGGACCAATAGAATGGAAAAATCCCGTAAAATACCTAGGGGGTAAACTTTATAAGCGTCTTAATTGGAAGCAACATAGCCATGAAACTAAAGGGAAAGCTCTCCGGGCTATCTCGCATTTAAGCCCTATTATTAATAGACACTCCAATCTTAAACCTGAAAATGGAATCTTAGTTTACAAAATGTTTATCCGACCAATCATAACCTACGCATGTACAATTTGGGGTGGTGCGTCAAAATGTAACATCAATCACATCTAGATTATACAAAATAAATTCCTCAGATGTATTACAAAAACTCCTAGATATACCAAGAACTCGGTCCTTCACAGAGAATTTCAATTACCTTATATTTCAGAGTATATCAAGGAAACCGCCACTAAATTCTATAAATCAGCATCACTATCACCTAATGAACATATCTCCTCTCTCGGGAAATACGATTTTGATCCGCTTCGCAAGCACGCGATGCCAAAAGACTTCCTCATGAAATGAAACTAACAACGAAATTTATTTTTCGAGCCCTCTACCTCTTCCCACTCTTCTTCTTTACTTTTATCTCCACAAGACAACGTATCTTGGTAAATTTATCCGATCAACTCGTGTATTGAAAAATTAAGGCAAGAAGCAATGTTGGCTCGAGTACTCTTTATCGGCAGAACTTGTTTTTGGTTCTTAATAATAACGCATCCTCAGCATCATGACAGACCTCAACAGCTGAAACGAGTGCACCATCAGCAAAGAAATGCAGAAACCCAGTGGGCGCCGCGTCATTTTTAGAACGTTCTAAAAACTTTCTAAAATGTTCAATGTTCTAAAAGGTTAAATACAGAATGGAAAAAATGGACGTTTTAGAACATCTTTATAATGTCCTAAGTCAGGCATTTTTCCAACCAAAAAACATCTTTTGAAACATAATAGAAAATACGCAAATTTATTATTATATTTACTGGAATACTGTTTCTCGTGAGCTTATTTTAAGTCTGAATTATTTAATATTACGTTTCTGATGTATTAATTGTTTTTTATTATTATCAGTGACGAAGGATTGTTTATACTGCTCTATGGAGTAAACATAGCAACCGCATATGAAACTTTCTAAAAACACCATATGGGTGTTGTCTATAATTTACATGATTAGAACTAATCCGGAGTTTTTAGTAATGACGTTAAAAAAAGGTCTAAGGAACAATGTCTAAGTCGCATGTTTCACACACGTTCCAAAAACGTTTCTGAATGGTTTTTGGGACATCTGACATAATTAAAGTACCTGGAACGTTTTTGGAACGTTCCCAAAACGCCGTAAATGTATGTACTTTAAATATAATGTGTTTCAATTCATATTTTTCGCTCAAACGTTGGAGGAATAGTAAAGTAAATGATATGGGACGTCTGTTGGATAATATTATTATTTTTTACCAAATAAAAAGGTAATTTATATGATTTAGCTTTTTTATGATTCTTTTAATAGTTTTAAAAAAACAACAGTCTGCTGAAGTCCGTTTATGTGTTGTTGGACAATTTTCAACTTTTCTGCGAAAGAAAGTGAATAATTTCCGAATTGTGATATGGCTTTAGTGGTATATATTTCGCTTTGTTATGAAAAACAGTATAATAATATTTGATATTATGCACTTAACTACCCAAGAAAAAACCTTCCACAAACGTTCCAAAACCGTTCCAGCTGAAGTTGAAAGGGGCAACAATTTTCGTTGAATACATAGATATCAAACCTTACACAGCAATGCGTTTTTCGCTGGTATAAGAAATTAAATACTTTATAATATTATTCAGTTTTTGAATTTCACAGAAAACTATATTTTTACGTGAAATTGCCCCAAAAACAGTTGCTTAACAAATAAAGTTATACCTGTCAATTATTACTTGAAAAATGTGTTTATACCCCGTAACCAGACTTAGTTTAAATGTATCGACCTTTCTTGCACCTTTCCTTTACAGGCTAATCAACATTAATCATTTCTCTCTTTATTACCTGTCTGAGAACAGCATCCCAAGAATGTTCTAAAATCTTGCCCTCATATACCCCTAGTCTGATGTTTCATGACCATCATAATTTATAATTATTCGAAAAAAACAGCGGATATTTAAGGAAAGTATGCTATTTTTCTCCATGTCTAAAATAAAAATAAACAAAAGGAGTTTTCTAAACCCATCTTAGCTTCATTAAAAATATTTGATTAAAACAATAAATAAGGACAGCCACCTTTTTCTGCGAGAAAAGAAAGATGTAATTTGTTTAGTGTAATGGAAAATGTTAATAACTAACTTGTTTTTCATTCTAAATTTTCTCTTAATCATACTGACCTCTATCAATCCTACTTTTAATATTATTAAGTTGTCGAGTTCGCTGAAATAAGGTATACTTTTTATGTGAAACTACCCGAAATTCCGATAACTCAGACAGCAATTGATCAAAATACAGATTTATTCAATGTTATTTATTCACTACCAAGATCAAACTATTTGTCCAAAACCATTCAAGGACCTATATGAATTGAAAATTTGATTTATTTTAATTATTGTTACTTGATTTAATTTAATTTATTTTATATTATTGGAAAAACTTCTGAAATAAAAATAATAAATTGAAAATTACTAACAAGGAAGGTACCCGAGGTGTACCTCACCGATTTTCTTGAAATTGTGATATGTTGTAGAACATCAAAAAATATTCGACGCGTATTTTTTATACGTGCCCATAAGCCCATTTAAGGGGTGAAAACCACCCTTGAAGTTCACCCCTAAAAACACATTTTTTTAAATTTCTCGAATACAATTCATAATTTTTTACTGAAACAAAGTGGGTAACACTTGTTATTAAAAAGCACATATTTATGCATTATTTTTAGTCATCAAACTCGCAACCCCCGTTTTTTATTAATGAAAAACTATATTTGTTGGCCATTTTTTTCACTATACACATTCCAAAGTCTGTTGAATCTTGACAAAATTAATTGTTTTATGCACAATAATCAAAAATAAAGTTGACCTGTTCCGGCATTTTAAAAAAAAAAATCCCTTGAGGGGGTGAGCTACCCCTAACATTTATACTGTTATATTTCGTTATAACTAAATAAAGTTCGTTCTAGGATCGTTCTAAAGTCGACTTTTTCAAGATGTCCTAAACATGTTCACAAAAATTACGTTTTGAGAACGTTTTTCATACTTTTGTGCCCACTGGGAAACGATGTGCGTAGTGTGCGCCATCGAAACTGTGCAAAACTGCCAAAGTTGGACGAATTGGATAGCGAATGATTCTGAATTTTTTCAGTCCTTCTTTCTATAATATCTTTTTTTTCGTCTTTTTCCACATTTTCGATTTTTAAAATTTTTGTAATTTGAAATAATTAATTATAATTATAAATAAATATAAATTCAAATATACCATAACGTTACGATTTTAGCTTGCCGTCATGAGGGCTAAACGGAAATTCTCCCTCGATTTACAATTTTTACGTTCTCATCCTAATGAGAAGGTATTGGTTTTATGTAAAATTTCACTTTGTCGGTTTTCATAAAATCTCCACGTTTTTACGTGGAGTCTGTAGTCTGTATTCTGTAGGCACGATAAGTTTCGAAAAATTGATCAGATTGGTTTCTGCTTTGGCACACTTTTTCAAGGCCTAAAAAGAAGGAACAAGTTCGTAAAGCAGCTATTTTGAATCAAAATTCAAAAAGTGAGCGCATTTTCAAACATTTTTAAACCACATTTTTTCAAGATTTAAAAATTCTATCTACGGTTATTCATAGTACTCAGAAACTTAAACAATTCGTCCTTATGACTTTTTTCTATAAAAAGAAAATTATCAAAGTTAGAGCATTTTCGAAATCCAAAAAAACAAACTAAAATGAACATTTTAAGCCAAACAGCGCATTACACGAAAAAAAAGTCAAGAAAAGAAAAACATTGATTTTTGAAAACTCAAGATTATCATAACAATTTTTTTAATTTGGTCGAAAAGTTGAAAATTCCCTATTTCATTGTACCAAAATAATAAAAAATCCAAAAATTCCATTTTTTGGTCAAATTATGCAAGATACGAAAAAAATGAATAAGCGAAAATTGCGCGCCCTGAAAAGACCTACAATTTTGTGATGAATCACTTTTCGATAGAACGCGTAGTTTTTGTTTTTTTTCGTAAAAAGCAACATTTAAAATAAAAAAGTTGGACTAACGACAGCAACTACGCAAAAAATGAGACAAAACTTATTTGTCCAAAAAAGAGCTATAATTTTTTATAGGACCCGTAGTTTTTGCATTATTCGTAAAAAATAACATTCAAAATATAAATATCAAACTCTTTTGATAAAAACGACATAAGTACGAACTAAAATTAACAGACAAAAGTTGTTCGCCTAAAAAGATCTATAAATTTATTATTAATCATTTTTCGATAGGACGAGTAGATTTTTTTTCAATCGTAAAAAATAAGATTAAAAATAAGAAATTAAATTTTTTTAAAAAGGACAGAAAAAACGAAATAGGACAAAGTATCCTATATAGGACCATATATAGGTTCCTGTATTAGACCATATGCAGATGCACAATAGTTATGATATAAATTGATTGGAATTATATATGTTTCAGCGTAGCTTAGAATACAATTTAAAGAAAAATACGAAACAAATATTAAAATAATCGTGATAAATACAGTTTGTGCTTTATTTTGCAATATCTGAATAAGCAATCCCAAGCAGAGTTACATCAAAAATGTATTATATTTGATATGAAAGTGTTGTGTATAATGTAAAGGTGACATTTTGGACAGAATCAAGTGCGAAGCACGAGATACGTGATGAGAATGTGTTCGATAAATCCGAAAGAGCTTTAACAAAAGAGATTTCACAATAAAAAAATTACAGTTGTCGATCCGTTGACCTTGTATTTTAAAAGGTGTGTACACGAATACGGCAGAAATGCAAAGGCCGAGCGCGAATTGCGATGGCCATCAGTCGCGTTCCGTAGGTGCGCTCAAACCAGCGGCGGATCCAGGCCTTGGTCTCGGAGGGGGCGATCGGGGCGTATAAGTCGAAAAAAGCAACAAAAAAAAAAATATTTCAAGTTATAAGTATAAAAACTTAGAGCTCGGGGGGGGGGGGGGCGATCGCCCCGATCGCCCCCCTCTGGATCCGCCAATGGCTCAAACTCTCGAGCTAAGCTCTTTTAACAAAAGAGAATTAACAATCACACAATTACACTGGTTGGTGTTTTGAGTCTTAATTTTAAAATGCTTGCGCAAGAATGTTTGAAAATATAAAAACTGATCGCGTAGCGCGAGGTAAATACATAATCGAGTGCGAGAATCAGTTAGAAATGTTTGCATTTATATTTGTTTATTAATTATATGTTCACTCAAAGTCGAGAAAATCTAGATTTTTCACAAAATCATTATTTACTATTTAACAAGAGTTTTCATATGATGAAAATCATCTTGAATGAACTCAAGAGTACTCCTAGAATACAAATAATTTGATTATACATAATATGTTTTAGTTATCATAAACAAATCATCACATTAACCGAAAGGTAAATATTGTAATTTTTGTTGAAATTTTTTTTTCTTATATGAAAATGCTTTAAATTATTGTAGAATTGATTATTAGTCATAATTTTTATGAAAAATCAACAATTGTAATTGTCGTAAACAATTTTTGCAAGATTTGAATAGATGTAGATGTTCGGAAAAATGATATACACGGAGAAAAATAGATGTTAGCACAGACTATCTAGATATTATTGGGTAATATCTTAGCGATTTAACTATGGGACAAAAATATGGATACTGAAGTAGAACATCCGTAGGTATTAAAAAGAAGATTTTAACTGACAACATACTAGATATTAAAGGGCAGAATCTAAGGTATTCACGAAATATTTTTTAATTGTTCAAAAATTACCTGTGAAGCATGCCATTTTCTATCAAATGCAAAAGAATGATAATATCGTTGTCCTCTCTTTTTGAAATCCGAATTCTTAAGCATTCGCCTTTTTGCATAATTATGCGATTTTGTGTTGAAAAACTAAAACACTGTTCAAGGCTAATATGAAAGATGCCTGTAGCTGAGTCCTCATTTCCTTCAGAAAATTATAACATTACCAAAAATATGTAATCCATTTTCCACCAAAACTTATAGTACAATAGATTATGCCGTAATATCTATATATTATGGCCTGGAATCGAACTTTTTCACTAAAACTGCTTCAGATTTTTGTAAGAAAAATTTGCAATCACTGTTTTCATAAAAAATTAACAGTAAGCATTTATTATAAGAAATGTTTTTATGGTTCTCTTTAAATTAGCGCTTTTTTCAAATAGAGATACCTCTAAATTATTTAAGATACTTTCAATATTCTGGGAAATGATACATATTTCATTCGGTTTGTTCATTACCTAAGCCTTCGAAATAAACAAATGAAACGTTTTTTCGTATTTACTTCTGTGATTTTCGAGTTTCTATTTCGTGATGATCTGCTTTCTATCTAATGACTTCATTTGTTTACAAAATTAACAATTATTATATTTTAACAAATATAATTAAAAATTATATCATTTTACCCAAGCTTTACGTCAATTTAGCTGATAAAGGATAAACCAAAATAGAAAAAACTCAAATTAAAAATGTTCGGAAAAAATGTTTGATAAAAATTTTAATTATTGATGTTTAATGAAAACTGTGACTAACTGGAACAATTTAAAGTCCTTATCTTAATTTTGCTGATTACTGGTCAAATATTTTCTCTGAAGAAAAGAGACAAATTATTTGACCAGTAACCAGCAAAATTTAACAGAAGAATTTAATCAAAATAGAATAATATTTAGAAAAATATTCAAAACAACAGACGAAAATATTGAACCGTGCGGGTGCAAAATAAAATCCCGTTTTTTAACGCTAACCACAGGCTTGAATTTTAGTCCATGTATTACAAAAATAAGCGTTTCTCCTACAATTATTAATGGTTTTAAGTCATATTTTAACCACATAATACAAAGGTCTAAATGAAAAAACAAACGCGCGCCTGTGAAGGAGCAAACCGCCACTGCAAGTGTACCCATGGTGAACGGAATATCGGTGTGGCCCATTTCCCAATAAAACAGCGGGCGCACATTGCGGCGAATTAGAAAATTGGGGTTCAAATTGATCCAGAGCCTACAATTTTCATCCGATTACATTTTTTTTTTTAACTTAAAGCTAATTAAATTCTGAAGAGGTCTGTCGAGGGCAATTTGCTAGAAAGGCTCTGTTTGTTTGTTATTCAAGTTGCAAAATGCCAACCCTGGCGGACCGAAGGAACCGAATGGAGCCTCTACAAAGTACCTTTAATGACAACGGTAAAAAGTTTAAAAAAATATAAGACGTATAACGCCTGTTGTCTGCTACTTACAGGCAGTGGGTTTGAAGTGTAGAAGTCAACAGGCGTTATACGTCTTATATTTTTTTAAACTTTTTACTGTTGCAAAAAAAACTATTGCGATTATTCCGTGACTTTCTATAGGAAATTTTAACGTAGAATCCGAATTTAAACAATTTAAAAGTTGATTTTGCTGTTTTTTCAAGTTTTTTAAAAAGGAATTGAATGAGGACCCAATGGGGTCAAATTTTATAAATAATCGCCTCTGTTAGCGTAAAATACATTTTTTCTGCGCAATCATTAGGTTTTCCTTCAAAAATGAAAATTCCGTGACAGAAATGAACAATCAAAATATTTACCATTGTTATAAATAATACTGATTAACAAATGCATTAAACGGTCACTCTTTAATGGAAGAAATCCATTTTTTGCATAATTGTTCATTTTATCCCTAAATTAATAGTCTGATGGAGCAAATTGACGCTTTTAAATAGGAAAAATTTCTTTCTTGATGAAATGTTGATTATATCATAAGACATGAAAGTCCTACGAGGCAAGAGTCGTAAATACCCAGAGTTAGCGCCGCGTACAATTGGTCTGTGAGGGTCAGTGCACGTATTTGAATATATAGTTCTTTCATGTGTTTTCGTTTTATTACAATCAAAGAAAAATGAAAGACTGAAAGCAAAATTTGAAGAATATGAGATAAAAGACAGACAAGCAAAAATTTTAATACCTTTTAAATCATATTTCCGTAATTTTGCACTAATTCTTTCGCATGGCAATACGCAAATGAAAATTTGCAAACACAAGTTTTTCAGGTTGTCAGTCGCACATGACAGTTTTCAAATTCCAGAGCCAGTCGACCGTCAACGCTTTCGTTTTCAAAAGTCAACCTTACCTTTCCCCGTCCACCCGCTGTCGACAGCAGCGCGCGCACAATTGGCCGTCTACTTCCCATTGCGCTGACCGCCCCTGAATTATTACGCTGTTTTTTGTGGAAGGACATTAAAAAGTTCATGCACGTATCTATTGGATTTTTGTGTTTTTTCAACTTTCATTATTTACGACTCTTGGGTCCAAATAGTAAGGATTATTTCTCATAAAGTGGAGATTTGTGAATACTTTGTTTTCGTGTTCTTCTTGTGGTACTATAAAGTTTTATCAGTTGTAAATTTCAAATCATGCCTTCATAAGTTTCAATGCAAAACCTTAGTTTCGATTAAATTCATGGTTCTAACAATGAATGAATTTAAAGTTCCGCAGCAAGTTCTTTGTGTTTTTCTGATTAAAATGGCGACAAAGATAGAGGAAAACTTCTGAGCTATATCAAAACCAATTACGATATCAAAGACGAATGTCTCTTTGCGACATTGCTTCCACGAGGGGACTTCCCCTTCACCAAAAACGATATCTAAAAAAAAAAAAAAAATTGCGCGGATTCGGGTTTTAAACAGTATTTGAAAAAGATCAGATATGAAAAAAAGTTCGAGACATGACTCCAGCACATTCGAAGCTATCGAAATACTTACAAAAGCACAAAACAATTTGGGAAAACGGCCGCAGTAAGTGTAACAACAGCAATTTTTCCTTTGATTATATAAATATGTATATTTTTTGTTTTATCAAACGCCCAACGTTTGACAATTGTCAACATCGCGGAATTATTTGAAAGAATTTAAAGAAAAATACAGAAAGATATATATCATATATATGTACTCTATTTTTGGGTATAGATAAAAGTATCAATTTTGCGAAATGTCTATTTTTCATAGATAGGCTAAAACCATATCCAAGGAACGATTCGCGTGCTATTTGCATGCATTGCAAATCTTCAATGATGGCTCATCTTAATAGCATAAAAGATCATGAAAAAAGTGATAAACATGTCAAGAGTGTGGGACGTGACCAAGGGCTTGCGGGCACTCCAAAAATTACAAATTTTGTGAAGAAAACTATGGATGAAAAGAGAAAAGCTGCAGAACTTAAAATTGCAGTTTTCGTTGCTCATGACTGCAGTTTGCGCACGACAGATCATTTGGGAGATGTTGTAAAACAATTAGATCCTTCTTCCGAAGTTCTATCAAGTATAAAACTTCATCGTACTAAATGCACAGGTGGGTATTTACATACACAAATACATTAGACAAATAAATTGAAGTTTAAAAATAAAAAACAAGTGAAAGACAATAAAATGTGTGATAAAATAAACAATAAAAGAAAATGAATAAAAGAATTATTAGTAAATAAATATGTAACCAGAACATTGAAAATCTTGTGGGAATAGGTATTGATGGAGCGAATTCAATGGCAGGGTGCAATGAATCTGTTTCATCGAAATTGACTAATGTAGCGTCTCATGTTGTAACTATCAAAACCTCGCCCATTCTCTACATCTTTGTGCCGAAAAAGCATTCGAGATTTTACCAAAACACTTAGCTTTTTGGAAAAAGAAACGTATGCGTGGTTCTCGAGGAGTACTATTTGTTGGCTTAAATATGCAAAACTATATAAAGAATGTAAAAATCGACTATTGATCCTATAAAAATTTGAAAACTTTCTGGAACCCGATGGCTTCCTGGATTCTGTGCTATTGAAACAATTCTTGATCAGTGGGAATATTTAAAAGCGTACTTTGAAAAAACTAGCATTGAAGAACGAGATGATATTGGGTTTAAGGCTGATATACTCAAACAAATGTTCAGCCATGTTGAAAACAAATTGTATTTGACATTTTTGCGCTTCTCGTTAGAAGAGGTTATACGCGCCAACAAAGTTTTTCAGTCTGAATCTGTGGAACCATTCAAACTACTCGACGATTTGAACGAACTTTTGTACAGTAGTCTTCAACGTATTGTTGTACCTCAACAACTGGAAAGAGTAGTTAATCGAGATCTGTTTGATTATAAATTTAAAAATTACCTCATGGCTACAAACTGCATGCATTTTGGATTCGATTTCAATCAGTTAAGCACAAAATGTGATTCAAATAGTTTGATTACTGTAAAAGAAAGGTGCAAAAATTTTTTGATTGCCTTAATTGATTAGCTTCAATTAAGACTCCCTAAAAACATTCAATTTTACAAAAAATCAAGCTTTTTTCTCCAGAAATTGCGTCCAATCCGAAAAAACACAATATAACAGAAATAGCAAGTTGTTTTCAAAAATTCTTTAATGATGTTGATGCGACTCAGACTGAATGGAAAATGTTACACCGCTTAGAGCTCGAGGAGAAATCTTCTGATGAATATTGGGCCAAAGTTCTCGAGTGCTTTGTCGCTGCAGGAGTTCCGTGTTTCAAGCACATTTCTAGATTAGCAATCGCTTTACTTTGTCTACTATTTTCTAACGCTTGTGTAGAAAGAGCTTTTTCAATTTTGAACATCATTCAATATAAACTCCGGAACGAAATTGCGATAAAAATAGCTGATGCCGTTTTGCGCGCGAGGTACCTCATTGAAGATTGTGCAGATTTCAAACCAACTGCTAATATGTTAAAAATGTTTTGCTCTGAAATCGTGTATACCAGCGAATTCGACGACAATATACTCAATACTCTAGTCGATCTCTAAAATCATAAAAATGAAACTGTTTACAACTCGTGCAGTGTATTAAATGAACTTACGTTCATTCGTGGTAGATAATTTTAGTGAAATATAAGATGTTAAATTGTTGACCAGGATGTAATAATATTCTTGTAGATGGAAGTCAAAATTTCAGTCAATTACTGGTCAGTTTATTGAAATCATGTCTAAGAGATTCTCAGTACATATATGGTAGACGTTTCAACTGTACGTCGACAGTCCTTATCAGTATAATTTTTCAAAAACCTTCTAGAAAATTGGGTAGAATACTTAGGGCGTCTCTTCCACGTGATCTGGGCTGAGGAAAGAGTCCCAGCTAGCTGGGCCAAAATACATGCATTTATGTTGTAAAAAAAGGGTGATAAATCTGACCCTCATAATTACCGGGGAATTGCCCTTATAAATACTATTACTCAGATCTTTTCTCAAATCCTGTGGACGAGATTGACTGCGTGGGTCAACGAGATAAACATTCTCCCAGAAAATCAGACTGGCTTCAGGCCTCGAAGAAGTTGTATTGATCATATTTATATCCTAACTTCTGTAATTCAAATCCATTCGTCTATCCCAAAGCGACGAATCTTTGCTTTTTATATAGATTTTAAAAAGGCTTTCGACTCAGTAAACCACTGTCGCCTATGGAACACACTCCTAAGGATAGGCATGTCCACTAAACTTATACGAATTATAAAAAATCTCTATGATAACGCTAATAAGTCTATTCGTACTTGCGAGGGTCTGACTTCGTCCGTAAACGTAACTTGTGGGGTGCTTCAAAGTGAGATCCTTAGTCCTCTCCTTTTTGCACTTTTCACATATGATCTAGAAGAATACTTGCGAATACTGCCCAATACTGTATGAACAATTTTTTAACGGTCAACGAAACAAAATCAAAAGTTAATGTATACCACAAAGGTCGGCCATGTGAATACAAATTCTTCTACGCACAGACTCAGATGGAGGTATTGAGTGAATTTGTCTATCTCAGTTTCAACACATCAGCCTCGGGTCTTTTTTATAAAGAGTTCATAAGAAGAATGTCTGTTGCGAATATTGCTATGGGTGCTGTTTCAAGAATTTTATTCGCATCTAAATCTAATGCCTCGAAAACCCTTACTATATACTCTTTTTCGCAGCCTTACACTTAGTGTTCGTTTTTACGCAATAGTAGTCTGGGGATTAAGGTACTTTGATTCAGTTGAGGAATTACAGTCCTCTTTCTTTAAAAAATTACTAGGCTTACCAACATACACGTTGAATTTTGCCCTCCGCTTAGAGACAGGTACATTACAGTTAGCTTATGATATATTTAAGTCAGCGCTGAGATGGTTGTCGAGGTTGTTCGGTATGCCTGATAGGTATCTTGAAAGATGTTTTCTTAAATTGAAGGCAATGTCCTTAAAACCTGATTACAGCGCGAAGTATAACTGGGTTCTTCAGCACAAAAATATGTTCACTCTATGTAACTCGGAGAAAATGTGGCTTGATTTGGATTCTACGTCGCTCATGGAAAATATGGATGTTTTTCTAAATAACTTTTCTGATTATGTCTGGCGTTCCGACTATGAAAGATCTTTTCATTCAAGTAGTCTCCAAGTCTTCCCACATCTTAAACTCTATCCGAACTTTCAATGATATCTTCCTCTTAGATTACCTTTTTATATAACTTCTATTATTGTTCAACTTAGACTACTGGGCTCTATCAGGGGTTGTATACGTTTTGGAGAAGATAAATTTAATTATGACGCTGCTAGACTCTGCCCTATATGCAACCTGTCAGTATCAGAGGACCTTTATCATTTGCTGACCGTTTGTCCTGCCTATTCTGACTCAAGAATATCAATCTTAGGTCACCCAGCAACCACGAAAATTAACAGCCAGTATTGGCTGAGTCTTTTGAACTCTAATTGTCCACACGAGCTACACAAAGTTGTATTGTATGTCCGGAAAATTCTACAAATAAGAGCGTTTATTCTGGAGACGTGACTGTCTTGACAACATTAAACAATTTTTTTGCTTGTAAAATTTTTGTAAGTTAATTCTTTTTATACTGCTGCTTAATCTGGCTGCACATGATTACTTCTTGTCTATATTTGTATCTTGTACTGTTACTCGTTTGTATCGACCTTAGGCCGAAAAACAAATTATTGAATAATAATAATAATAATAAATATCAAATCCTTCAAAATCTCATATTAAATTACTGTTCTCAATTGAAAATTCCTCTCAAGTATTTCGAAACCTTCAAAATCTGTTAAAACACCCTGCAAAGGGGAATGGTTCAGGGAAGGCAAATAAAGGTTTAGGGAAAAGATAAATATCAAAATGGGAGAGGGAAATGTGGACGAGGAGATAGAAAAAATGATAAGAGAAATAAAAAGAGGATGGGATGAGGACTATAAAGAGAAAAAAGGAGGTCAGAAAGGAATTAAGAAAGTGGAGAAAAGAAAAAAGTAATGAGGAAGAATATAGGGAAGAAAAGAAGGAGTATACTAAGTTCTGTGATCAAAAGAAAGCGGAAGAAAATAAAAGGTTTGAGGAAGACGCGGAGAAGGCTAGGATGGAAGAAGAGGCATGGAAGGCAGTAAATAGAGAAAAAAAGAACAAAAAGAGTAAACCAAGATATTGAAATGGTAGAATGGAAGAAATAGTTTTTGGATTTGCTAGGAAGAGTAGAGAGACAAGTTAGAAAGGGAGGAAAGTATGGTAGAGAAAGAGAGGAGGAAGAGGACATAACAAAGGAAGAAATAGTTAAGGTTTTAGGAATAATGAAAGATAGAAAGGCACCTGGTATATATGATATTCCAAATGAAGTATAGAAATATGGAGGGAAGGAACTAAAAGGAATGGGCATGGATACTGTGTAATCGAGTATGGAGAAGAACGAGGTGGCCAGAGTTATGAAAATAAGGAGCAGTTATACCAATAGTGAAGGAGAGGAGGTTAAAGATTATAGGGTATGACGCTAATGTTAATACTTTATAAGGTACATGTATCTATTTTGTCGAAGAGATTGAAGATAGAAGTTGAAGAACAAAAGATAGAGCCACCTAACCAGACAGGGTTTAGAAAAGGAATAGCGGTAATGGACAACATATATGTTCTGAACTATCTAGTAAAGAACAGGATTAAAAGGAACAAAAGGGCAATGATACCAATGTTCGTAGACTTAAAGTCGGCGTTTGACTCATTAGACCGAGGCGAAATGGAAAAAACTCATGTTAAAAAGGGGGATGAGACAGGGATTAACAAAGAGAGTATCGAACATTTTTAGACAGACAAAAAGCAGGGTAAAGACAGGAATAGTTTCTGGTTGGTGAGATGTTTTAGGCAAGGATGTCCTCTAAGCCCACTTTTATTTAATATATTAATATCAGAATTGGAAGAAGAAATGAGGAGAAAGGGTTGGGGAGGTGTTAGAATAGGGAAGGAAAAGATAAATAAACTGGCGTTTGCAGACGATATAGTGTTGATGGTGGAGGATAAAGAAAGGATGGCGGGCTTAATAACATGATTAAAGAAATACTTAGATGGGAAAAAGTTAAATTTAAATGTAGAAAAGACAAAGATAATGAGGTTTATACAAGGAGGGGAAAGAAAGAAAGAATGGACAGGGAGATGTAAGGGAATAAAGTTAAAAGAAGCAAAAAGAGTTGAAATATTTGGAATATATCTTGCAAACGAATGAAGTTCATAGAGCTCATATAAGAGACAGGATAAAAAGCAGCAGAGGTAGTGAAACAGATATGGGAAATAAGAAAAAAAGGGTTAAAAAATTGGAGAAGGAGAATGTAGTTATTTGATACTCTTTTATGGCGGTATTACGTGATGGAGGAGAGATATGGAGATGGAAAGAAAGGGAAGATATTGAGGGTTTACAAGAATAGAATATAAGGTGGACACTAGGGGCAGACTGGAGGAAGCCAGGATACATGGTGAGAGAAGAAGCGCAAAGGGATAAGTTAAGTATTAGAGCGGATAAGATGGATGGAAATTTGAGACAAAGCTGAAGGAGGGAAAGGGAGGGGAGTTAGCGAGAAAGTGTTTGATGGAGGTAGAAGAGAGAAGAAGAAGGGCAATCGAATGAACGAGCTGGGAAGAAGAAAGAAGAGATGATAGAGATGATAATGATAGAAAAATAGAAGACTGGTCTAGAGTAAACTATGAAGAATTGTAAAAAAAGAAGAGCGAAAGACAACTAATAGAAAGATTGAGGAATCGAAATACAATGAATGGTATAGGATGATAAAAAAGGAAGGAGTACCAAAGTATTACGAAAAGGGATAGGGGGAGAGAATGTGGAGCAGAATAGCAAGATTTAGATTGGAAAACGAGGTAAGGGAGGGAATGTATGGGGAAAAAGATAAGAACAGAATGTTGAGAATATGTGCATGGGAGGAGGAAACATGGAATCAATCCTAAATTGCGCCATCACAGGAAATAGAGATAAGGAACTAGATATAAGATTTTATGTAAATAGTTGTAAATAATTGTATATATAGAAAGGATAAGATTGTAGTATATATACATTAAAAATTTGTCATAAGGCAACCGCAGGATTTCGCCGGGAGCGGGTGCTAATCTAAAAAATTGCACCCGCTCCCAGCGAAATCGCGGTAAAATTTCAGCTACAAACACGTCTCACGACCGTGAGATAGGTGGTTACAATCAATAATGAAATCAATACGAGGATCTGGCAAAAGTTTCGGGAACCCTGAGAACACGGAGTGATCCAAGGACTACCGCCCTCTGCATTTTTCCCGCAAGTGTTTCAGCTTATTGTTGACACGAAGGGATGCTTTTCAGGCTATTACGAGTGAAAGCTTGGTACCTCCAACAGCGCCGATGATAAGGATGATTAGTTTAACAGAATATTCCGGGTACAATCGTTGCAACTGCCTTATATGGTCTCTATACCTCTCTTTCTTTTCATTCTCCTTGGCTATGATGTTTTTGTCATGTCTGGCCTCGAGTGTGCAACAGAAACAATTGTCGAGAATATAAAGTTCCAGTATATGCGGCACTTCCCATTCTCGACAATTGCCTCGATTTCCCTTGGAGCATTTACAGAAGCGATATTAAGGTTAATGCCGTAAGAGTGACATAAATAGTAATAAAGCACTCTTAGTGCCGCATTGTGTCTTTGGATGTAGGTCGTTCCCGCATGAGTTGGACAACTAGATAGTATGTGAGCTAAATGCTCGGGGTGTACCTGGCACGCCCGGCAGCTATCATCAGGAATGTCTTGGCTCAATATGTAGCTACGGCATGTTAAGGTGGAAATGACACCGTCTTGGCATGCCAAAATGAAACCCTCCGTACCAGACTTCAATCTGGGCGACTTAAGGAAAGCAAACGTTAGCTCACACGACATTGACTGATCCTTTACATTTCTGTGAAAGATACCGTGCAGCCTCTTATCGAGGAGCTGTTCACGAAAGTGTTTCTCTTGTGCTTTCTTAATCCGGGCTTTCAGGAGTGAGTACTCGAGATAGATAAGATTTGATGCTTTTTGCATTTTAAGAAGAGGGTCTCTTCCATTTGCGACTCTATATGCTATACCCAGGATAATCCTGTTGTGAAGACATTCAAGACTCAACATTCCGAGACCACCTTGACGGCGTGAGATGTACATTTGCGAAACAGAAGACTTAAGATGCATGCTTTTGTTCATGTTTATAACCTTTCTTGTCCCGATATCAAGGGATCTGAGCTCGTTCTTCGTCAATGGAAACACTCCAAATAAAT
>NC_046657.1:88740204-88742418 GCF_010883055.1 Belonocnema kinseyi
TTGGTGGCCTAAAAAATCACATTTGAGAAATTTTAACGGGCTTGTTGGCCAAATCGTTCTCGCAGGCAAATAAATGTATGCCTATTTCTTATTTTCAAAACAAAACATTTTTAGAACTTGCTCTGAGGCTTCGAAGTTTCCTGATTTGAAGTAAAGAAATCCTTACACCAGCTACAGGTTTAACCCAGAGTGCAGCTATAGATTTATGAACTTATTATTACTCGACCATTCAACTCATTGTCAGTCACCGCAGCTTGGGATGACAGCAAATACGATGTACAATGAGCGGACCGACCGAGGGTCAACTTTTTTTGCAGCCGTCCACCTTAAGTCCCTTCAGCCGGTGTTCAACTTAAATGCGTCATTTTTCAGAAGCTTTTCTTACGCTTTACTCAATTTAAATTATACTTTTAATCATTTTTTTTAGAAATTTTTTCTCAATAGTCTAAAGAATGTCTCTTCAAAATATCAAGTTACACAAGTATATTTGAGGGTCACAATGAGCCTCCAAAAATTGCCATTTTATGCCATTCTTGATATGCCTAAAACTTTTGCATAATATTTCTGAGATATACAATGGCGATAAATGCAATGCTCATTGATACGTGAACAAGTACTAGGCAGTCTCATAGGTCCCTGAAAAATGAAACACGGAGACGTTTTTTTGGCCAAATTCGGTTGTATTTTTCAACATACTCTCCTTTTAGGTCGATACAGCGAGTCCAACGATTTTCTAACTTTTTGATACCGTTCGAAAAGTACTCAATCGAAAGGTAATAGTCACTGGGGGCCAGGTCTGGTGAGTACAGTGGCTGAGGAACCAATTCGAAGCCGATTTCATGCAATTTTGCTTGTGCAACTAAGCATGAATGAACAGACGCATTGTCGTGATGATAAAGCGGTGTTTTCTTCTTCAAATGCGGTCGTTTTTCGGCGATTTCGATTTTCAATCGGTCCAATAATGATGAATAGTATGCTCCGGTTATGGTTTTACCTTTTTCAAGATAGTCCACGAATATTATGCCATGTGCATCCCAAAATACGGAGGCCATAACCTTTCCGACCCATTGTTGCGTTTTTGGATGTTTCGGAGCACTTTAGCCCGGTGGAACCTACTGTTTTGCCTGTTGCGTTGCCTCAGTAGTGTAGTAGTGGATCCAGGTTTCATCCAGGGTTATGAATCGGCGCAAAAACTCGGTCGACTTACGCGAAAATAATGCCAACTTCTGCTGGGAAGTTGTCACACGAATTCGTTTTTGATCCACTGTGAGCAAACGCGGCACCCATCGCGCGCAGAGCTTCTTCATGCCCAAAACTGAATGCACGATATTGCCCACACGTTCGAATAATATGCCTACATCATTAGCTACCTCTCTCAATTTCACTTTGGGATCATTCAATATCACATCATGGATTTTTTCGACATTTTCTGGTGTAGTGACCTCTTTTGGGCGCCCCGATCGTTCAGCATCAACGGTGCTCGTACGGCCACAACGAAACTCGGTAAACCACTTATTAATCGTTCCAATTGACGGTGCAGTGTCCAGGTAATACTTATCCAGCTTGGCCTTGGTCTCGGATATCGTTTTCTTGCGAAGATAGTAGTGTTTGATCAAAACTCGAAACTCAGATTTGTCCATATTAAAAAAAACTCGGAGGTTAGTCGCTTCTCAGTGCTGTAACTTGTGAATGCGTAAACATAAATGGCTGAAGTTTGGACAGGCGTCATTTGAAGGATCAAGCTTGACGAAAATGGTTCACATTAGTGAATAGTAATGCCATCTCTTAGAATTTTCAGGTACTTATCAGACTGCCTAGTATATTAAATTCCAAATAAATTGGCTTACAATTTCCTGTCCAAAATTTTTTTTACATGTTAAACTCCATAAGATATAAAAGTGGCCAGAGCGAGTTCTAAAAATATTTTTTTTCGAAAATAAAAAACTAGGCATACATTTATTTGCCTACCAGAAACGATTTGGCCAACAAGCCCGTCAAAATTTCTCAAATATGATTTTTTGGGCCACCCTAATATATATATATATATATATAATTAAAAATTTGTCATACGGACAACCGCAGGATTTCGTCGGGAGCGGGTGCTAATCTGGAAATTTGCACCCGCTTCCAGCGAAATCGCGGTAACATTTCAGCCACAACCACGTCTCACAACCGTGATATATATATATATATATATAATTAAAAATTTGTCAT
>NC_046657.1:88742518-88771194 GCF_010883055.1 Belonocnema kinseyi
TTTATAATTATATACAAAAATCGTTTTAGAAATGTTTCAACTTTAATTCGAGTATTTTCTTTTAAAACTCATTGAACAGTTGAAAAATTTTGAAAATTAAATTTCGAAAGCTTTGAATTTTTAGTGAACCCTTTTTTAAAACTCAAATCTACAAACATTTCAATATTTAACGTTTTAGAATGTTTCTTTTTTCTAAATTTCAATCTGAAGATTTACAAAATTTCAAGAAATTTCAAAAGATTTTTAAGGATTTAAAATATTTGAGGATGTTTAAAAAATGTCAAGGAATTTTCAATTTAGTTTTATAATTTACAAAAATTTCCAAAATTGAAATCAATCTTATCCTTTTTATACATACAGTTATTTACAACTATTTACATAAAGTCTTGTATCTAGTTTCTTATCTCCATTTCCTGCAATAGCGCAATTTAGGACTTATTAGCAAACGAGTGAGCGAGCGAAATAAAGCGAGAGTGCAAGCGAGAGAGAAAGAGAGAGAGCATGCGAACGCAAATGCATCTTATTCTACTTAACTTTTTCCTTACCATTACTTACAATCATTACGCTTCTAATCTAAGCGACTTCCGTTTCCTTTTTCTCTCACTTTTTATACCTCCATTTGCCTCTTTTCACATGCATTCTTTCATTCTCTCTCATTCGCTCCTCTAGCACCCTCAAACTCCTTCATCCATTCTTCTCCTAATCCATCCTCCCCTAGAATCTTAACCACATTCTGTTTTCAGCTTCCTTTATCTACCATTCCTCTCCTACATCCTTTCCATACACGCCTCCTATGTTTCCTCCTCCTATTCACATACTCTAAAATTTCTGTTCTCTTCTTTTTTTCAGTAAATGCCCTCCCTTACCTCGTTTCCCAATCTAGATCTTGCTCTTCTGGTCCACCTTCTCTCTCCCCATCCCTTTTCTAAATACTTTTAAGCTCCTTTCTTTTAACTCATCTTATACCGTTTATTGTATTTTGAGTCCTCAATTATCCTTCATCTTTCTGTTAATTGTCTTTCCTCTCCCTTTTTTCCAGTTCATCATAGTTTACTCCAGTCCCGTATTCTATTTCTCTTTCATTAAAGAACTCCCTCCTTTCTTCTACCCATCTCGTTAATTCCCATCGCCCTCCGTCTCCTCTCTTCTACCTCCATCAAACGCTTTCTCGCAATTCGCCTCACTTTCCCTCCCTCAGCTTCGTCTCAGATTGCCATGCCCTCTTTCCCGCTCTAATACTTAACTTATCTCTTTGGGATTCTTCTCTCACCATATATCCTGGCGTCTGTCAGTCTACCCCTAGTGTCCACCTTATATACCTTTATTATAAACTCTCAATATCTTTCCTTTTTTTCCATCCTTCTCCAATTTTTTTGAAGCCTCTTTTTCCTATTCCCCATATCTGTTTCATTACCCCTGCTGTTTTTTTATCCTTTCTCTTACATGAGCTGTATGATCTCCATTCGCTTGCAAGATATATTTCAAATATTTAAATTCTTTTTGCTTCTTCAAACTTTGTTCCCTTATATCTCCCTGTCCATTCTTTCTTCCTTCCCCCTTCTTTTCTAAACCTCATTATCTTTGTCTTTTCTACATTTACATTCAGCTTTTTCCCATCTAAGTATTTCTCTAATCCTGGTATTAAGCCCGCCATCCATTCTTTATCCTCTGCCATCAACACTATGTCGTCTGCAAATGCCAGTTTATATATCTTTTCCTTCCCTATCCTAACTCCTCCCCAATCTTTTCTCCTCATTTCTTCTTCAAAGTCTGATATTTATATATTAAATAAAAGTGGGCTTAGAGGATATTTTTGCCTCACACATCTCACCAACTTGAAACTATCTCCTACTTGCTCTCCGAACCTTTACCCTGATTTTTGTCTCTCTAAAAATTTCTGATACTCTCTTTATTAATCACTCTCTTATCCTCTTTTTTACCATAACTTTTTCTATTTCGCCTTGGCCTAGTGAGTCAAACACCGGCTTTTGATTCCACGAATATGCTATCATTGCCCCTTCTTCCCTTTTAATTCTCTTATTTACTAGATAATTCAAAACATATATGTTGTCGATTCCCACTATTCCTTTTCTAAACCCTGTTTGTATATTGTATTTGTATAACTACTTCTTTCCATAATTCTGGCCACCCCTCTCCTCGCTATACTTGATTACACATTATCCGTGCCCATTCCTCTAGTTTATTCCTTCCATATTTCCATACTTCATTTAGAATCTCATCTATACCAGGTGCCTTTCGATCTTTCGTTATTCCTAAAACCTTAACTATTTATTCATCCTCTGTCTCCTGTTCTCGCATTGAAATCCTCACCTATTATCAGCCTAATATCTTATTTATTTTATTCAATCATTTCTTTCATTTTCTCTGCTTTCTCCTGCATATCACCGTTCACATAAGACCCTACTAACTTCCACTTCTTTCCTCCCATCTTTACCTCTTCTACTGTTAATCCTTTTTTCTTGTTCTTCCCTCTCGTTTTTTATCTTTCCCTGTTCTGCATTAATTCCTTACTCCTATCACCATTCCTCCTATTGCTCTGCCCTTTTTATTCTTCCTCTTTGTATTTTGCACTTGCCATTGGTAACCTCTTGGTCCCATTAAGTCAAATTTCTCGTAAACTCCCTATCGTGTTTCTCCAATGCTGATTTAGTCCAGTAACATATCTTCCATTCACCCCTACTTTCGTTTCTCTTCTCTTTTTTCTTCTTACTATTTCTTATTTTCCTATCTCCCGTTCCTTCCTCTCCTAGTTTTCCTGCACCTCATTTTGTACTATCTGTTCCCTGTCTTTATCCCAATTTCACCATAATCCGTCTATCTGTATTCTCCCATACGTAACCCATGTTAGTCTTCCCTTTTTTTTCCTCTTCCGCTATTTTCCTTAACTTATACTACATCTTCCTTTTTACCCATATCAAATCTCCCTCTATTCTCTCCGAGCTTTCATATAACATCCTCTTCTCTGTCATTCCCTCCATCTTATGTTTCCATTTCTTTAGACTCACCTGTACCACTCTTTCTCTTATTCGCTCTTCCTTTCCTACACTTCTCACTTCCTCTATCTCTACCTTTGCATCAATCCTTATTAGTACTTCTTCCACTCCTTGCCCTCTGATCTTATACCCTTTATCACTATGGTTGTTTTTCTTTTTTCCCTCTCTTTCCTTCCTATTCTTTGTTCTATTTTTCTCAGTTTTTTCTTCTTTGTATTCCCACTCTTTCCCCCAACAAAATCCCGGTTCGAACTTTCTAGTTTCTTTATCCTACCTTGCATCTACTCTACTTTTTTAAAATTATTTTTCTGCTTTTCTAGTTTTTGTTCCAATGACTGCTTCCTCTTTTCCAGCTGTTCCCTGACTTCTTCCCATTTCTTGATTTCTTTCTTAAGTTTGACCATTTCCGGCCTAATTTTCTTATTTAATTCCTCTCCTCTTTTCTCCTGCTTTTCTTCATAAATCCGCATTATTTCTATCATCATTTCGCTAATTTCCTTTAGTCTTTCCTCTTTTATCGGGACTTCAATTTCATCTCTGCTTCCTTTAGCCCCCTTACTATTATCATCCTTCTCCACCAAATCCTTCTTTTCGGGCGGCGATCTAAACATTTTTTGACATTTCAATATCGCACCGATATCTTCCTTCTCTTCACTGCTTCACCTATCTTCCTTTTGATAAAAGCCTCAATCGATCCCACTCTTTTTGCTCTTAATCTCTCCTTTTCTACATTTTTCTTGTCCTTACCCCTTGCCTTCCTTTCTTTCATCTCCTCTTTCGGTGTACTAAACACATCCTGCTCTAAATCTTTTTTTCCGCGATGATACTCGATCCGCTAGGCATGAATTCAATTCAAACGCTCCCGCCTTCTAAACTTCCCTGCCTCTATCTATCTTCGCGGTCTGGTACCTGTCTTGCCTTTTTCCGTCACTACCCAACCCTGCTACTGCCAACCACGCTACTGCCAACCCGATCAACCCAGTCCTCCCACCCTGTCACAATTCTCCAAACAACCTAACCTCAACTTCCACATAAATCTGTCTCAATCCTCAATTCATGCCAGAAACAGAAGTTCTTCCATAGTGCTTTAGAAATCTTTAAAAGGTGTCAAGGTGTTTCAACAGATTTTGAAGATTTCGAAATACTTGAGAGTATTTTAAAAGGTTTCAAAGATTTTTCAATTGAGAACAGTAATTTAATATAAGATTTTAAAAGATTTGATATATCTTAGGATATTTTAATAGATGCAAAGGAATTTTCAATTGATTTCAATAATTTAGTACAAGATTTTCAGGGATTTGAAATATTTTAGGATATTTTTTTAAATTGCATGGAATTTTCAAGAGCTATGAAAAATTTCAAGAGATTTAAAAAGATTTTAAATATTTTAGGATATTTTAAAACATTCCAAGGAATTTTCGAATAATTTCAATAATTTAAAGCAATTTCACTACTTTGTTTAAAATTTAGTTTTTTTCTTTGATTGATGATTTATCAATTTAGTTGAAAAAAATTTTTTGATGAAAATTGAACTATTTTGTAGAAAATTTGGTTTGTTTTTATTTCAAATTAAATTTTTTTAACTACAGGAAAATAAATATTTTTTGTCGAAAATTTAACTACGATTCAACTTGAATTTTTTGTATAGAAAATTAGACTTGGTGGAAAATAAATTTCTTTTATTCAAAGTTCATTAACATTAATAATATATAAAATAGTGATAATGTCCATATTATAAGCACCTGAAAAACATAACCTCAAAATCGACGCATGCATGAAATTAAGAATCACGCAAAACATCAAAATCGCCAATTTCTTTCAAATGGGGATCGCGATATAAATAGAAGACCACCGAAGTTTTCCGAAGCTTTCAGATCGGCAATCACCGTGCTGTAGAAAACCTGAGAAAACCAAAGTTTGAGTCGTGCATTTTCGGTTTACACACGAACTTACAGTGGTAATCATGCACCTTCTGTTTTCCGGCTCCCAAATAGTAGTTATGGTGAAGGTAAATTTTTAGCCAGGCTGTGGTCATTCAATGCTTTTAGAAGTGCAGACGTATAATCGACGGTGGCGCCATTAAACGAGTCCAGAGGTTTTTAAGATAATAGATACTTGAAGTTGTATCCAGATGATTTGTAGATAATGTTATTGAATTAAGATATAATTTATAAAGAAATTATTAACTTCAAAAATATGAAAAATGCTTTTTTGAAGGTTATTTTATAATTGGATAACATTTTGCAAATTCTCAGAAATGTTTAAAATGTTTGAAATTTAATGTAATCCCTTTGTAGATTGTTTGTTATCTGTATGAAATGCTTGGCATTTTTAAAATCTCTTGAGACGTTTTGATATCTTCAAAACATTTCTTAAATGTTTGTAAAATTTTTGCAAATCTTTGAAATGTTTCTAAAATACAATTACAAAGTTTCTAAAGTACATTCCGATAATTACATTGTACTGTCCTCAAGAGTGCCGAATGCCAAGCGCTCATGATCAGTGAATAGAACGAATTACAACAGATTTTGTTACAAAAGCGATGTCAACATAGAAATCACGGTTCAGACGTTGGTCTGTCATATTTTCGTCTACACCGTTGACTCATATAGCGCGCTTCTCAAAACGATCAAATGCTAAGCGCCCAAGATTTTAACTTGACTAATTAATCACGTCTTTAAAGGCAGAAATGGTACTTTTTTTAAGTCATTAGGCCTACTTTCAGTTCGTCACTCATTCTGAAGTCGTTCGCTTTTTACTTTAAAAAGTGACAGTCGTTCATCATGCAGCATTCACTCATTATTTCCATCGACGACGGTATGTTTGTCTGTAATTTCTTTTGTGAAAGGCCTTTGAAAAAGTGATTTCTTACTCAAGTTCAAATCTTCTGCGCTTAGCGTTTGCCCGTTCTGAGAAGCGCGCTATATGAGTCAACGGTGTTGACTCATATTCTCATTGGTTTGGCTAAACATGTTACTGACCACTTCTTGATGCTCGTTTCGTATACAGAAATCGCTTGTGTCGCTAAAGCTAATAGGATTGGTTCTATTCGCTGATCATGGGCGCTTAGCGTTCGGCCCTCTGGCGAAGGGTACACTGTTATTATCGATGTGCGTACAAGTTACCAATGTTACTTTGGACACCATTTCTATCTTTAAAAAAGTAATTGCTTAGTCAAGTTCAAATCTTGGGCGCTTAGCGTTTAATCGTCTCGAGAAGCGCGCAATATAACTCATTGGTTTTTTGCTAAATATATTACTGACTACTTTCTGATGCGTGATTCTTATAGTGACATCGCTTTTGTCGCTAAAGTTACTAGGATTGGTTTTATTCGCTGATCTTGAGCGCTTAGCGTTCAACCCTTTTGCGAAGGGTAGAATTTTATTATCGGTATGTGCGCACTGGTTACTAATGTTACTTTGGGTACAATTTCTGCCTTTAAAGAAGTGATTAATTAGTCAAGTTCAAATCTTGGGCGTTGAGCGTTTGATCGTTTTAAGAAGCGCGCTATATGAGTCAACGGTGTGGACGAAAATATGAAAATATGAGCGCTTAGTGCCGCATAGCGCTAAAATTGTCTATTTTTTTGGATTTTTTTTACGGATATTTCATCCGGCACTTATAACCTGAAAAATTACAACTTTTCAGCTAAATCCACCGAAAGCCATTTTCCCATACATTTAATGCAAGGTCCTTTGTGCTGAATGTTTTTAATCGTTGAAAAATTATTGAAGTCTTTGTGCAATCTTTGATATCTATCTGATATCTTTGTGAAATAATTGAAGTCTTTGTGAAATGTGTTAAATGTACCCGAATCCTTTGTGAAGTCTGGAAAATCATCGAAATATTGTGAATCGATTTGAAATCTCTGCAAAACCTTCCTAACTTTTGTGAAAACTTTCGGAAATTATTTTAATCTTTGTACAATGTTTGAAATTTACGAGAAATCTTTACAGAAATTTTGAAATGTTTGTGATATATTTATAAAATCATTGCACGTAAAATTGTTGAAAGCTTTGTGAAATGTTTGGCAGTATCAGTTTTATACCTGCATTTATTATTAATTATTAGTCATGCTTGACTATGAATTGTTTAGTTACATATTTATAATTTATTCACAATTTTAACCTTGTATAAACTGTACACATTGTGCCATTTAAATTAAAATTCTATGGCTCTGTCCCCACCTAGAAAAAGTAGGGTCCTACGCTTTTGTGAATATTATTTTAATTTTTCGAATGAAAAACAGTAAAATTGAACCAGAAAATATGAGTCTTGAAGCAAAATAGTGCATTAATTCTGACCAACAGCACATGCGTTGTGACGCAAGCAGTTGTATTTGGAATAAATAATGATTCATGAAAAAAGATAGAAAAATTAATGTGTGTATGATTGCAGAGATTTCAATTTTATATTCTGAAAAAGGAATTGCTCAAGAAAATGCATCGAATTGCATACCCTTCCCATGTGAAATAACCCCATTTGGCCCTATTACAAGTCGGGCACTAATCGGAAGCTAGTCGGGTCATTAATTTTGACAAAGTACCCAGTCGGGGACTAGTCGGGGACTAGTTAGGCTTTTTGTTGTCAAAATTTCAGTCGGGGCCTGGTCGGTGGTTGGTCAAGGGCTGGTCGAACCATTTTGTTTACTAATTTCCGCGCGGGTAATCTTAAGACTCTGGTCGTGAGCTAGTGGGGCTCTGGTCGGGTTATTCTTATGTTTGAGTTTTCGGCGAGGTCTTATAAAATGAGGCAATATCTAAAAAAAGCGTCATGATTTTTTTATTCTAAAACACTAAGAATATATTTAACAATAATTTTGCACAGTTTATTGGAGAAAAGATTTATTAATGTTAAAGTCATCTCAAACATTTTTAATAAATAATTAGTAAGTTAATGATTTTGTACGCAAGTCAACTTTTTATAAAAACAACGATCAAAATCTACAAAAAGACGTAATTTTATTTTTTGTGTATGTTTTAGAAAATTGCGAATTTCTAGGCAAATTTATGAATACCTTCGTATGGAATTTTAAGAAAATCCATATTGGAAAAGATACATATTGATGTAGGCAAAAAGTCCGCCGGAAGTCATAAGACTCTAAATTGCTATAGATGCTTTTTTTAATTGATGTGAAAGGCTTGTCATATGTAAATATAGTATAATCCTTCAGGTGGTTGAAATTGGAAAGAGAAAAAGTTTTTGATTAGTCAGTGAAGAGCAGTATACTAATTGTAAACTATTCAGCACGGTACAGTTCAGATTTTGCTACCACTTTAATTTATTTTAGTCTTGCGGTTCTGGACTGGTAGCTTTAAAAAAATCCGCAAGAGCGCGACGTGCCGCCTCTCGCGCAACAGAAATGACGCGTCGAGCGTTTAAGACAGCAGTCCACAAGTAATAAAGCATAATTATCTGGAGCAGAGACTACCGTAACCAATACGGGAATTCCTTCTGAGCGAAGCTCTTCCATTGCTGTGCTCCAGCCAAAGTTTTAAAAATTAATATTTCACAAATTTTGCGGAATTTTAGTTACATAAGTTTATGTATTTTTAAGCGTAGGATATGTTCCCTATTAAATCTTGGGTAAATTTTAGGACTTTTTATTATTTCAAAAAAGTTTATGGAGATTTAAGAAAATAATAAGTATTTTGACAAACTTTTAGGGAATGTTCCACAAATTTTGGGGAGTTTGGTTATATTCCACACGGATGTATTATCATATGACCCCTACTAGTACCCGATCAAGCTCCGACTATGATAAATCGGGTCACCTGACTAGCCCCCGACTAATCTACCGTGACGCTCCTGATCAGGGGCTAGTGAGATGACCCGACTAGCCCCCGACTTTAAGGGGGGGGGGGTCAAATGGTCGGGAACCAGACTAGTTCCCCATTTGAATTTCTACACGGCTTCAAGTTTAAATCTTCAAAATAAATTAAAATTCCATACTTTTCCGATTCAACAATTATTTTCAATCCTGGGTGCAGCATTTTTTTTTCAGCATTTTTTGTCGTAGTATCTAAGAAGAGAGAAGAAAGGTATATTTTCTTCTGAAAACCTTGCGATCGTATTCTTCATGTGTTCGGGTCATATTTCTGACATCCTTGCATTTGGTCAATATTGTTAATAATGAATGCCCTACTGTAAATTCATATATAGGTTCCTATATAGGAACCTACATCGGATCCTATATAGGATCCTACATAGGAACCTATGTGTTTTACCTATAGGTGCCACCTATAGGAAATGACATAGGATCCTATAAAGGATCCTATATAGGTCCCTGTATAGGATCCTATATATGATCCTGTATATGTTTTTGCATGGTACTATATCCAGATGCGCAGTACTATTTTATAGTATTTACGGCTGCGCAGATTTTTTTTGGTTCTTCAGGAGCACCTAGAGACATACGTACCATTAGTTACCTTGAGGTATAATTAGTTAGGCACTATTAGGTACCTTATTAGGGAGTATCCTATAAAGGCACCTATATAGGATCCTATGTCCTTTCCTATAGGTGGCACCTATAGGTGAAGCATATAGCATCCTGTGTAGAATTCTATATAGGATCCTATGTGGGTTCCTATATAGGATCCTATATAGGAACCTATATAAAAATTTTCAGTAGGGTGTAACCTTAAAATGAATACAAAAGTACCAAACTCTCAACAGAAATTGAATGGATTAACTGATTTTCTTCTATCTGTTTTTAATGTCTCGTCGTTATATTGCAGCATATTAAAATTAAATTCCTTAACATTTGAATAATTTTTTATTTCTCTAAGCCGGTTTTAATTCTCCAAGAATAGAAAGGGCAGTGAGGCATGACAGGTAATCAGTTTACTTCGCAGTTTACATCCTGGGTTTACGCTGTTTACAGTATCGCCGAAAAATATTTTCTTGCGCAAAAAAATTTCGATTGCATCCTTCAGGTGTACGGGCCATATTTGTGACTTCCTTGCATTTGCTTCTGTCTTTCGATAACGACCACACTAAGTCACCCATCAATCACGATCACCTTTTACAATCTCTACAATTAGGCAAAACGTGGCTCAATCACATTTTAATTACCTGTATCAATTTCCTGATATAATTTAGAAAAGAATGAAAAAGACAAAGATTTGAAAATTCGTTAAATATTGTAAATAATGAGTGTAATCTTACAAAAACTCTCAACAGACAATGAACGGATTAACCGAATTTCTTCTATCTTTTTTAATCGTCTCTTCTTTATGTGATAAGCCTAATGCAGCATATTAAATAAAAATTCCGTAATATTTTATTCATTTTTTATTTCTCTTAGCTAGCTCTAATTTTCTAACAATAGGATGATTCAGTGTGGTCGCATACCATGCACTCAGTCTATATCCTGCGTTTACGCTATTTACAGTATCGTGGAAAAAATAATACTCTGGAGCTCCGATTGTTTCATTCAGAAATGCACCACTCCGTTATTCCGTTCACCATGGGTACACTCGCGGTTAGCGGTTTGCTCCTTCCTAGGCGCATAACATACATCATATTTTCAATTAATTGAAAAAACACGACTATTGCCCGAAAAAAATTTCTGTTTGATTTTTAATTTAGACCTTTATGTTATGTGGTTCCAATTTTTTTCATGAGAAATTTTCGTTAAGGTGTCCCTTTTGACATATAACAAATGCTAGAACAGATCAATTGCCCAACCAGGTTTTTCTTTTTAAAACAGTTCCAAAAGTTATATTTGCGTGGACGTATAATTCCCATTGCAATTTAGATCAAAATGTCCAACAGAAAAAAGGAAGAGAACATCCAGGCGAAAATATTATATATAGTTTATACATAGTGTGAAGTATTATATATAATTATCTTAAAATCTTTTAATTTATCTGCTATATCATCAGAGATTGAACCTTACCGACAGTAGATCAACCCTCCAAACCACGAAGGCAGAAAAGTTACACAATATCGATTAAGTTAAGAATCTTCAATAACAGAAAATGCTTAACGTCTTAATAAGACTAGATGGAAAATAATATTTTTAAATTGAAATTATTTCTTGAAAAAAAGATGCTCCTCCATCTGCACTCCATTGGGATTTAATTTGAAAATATTATTTTCCATCTAGTCTTATTAAGACGTTAAGCATTTTCTGTTATTGAAGATTCTTAACTTGATCGATATTGTGTAGATTTTCTGCCTTCATGGTTTAGAGGGTTGATCTACTGTCGGTAAGGTACAATCTCTGATGATGTAGCAGATAAATTAAAAAATTTGAAAATAATTACTTGTACCATTAACACCTAACTAAAAATTAGCGATATGTTCTTGAATTAAGAGTACTTATTCTGATCCCTCTAATAGCTTAATTGGAAAAGCACCTGACCGGAAATCAGAAGTTTTGTGGTTCGTTTCCCAATGGAGTGAAGATGGAGTAGGATCTTTTTTTCAAGAAATAATTTCAATTTATTATATATAATATTCTTTTATTTCATACATTTTTTGTATAAAACAAATGAACAATCTGAAGGACCGGGCCTCATATCCCAGAGGAGCTAGAGAGCAGTTTTTTCACAATCTTAAGTTTAAGCAATATTTTAATAATATTGATTTAGACCTAGAGACAAACAAAATTAACATCTAAAACTATTAATTAATTTCCCTCATCAAAAAAACCTCCATCAAAAATTAATTATATGTCAAACTTCACACTATATATAAACTAAATTTAATTTTTCCGCCTGGGCAAATTTATGAGAAAATTTGGTTAAAAAAATAATCCGCTATCTTCGACATTTTTCGAGTTATGATACATAGACAAATTTTCATTTGTTTGGAATTCCAGTAAAAAATCACTAAATTTTAAAAAACACTTTGTACCTTCGCACCTAATTACTCCACGGGAAAGTGTTCCACAGGTGAGTGAAAGCTGACTCAATTCTCTATCATTACAAAGAAAGAACAATGCCCTATCTATAATAGGAAATAAATTTGTCCCCTCAAATTTGAATATTTTTGCCTGTTTCTATGGGCAAAAAAGTGGAGTTCAGTTTTTTTACAAATAAATCCTGTCCGTTTTATTTTGCGTTAATAATCTCAGAGGATAAAATGGAGTCTAAAAAAATCTGCGTAGAGATAATAAAGGTATTTTAGACCTATTATTTTGGAAATTGCAGAGTTTATAAAATTGATTTTGTTTTCTATTTTTGGCGTAAGTTCAAAAAGAAAAGTGTCCTAGCCCTAATAGGTCACGATATATGACCTTGGAAAGTGTACTCTTTCTGCATAGAGGCACCTGAGCATACCGTGAAGAAGCAATGCGGTCGTATTTCAAAAACATTGTTTCAGATAAGTGTATATAATTCATTTAGCATCTATAATACGTCTTTAAACCATTAATTAATAAGTAATTGTTTATAGCAAAAGCTTGCAAACACCACTTATGATTACTTTTTGGCATTCTTTTAAGTATTTTTGTGACAAAAAAGTGATTGTAATTGATTGGAAATGTATGGTATGTTTTTTTATTACTAAACAAATACGTTTGATTAATAATTATTTATAATATAATGTTTTCATAACCACTGTTGAGTACTTTTTGAGTACTTTTGTGATAAAAAAAAGTAATTATCATTGAATAAAAATGTGATACGTATTTCTTTTAAATAAATAAATAGTTTTTTAATAATTGTTCAAAACAATATCTTCCGACGAATACTTTTTCTGCATTTTATTCCATACTTACCAATATTACACTTATAATTTGCAGTGATTTCTGTAAATTGTGCATAATGACGATTTTTCTGAATTAAAAATAAGTAAGTAATTGATTATTTACAAGTGAGCTCACATCAAATGTAAATTATTATTTTGAAAAATTAATGAATATACAAGTAATTGTATAAATTGGTTGTATCTCAAAGTTGTATAAGTAATTTGCAAAATAGTTTAATAGGTTATAATTAAGCGAATAAAAAATAAATTGTTAATCAATAATTGGATGAAAACTTTATTAATTATTGAATTTACTAATTGAATAAATTACGCACTTCAGTCCTGAGTTTAAAATTCATTCCCATCTTTTTTGAATAAACAGGCCTTCTCAATAACACATCCCAAGTGCGAATTGCCGGATCTGAATACACGGCCCAGTGTTGGTCCAATTTTGTCAGCCACAGGTCGGTTAAAGTTATTGGGCCAACATCGGCATTTTAATCGGCCCAGTGTTGAGCCAGTACTGGAAGCCTATATTGGCTATTTATACTTGCCGATCCTCCACCGATGCTTGGCCCAGTATTGGCATTTTATTGCGCCAAGTATCACTTTTAGTACGGGGAACCATGTTTCACGAGGATCAGCCAAAGTCTGGCCCAGTGACGGCACATTACTGGGTCAAGTGTCACTTTTGCCACGGAAAACCAGGTTTTATTTAAATCGGCCCAATGTTGAGCCACTGCTGGCAGCCTATATTGGCTATTTATATTTGCCGATTCTCTACCGATGCTTGACCCAGAATCGGCACTTTGTTTCGCCAAGTCTCTGTTTTAGCACCTGATAAATAAATCTTACACGAAAGATAAAAAAAAAATTTATTGAAAAATGGTCATTGCAAAAAGTTGTAAAGCAGGCTACAACGGGAAAAAAATGAAATATTACGCGAAGAAAAATTGTAATCGATTTAAATTATTTATTTTAAAATTATGGTATTGATATTCCTGTTAACATTTCGACGTATAATAATAAATAGTTAGAAAAAGCGAGCTTAAAATTTGGTTCTTTAACTTTTCTGAACTGCAGCTTATGAGGATGCGTGACTCACTCGGCAGGCGAAAGGAGTAGTGTGTGGAAGGGATAGAGCTATTTAAGTAAATAACACTTTCGTTCCACAACACTGCTCCGACCCAGGTTGCTGATCAATCTCTCTGGCAATCATCCCAAGCGAGGAACCTCACGAAGTCGTTATGTAAGGTTCCCCACCTGGGTCCATTAGTAGCCCTCCCGACTGCTAGGCGATAGTTTTAGGTATATACTTGTGGGTTCGATAACCCGCAGCGTTAGAAATTTTATTTGTAATATAATGTTCAAAATGAAATATATGTATTCAATCTAAACAGGACCGTTATCAATCCATAGTTATCAATCCGGCAATGGCATGACGATGGCAGCCAGGTTTGGTCCAATACTGGTACCCAGTGTTGGGCCGACAATGGCAGCCAAAACTTGGCTGCCAAATGCAAGCCATAGTTATCATTTCGTCATTGGCGCGACAATGGCAGCCGAGCTTCGGCAATATTTTTGCCGACTATGGGCCAATGTTGGGCCTTATGTGACTTCGCACTTGGGATTATATAAAATTTACAGAAATCACGGCAAATTACAAGTATATTTGAGGTAAGTATGGAATTAAATGCAGAAAAAGTATTCATCCGAAGATATTGTTATAAACAATTATTGAAAACTTGTTGTTTTCTGATGAAAAGTATATATCACATTTTCAATCCATTATAATTATTTATTTGCTAGAAAAGTACTTAGAAAGTACTAAAAAGTGGTTTGAATAAGATATTGTTATCAACAATCAATAAAAAACTATTTGTTTACTGTTAAAGAATACATATCACATTTTTAATCAATTATAATTACTTTTTTATCGCAAAAGTACTCAAAAAGTACTAAAAATTGGTTATAAAAACACTTTATTATACTAAAATTATTAATAAAACATATTTGTTCATTGATAAAAAACATATCATACATTTTCAATAAATTACAATCACTTTTTCGCCACGAAAAGACTAAAAAGAAGGCCAAACAGTATTCATAAGGAGGATGAAAAGCTTTTGTTATAAACAATTAATTATTTATCAATAGTAAAAGACATATTATACATGCTAAATAAATTATATACACTTATTGAAGACAAAGTGTTCGAAATACGACCGTATTGCTACTTCACGATACGCTCAGCTGCCTCTATGCAGTAAGAGTGCACTTTCCAAGGTCATATCTCGTGACCTATTAGGGCTAGGATACTTCGTTTGTTTTTTCGAACTTACGCCAAATTGACTCCATTTTCTTTTAATCATAAGTAATTTTGTCATGGGATACACAGAAAACGAGATATTAAACAAAATCTCTGTTTTTAGTCAAAAATGTAAAAAAAATCAAATTTTGAAACTTTGCAATTCCCAAAATAAAAGGTCTAAAATGCTTTTTTTTTAATCTACGCAGATTATTTAGGCTTTATTATATCCTCTGGCAACATTAGCCTAAACTTAAACGGACACGATTTATTTTGAAAAAACTGAACTCCACTTTTTTGCCCGTAAAAACAGGCAAAATGGCCAACGTTCAGGGGTCACAACTTATGACCTATCATAGATTTTTCGCTGAAAATCCAAAATAATGGGGATTTTCCTATGTACCATAACTCGAAACCTATGGAAGATAGCGGATTATTTTTTTAACAAAATGTTTTCGCAATTTTGTCCTCTTTCTTTTTTCTGTTGGAGATTTTGCGCTAAATTGCAGTGGGAATTATTCGTCCACGTAAACGTAACTTTTGGAACTGTTAAAAAACATCCGTTTTGGCCATTGATCTGCTCTAGCATGTTTAATATGTCAAAAGGGACACCTTAACGGAACTTTCGCATTTAAAACATTGGAAATAGGATTTTTCCGGAAATTTCATTTATCATTTCAACTTAATGCCTGAACTATTAAGGGACTTTTAAGTTTGTCGTTGCGGTCTTAGTATCGTACAGTAGAAGTCGTAAACGTAGTCATAATTCTGGTTGAATGACGAAATTGACCTTATGTACTATATGTGATCAATGATGCGTAGACTGAGAGATCTTTTTATTCAATCACTTTATTTTTCAATCCATTTAAAGTGATTAGGTATCTACTAATTCGACGTGTCCAAATGAAAACTTTATATCTCGGCAGACCCACATAGAAAGGTTGCACCTTTTTATTTCGTGTTTATGATGGCACCTTTTTATTTCGTCCTACCGGGATAGCACCTTGTTACTTATACACAGCGTACAAGCAATAGTAAATTACTTCTTCTAGTCAGTGCTTTATTGTATCAAAAGCAGGCCTTTTCGGTAATATCTATCACATATTCCTGAGCTTGATCGATATTTGTTCTCTGCTCTACTTAAAATGATTAAATTTCGAAGAAAGGAACTATGTGCCCAAAAATATTTATGTTTTAAATGGTTAAATTGTATTTGTAGGGGTTAATATCTTATATCTTTTCAAATTAGAAAGCTAAATTATTATTAACGTTTCAATTTGCAAAATTGCATATTGAACTATATTCAATAATATAATTGGTCCTTTTTATGAATTAAAATTTTTAAAATGATCTGATTTTATATTTTTCATGTTTGAATTCCCTACTGTTCTTTTATTTTTTCCGACACAAAAAAATTTACATTTAGTATAATATGATTATATGATTCAATGTTTGACATTTATTAAGAAAACATATCATGTAGTACGTAAATTAAAATATTTTTTTCTCTTATTGAAAGGCTTATATTGATCTAAATGTGTGACATAACTGAACCGTCACATCGTGAGAAATACAGCATGCCCTGTTCATCATCAAAGTCAAGGGTCCTCTTCTCACACACTTGCATTCCTCTGCCTTGATATTATTTTTATTTTGTTCGTCTGCGGGATATTGAGATCTCTATATAAGCTAATGAATTTTAGTGTTAAATAAATCAATTACTTTTATAGTATCTATCACAAATAAGATTAAAATGGTTGTACTGCGAAAGAATTATTTTAATCAGAAAGCAATTACATATACAGAACATAATTTCTCAAGGTACCCATTCAGAAAACCAAAGTTGTTTGTCTATTTTTGGGATTTTGAACTCTTCTAATGGCGACAAAAAATCTCATTGAGTACAGTTGCAATATTTTCTGAACGCGTTTTTTGTGCATGTTTGCACTTAAAATAGAATAATCGTGCGACATTTTTTTCAAAAGTAAACATTATGATTATCAACAAAAAAAAAGTTTGGATGACAACATTTTTCTACTCAGGGATTGTTTAAAATCAAATATGGATTCAAACAAGTTCCACTAAATTTTTTAAAAATGATAACTGCTGAATCTACAAAACATTATATATTCATTTAGTTAAGAAGCTTTACCATTGAACAATAGAAAGTGCTTGAGAATGCCTATCGAAATTGTACTGGGCGAAATTTATTTTATCGCGGTTAGAAGAGTTAAACATCGCTCTAAGAGACGATATATAAGAAAACCCTCTAATTTTCACCCGCTCCTCCTCCGTAAATATTGATCTAAATGACAATATTTCTTCCCTTTAAACCAGGCCTGTCCAGAGAGGGAAGTTTGATTCAATCACCACATGTTTGAGTTCTACTAACAGTTTTTCTACTTAGATTCGGTGGTAGTCGGTGTCTAAAATGAAAGGGAGGTATCCAGTGCTGTAGATACGTAGTATCTCGGAAGGTGTCTTAGGGCGACTTAATTTAAAATAAAATTAAGTAATTTGGAATTTAAATAATTAATATATTAGCAGTAAAAAAATGCATAAGTCTTACAAACATGGAAATAACATAATATTTTGTTTGAATAAAGTTGGAATAAATCTTCGATTAATCGCATAACGATTGATTGCATAACCCGTTTTTGTGAGACACAGCGAAATTTTCAATCTTACAAGTTTATTGCAATAGAGAATTCTTAGGCCTTTTTCATTCAACTATTTAATTTCCCCTATAATAAGAAATAAAAGGAGCAATTGCATTCTCTACACTATATTACTGTATTGCAATAAATTCACATTCGATTTATGAACTTTTAGAAATACACAGCCCCAAAAAAAAGTCTGGTACTTTTCACGATACACATGTATTCCTACGTACTTTGCTCCGCTGAATCCGAATCTGAGGTCAAAATAGCACCTTTCATGTTTCATTTTCGAAATAACCTCAAAAAACGTATTTTTAAGTTTATGATCGTGCAACATGGTTTTATAATAGATTTCAAGCTGCCGAATTCATATGAGCATCAGTTCAGTGATATAACTATAAAATCTCGAACATAACCTTAAAACAAAATTATCTGTCAAGTCAAGTCAGCGTTTGTTTTGCATGAATATACTATCTCAATCAAAATCAGCGGATTCTCGCTTACTCCTCAGTAGCACACTTTTCAGTCACGAATCGGTGGAATTTCTAGCCGTTGACTAGGTAGTCCCTAGATGACATGGCATTTATATTTAGTTTTGCATACCACTGACTTTTGATATGTGCTTATTATAACAAACTCTTTTGGATTCGTACGATCTTCGTAGAGGCATGTTTCTTTCGTTCTAAGGCAAATCTTTTGTTAGCATCTAATAGTATTGAGACTTAACATTTAAGTGAATTCAATGGATGCAAATGGATGGACACTCCAGTCCGAGTATTTTATGATTGAATCATAACACAAGAGGCTCAGAACTCATAGTTCAGAAGAAACGCAGTAGGCTTATTGACGATAAATATGATGAGAAAGACTTCTCTAAGAGCAGATTGTTGTAATACAGTATATTATTGTAATAATGTAACAAATTTGTCCGTTACAATGCATATTTGGCTTAAAAATGGGGTTTTGCAGCTTAAAATACATAAAAATGCAATGCTGGATCACAAGTTGCTGCTGAATTTTTTGTTGTTGAGGTTTTTGATAGCAAGTCATATGTAACTGTCATACGTCCGTTATATAACTAATCTGGCTCTATTTTTGCAATCAGCAGCTTGAATCCCGTGGAAAAACATGTTTTCCATCATATACTCCAAAATACGGGTTTTTGAGGTGATGTCGAAAACCAATCGTGAAAGGTGCTATTTTGACCTCAGATTCGGATTCAGCGTATCAAAATATACAGGAATATATATGTCTCGTCAAAAGTACCAGACTTTCTTTTGTGTGGCTGCGTTGAAGGGCAATGATTTCAACATTTTTTAAATATTAGCTTACACGTTACAAAGAAATTGTCAAAATTATTTGAAATCAGGATCTTGCAACACACCTATTTAAAGGTATGGCGCTTATACAAAAGTTTAAATCATGCAAAATTTTTTTTCGGTGAATGTTAATAAATATTAAAGGATCTTTTGTGGCCTTGCAAAGAGTTGGGCGAAGAAAAAAGTTTATTCATGAAAATAATGATTATCGACGGACGCATTTAAGCTTTACAACAGAAATTTGACTTCTACCTTTCTCTGTCGGTAATCATGCAATTTGTGTTACCCTCAGACCCGTCGAAGTTCGAAGTTGTCTACTCGCTGCAATAGTCCTGCTTAGACATAGCTCATTCGTATGTCAGACCAAATTTATTTATTTGTATTTCAAGTGCAAACATTAGTTTTTGCCACGAAGGAATAATAAGGAGACCTAACTCCGTTTCCGCAGTTAGCAATAGAAACATTACCGTAAGTGGTATGCACATTACAGGAAGATCTTAAATTGTCGTGCGCAGGTGCGCAGTTGTTCTCTTCCCATGCATGGAAAGGTGTGCAAGTGAGAATATTTGTCAATTGACTTGTTATTTATGATCGTATTTTTATTTCAATTTCGGAAAGGAAAATTTAAAGCCTTTAAAACAATTAAACGAGCTACCTGGACCTTTGAACATATCTACCTGGGTGCCTGCGGAGAATTTCTCAGAGCTTCTCAGACCCTTGAGAATATGCTGATTAACAAAAGAACACAACCTCTAACTTACGTCAATTTGACAAACTTTCTCACTCGCACACTTTGTCATGTATAGGAGGAGGACAACTGCGCACCTGCGCACGAAAATTTAAGATCATTCTGTATTGTGCCTACCACTTACGGTAATGTTTCTATTGCCAGTTTCAAATGGCTTCCCACTGACACTTGGGTATCATTCTTCCTTCGTGGTTTTTGCATTATTTCTGCACAATGTTCGTGAGCGATTTTTGTTTTTTTGCCCCACTCTGATCAATATAAGCCTCATAACTAGCCCATTGACAAAATTGAAAATTTGCTTGCAGGGTTTTACAGCACGGTTGATATATTTCCAGAATAGTAATAAAAAAAATTTTTCACAATTCTAATTATTTAGGACCAGAGACGCATTTCTGTATGGCTTCTATTTAGTGTCCCAAATTTTTAACATGATATCTCATTTTGCGTGGACGTAAGTTGGGAAATAAAAGTGCCGATCTAACTTCCACTTGTATTTTCTTCGAATTTTTTTTTCTTCAAAATTTCTGTCAGAACAAAGCAGAGGCATGGACTTTATTACCTCCCCTTTCATTTCCCAAACTTTCAGAGCGACACCTCATTTCGTTTAGACGTAAGTTGAAAAAGAAAAATTGAGGACAAGGTTTGGTCACGTGACCCTCTCGTCACATGAACGTAAGAGAAACATATTGCATTTCAAATTACCCGGTAATAAGCGTTGACTTCAGAAAAATTAAGAATTTGTATTCCTATGAATACGCGATTTTCCTGCGCCTAAAAATCCCACAACGGGAACAGAAAAAATGAAACTCCTATTCCTCTCCATCGACTTAGTAAAATTTAACGAAATCATTTATTTAATCTATTTTTCATTATTAAATCTTTTTATAACTTATAAATTCGAAAATATTCAAATTTATATTTATTTATATTTCAATAATTTATTTAAACGTCTTAAAAAATGCACCAAAGAAATTTATTCAAATGTGTGAATTTAAATAATTTTAACTTTAGAGAGGCAGAGTTGAATTAATCAGAATTAAAATTTCAGAACTTATGTTTCGCATGAAGGAATTAAACCAACTTATTACACATATTTTGTAAACTACTTAGAAGGAATTAAATAAAATCAAAATATGACCACTTCTAAGGAATACAAAATATCTCTGTGAGGCGTGTCATCGGTACAATTAGAACGAATTAAATATATTGAAAACGCGTTCTCTTTGGGAGAACAGAAACCCGTGTGGCGGTTGCTATGGAAATACAAGTGAATAAGTTTCGAAGGTATCTTATTCTAATGGTGACATTTTAGACAGATGGAAAAATCGCGCATTCAAAATAATAGAATAATCTTCGCTTTTGCGCTGAAATCTGAAAATATTAATTTTTCTTTATTCTACGCTTATTACCGGGTAGTCGCTCTAAGGCACCTACTTCAAAACTTATCTGCCGTACTGAATTCTGCCATGGATGTCACGTGGCACGCGTCACGAAATACCACGAAGCCTTTCCGGCAGCGAGTGGAGGTTGGTGGTGGAGTTAAGTCCCAAATCGCTTTTCGTGCAGGAATGACGATTCTCAAGGCTCGAACATGTGGTGTTTGAATTGTACGCCCCTCTCTGGGCAGGCCTGCTTTAAACTACTATACCCAAAGACTTAACTATACCATAGCAGTTGGGTGGGTGGCTCGAGAAACATTGCCTCATATTGGCTGAAAAAAAAATTATAACATTTTTTCTTGGTCAGAATCTGCTATAAATTAGTATCTAATACGAAGGAGAAAATATTTAGTAAAAAATATTTTATATTTAAAAGTTATTATTAGACAATGGACAGGTGAACCGATAAAAAGTTCTTTTTTTATCATTATTTGATATATAAAACATAAAACGTAAATAGTAATTTAATAAATGATATATTCTCAAAATAATTGAATCAGTTTTTATCTGGTTCTGAATGATAATTGCACCTTGAAAGCACCATGCATTGTTGAGGTTGAATACTGAACTGGGAAGACTTCTGAACCGCTTTTTTCAGACTCGGCGGACGCTGACAGGCTGGAATGATTTATCATTATTATTGTTATTGAATTTAATTTGAGAGCAGTAGGTAGATATGGCCTGTGATCGAAGAGTTACCTTTCATCTATCACCTTTTCAAGTTTCCTCAGCAAAAGAGGCACATAAATAAATCATGATTAAGTTAATCTTTTCATCATCATTATTATTATTGAAACTAATAAATCGTGTAAGATGTGTCTGGCCATTAAATGCAAATTTAGAATTAGAGTTTATAGTGTATGGCACTATACTGCTCGAAAGTAACGCAGTATACTATTAACTTTAAAATGTTCTTACGTAGTATAAATTTCAAAGATAAGTTAAACCTCAACTTTTTTTCTATTAAAATGACTAACGGATTACTTTGATGTGATATTTTAAAACTTCAATAATGTTGAATAGTATTAATATAGTAGGAACTTAAGAATAAGTATAAATAATTTCTTGTTTAATTGTTCAAAACTTTTTTGAGATTATATTGATAGAAAATTGGCGTTAGAGTAAGTCCAGTGAAAATGAATACAACCCGATATTAATTAATCTATACATTTCGGTAACACCGATGATTTATTCTGAAATATTTAAACATGAATTATTTTTTAAAAATATTTCTCACTTAAAAAACGTCATTTAAAAAATATACAGCGGATTTATTGAATGATTAGAGTTATTCACTGTAAGATAAAAAACATACAACAAATATTAGATGCATGTAAAGTGTTGATGAAAACCTGAATTCATCTAAATAAAACGCCACTATCTATTTGGTATTTGATATGGATTCCTTCATGCCTAATATATCGATACCATTAATATTTAAAAAATTTATATTATCTTGCTATCTCTCTCATCAATTTGTTTTTAATACCGAAATATTGGTACATCGCTATGATTGAAGCAATACCGATATTAGGCATATCAATATTTCTTTAATCGATATACCCATATAGTATATTTCAATAAAGCATCTTATTGTACACTAGCTAAGGTTTGCGTTATGACGGTAATTTATTAATTGAAAAATAATCTTTGTTAATATTTTAAGTTTAAAGAAATAATTAGACTCTGCAAATAGGTCAGTGACGGCTATCCATTGCGAACTAAAGATCTGAATCTCCTCATGCCTGTCGACCTCTCCACTCTGACCACTCCTACATCGCACTACCTAATTCCTCTTAAGCTGACTAATCCTTGAGAGACAAGTATATGTCACTATCATCACTATAGAAAAATAACATTAACCCCTAGATCAACTTAAAATAAAGGTAGTTGTCGTGCGAGAAATACGTTCAAAGGTTTTAACTCAGACAGTTCCAGAAATCCATTACGTTTCTGCTAACCACTCGTCAAAACTTTTGAGTAGGTTTGTTCACCTCCCATCTCCATTTAAAGAAGTTGATAAAAAAGATTACTTATTAATAATTATTGCAAAAAAAGAATGTTTATAAATGAGGAAAGTCGAAAAAGTTAAAAAAACACAACAGAAAAGCATACGCAAAGCACTTCTCGTGCCCTAAAAGTTGTACGGACATGTAGTACGTCATCAGCATACACATGAAAAAGAACATAAAAAAAACTTGACCCCCCAAGTTTTTGTCAAATGTCCCGTTTTGAGACCCCCTGAATCCGAAAAACAGATTTTTACGAATGTTTCTCTCTGCATGTCTGTCTATATGTATGTCCGTGAACACGATAAATTTTGAAAAAATTAATCCATTAGATTGCCCTTTGGTACACTCGTTTAGTGTCCTAAACTTTTTTCAAAAAATAAAAAATTACTAGAGTTAAAACATTTACAAAATTCCAAAAAACACGAAAATGAACATTTTATGCCAAATAACGCACGATATGAAAAAAAGTCAAGAGAAGAAAAATGTTGCTTTTTGAAAGCCATACAAGATTATTATAACAACTTTTTGAATTTTCTTGAAAAATCCAAAATTCAAATTTTGACAGCATACAAAATAATGAAAAATCCAAAAATTACATTTTTCGTCCAAACTGTGCAAAATATGGTAAAATATAAATATACAAAAATTATGCATTCGAAAAAGTTCTACAAATTTGTTATTAAACACTTTTTGATAGGATTCGTAGTTTAAGCTTTAATCATGAAAAACGTCATTAACAGTAAAAAAAAATCGTCTCGTGTGTGGGGTTTCAAAAAATATAATTTCTTATGTTTTAAAGCTATTTTTTATGATTAAAATTAAAAACAGAACTATCAAAAAATTATTCATGACAAATAAATCATTTTTACATTCTTATCAGAGAAGGTATTAGATTTGTATAAAGTTTGACCCCCCCTAGTTTTTATCAAAACGTTCACGTTTTGAGACCCCCTGAATCCGAAAAACAGGTTTTTACGAATTTGTCTGTCTGGATGTATGTATGTCTGTGAACAAGATAACTTTTTAAAAAATTAATCTAGTAGACTGGCTTTTGGTACACTCTTTTAGTGTCCTAATTTAAAGGTCAAGTTCGTTAGCCAGCCATTTTAGATAAAAATTCAAAAAGTGAGCGCCTTTTGAATATTTTTTCAAAATTCAAGAATTCTCTGGACGACAAGAGAAAAAAAAGTTTGATTTCTAAATGCCCTAGAAAATTATCATGACAACTTTTTGAATTTTCTTGACAAATCAAAAATTAAATTTTGACAGCATGAAAAATAATTGGAAATCCAAAAGTTACATTTTTTCATGCAACATTTTCACAGTATTTATATACAGTACATGTATACATAATTCAGAAGTTAAAAAACGGTAAGGCCGCTCAGGAGACCATATGTGTAAAGTTTAAATCATAAAGAAAACATTGGAAATGAGAAATTTCAGTTTCTGGAAGAACGACAAAAGCTGCAATAAAACGTTTGATAACAACATTCTTTTAAAAGAATTCGAATTTTTTTTTAACGGGACAATGAAACTTCATCTGTTTTAATAACGATGCAAGTTACGAATTAGAATAATATACATTTATGGAAATGATATAAAAATTCCAGGATAAACTTGAGTGCGAAGCACGAGATACGTGATGAGAATGTGATCGTTAAAGCCAAAGGAGCTTTAACAAAAGAGAATTCACAATTACAAAATTACTGTTGTCGATACTTTTACCTTTAGTTTTAGAGAGTCTATGCAGAAAGATCGAGCGCGTAGAGCGAGGTGAATACACGAGCGAGCGCAAAGCGCGAGAACGAACATTCGCACGCCCTAGGCGTGCTCAAATTTGTAAGCCGCGCGCGCAGCGCGCGATGAGGATGTGTCCGCAAAGCGGGCAGATTTTTTGAATTGTGAAAGTGACTTAGGGCGGAGCGAATTTACAAACGAAAAGAATCGCTTGCCCTTATGCATGTTTTAGACTTGTGAATTAGCTCGGACTCTGATAGGAAATCCACCGTGAAATCACTTGCGATCACCCGAAATCACTTGCAATCACTCACAATCACTTACAATCACATGCAGTAAGTAGCAATCACCCACAATCACCGGCAATCACTCTGCAATCACCTGCAATCACTTTGCAATCACCTGAGATATCTCTGTAATCCCCTTAAATGCATCCTAAAATCAAGTGCAATTACTCTGCAATCACATTTCAACTTGGATATTATTTTTTGAAAGCGATTTGGATAACCATCCGAAAAGGGGATATGCCCGATTTTTTTCGGACATCGTTTACTTATGTATTTTGATGCGCTGATTACAAGTATGATAGTGAAAATTGGCGCAAATTTTATTTTCATAGTGAAATCATCAATAAAACATAAAAATTATGGTTTTTGGAGTTTATCTCAGCTAACATGCAAAATTAAAAAAAAATATTTTGAATAAAAGTTGTAGATCTCAGCGAAACACACATTTTTTTCCAAGCATTTTTTTTATAGGGATGATTGTTTCCGAGAAACTCGGCAAAATGAAAGTGACAGAAGTCTATAACCCCATGAGGCGTTGGAAAAGGGGTAGGGGTGTGATATTACATTATTTCTGTGACCAGTCACAGACTGCCTTTCCGCCCCCTATAAGGCGTTGGAAAAGGGGTGGTGGTGTGATCTTACAATATTTCTGTGACCAGTCACAGACTGTCTTTCCGCCCCCCATAAGTTGTTGAAAAGGGATGGGTGTGTGATCTCACATTGCTTCTGTGATCAGTCAGAGGGGTGCCTTCCACCCCTACGTGGCGTTGAAAAAGAGGCAGGGGTGCGACCTTGCATTATTTCTGTGACCAGTCACAGGGATGCCTTCCCACCCCCACGTGGCTTTGGAAAAGGGGTAGGGGTGCGACCTTATGTTATTTCTGTGACAGGTCACAGGGGTGCTTTCCGTCCACGTGGCCTTGGAAAAGGGACAGGGGTGCGACGTTAAATTATTTCTATGTCCAGTGACAGGGGTGCCTTCTCGCCCCCACGTGGCATTGTAAAAGGGGTAGGGATGCGACATTAAATTATTTCTTTGACTAGTCATAAGGGTGCCTTTCCGCCTTTACGTGGCATTGTAAAAGGGGTAGGGATGCGACATTAAATTATTTCTTTGACTAGTCATAAGGGTGCCTTTCCGCCTTTACGTGGCGTTGGAAAAAGTTTAGGGGTGCGACGTTACATTATTTCTGTGACCAGTCACAGGGGTGCCTGCCCGTCCCCACGTGGCGTTGGAAAAAGGGTGGGGGAGCAAACTTAAATTATTTTTTTGATCAGTCACCAGGGTGCCTTCCCGCCACACAGAAATATTAAAAAATTTAAACAAACGTACAAAATAATCAAATCCAAAATAAATATGCTCTTCTAAACAATCCAAACTTCCCGCGGTGAGGAGCGTGACTAAGCAATAAGCCTAAACTAATAGATTTACCACTGATTTTCTGGGAAACTATCATTCCTATAAAAAAATGCTTGCAACAAAAAATGTGTATTTCGATAAGATCTACAACTTTTATTTGAAACATTTTCTCAATGTTGCATATTAGCTGAGATAAAATTAAAAAACCATTATTTTTATGGTTCTTTTATGATTTTACCATCTCTCTCATTCTAATGGGTTTCCTGCATGCAGGCTGCCTGCTTGCAGTGGCATGAAAGCACCCTTATGAAGCTAAGTCATTTCCGCCGAAGTACGATTTCCGAGTGATCTGTTTGGCAGCAGTAAATGCTAGAGCCGAGTCTGGAGTTTGAATTGTACAGTTTTGACTTGCATTTTATTCAAAGCTAGCTCTAAAGCGCCAAGGAATGTTCGAGGGATCTATTTACATTATGGATGTAAACATTCCTGGCGATTGTACCGAATTCGAGTGGAGCTCAAATTTGTTTTTTTTTTTAAACATTTATTTAATTTTCAAACATTGTAATTATTTCAACAATGTTCATAAATGGCTATTTTTTAAAGAATACGTTTAATTTATTATCTTGCTTTGTAAATTTAAAAGAAATAATAATTATTTAAACCATTTTAATTTAAAAATTGAGACTAAGAATGTCTAGCCAATGACTCTTTTCTAAATTGCTTTGTAAATCTACAAGAACTAATAATTATTGAAACAATTTTTATTGAAAAATTAAGAATTTACCCTTTTTTCTATAAGTAAGTTTGTTTACCAAGTTAATTAAGAATGCTTACCCGATGACTAGCTTCAATTTTGCTATGCAAATTTACATAAACTATTGATTATTTAAACAATTTTAATGAAAAAACTAAAACTGACCTTTTTTCTAAGACCCACACAGTGGGAAAAAAGTACTTTTTTTGGACAAAAATCAACCGACAGTGCAATTCCTAACGGATTTTGATGTTTTTTTTTAGAAATGACCGTAAGGCTTCCAGTTATAACAAGTAACTGCGGATATTTTAATTCGACTTAACGTATTCCATAAACAAATTATACTGCTTTTTAAATTTACAAGAACCATTAATTATTTAAACAGTTTTAATTAAACAATTAAAAGTTTGGCCTTTATGCTACGAGTCAATTTGTTATGTAAATCAAGTTTAGAATGTCCATTCGATGACTCTTTTCTATGTTGCTGTGTAAATTTACAAGAACTACAGTGTGTTCCATATTTATAGGGCCACCCCATTTTTTAAGGATAATTTTTTTTCTATTGGAATAAATTGCACCAAATTTTTTGAGTGAATAAATGAGTCGAGTTAACGATTTTTCCTAAAATATAGAGCTCGCAATTCCATTCGTTCATTTATTTGGGCATTTTTTCGAAAAAATCGGTGTCCCAAATTATTAGGGCCACTAAAAAAAAAATTAAATTTTTCCGAAAGAATTCAATTTATGCAACAAAATACGTACATATAAAAAGATTTTATTCACAAAATTAGTAATTAATAGTATTTCCGTCATTTTTGAATACCATTTTCATTCGCTTTACCATCGATTTATTCAGATTTTCGAGACTTTTCGCGGTGACGTTGTTCCATGCTGATATGATCGCTTCCCTCAGCTCTGCGACCGTTGTAGACCGTGGGCTGACAACGTAAATGGGAGCGTGGTACGGGTAAGGCCAATTTTCACATGAGATGTTCGTCTGATGATGAGGAAAGTAAAAATGGGTGCCTGGCAGGTCTGAGTGGATGCGTTCACCTGTGGCGACCTGTCAAAGGTGCGAATTTTTGGCAGTTAACTTACGTGACTCGGATAAGGTTGAAAATTGGTGTACATGTAGGGGCTGGCATACAAATCGCTGGCCACGCGAGTACGGGGAACTTTGACTTTGCCAACCAATCCTTCGTAGACTTGCTCGCATGTATGGCTGCGTTGTCCTGCAGGAAAGTCAATTTTGCAGAGCGGAAACGTCCAAGGTAGGGCTTAAGATGTTCTTCTAGCACGGCCTGGTAATCTCCGCTTTTCATTTTATGAGAAATAAAAG
>NC_046657.1:88771294-88774539 GCF_010883055.1 Belonocnema kinseyi
ATGAGGTTTCAGTTTAGGCACTTTTTGCATTTTTTCACATACTAAATTAGGGGAATCCTTCAATACTCGATGCACTGTACTTTTGGACACTTGAGGAGCCACCTAATTTTTTATTCTTCTGCACCCTTTAGTTGTTTGCGAGGCGGTGGCGACTATTTTTCGTTTGTCACGATCTGAGAGCTTTGGCCGTGGTCCACGTTTCTTCTTCACTATTTGATTACTTCTATTCTTTATATACAGGTAAATAACAATTCTCGATCGGTTTATAAGCTTCGCTATTTCACGTTGTGATTTCCCACATTTTTCATACGCATTAATTAACCCCTTTTCTTCTGCAGACAATGCTTTCCCTCTTCCCATATTTGTTTTGTTACCTCGAATATTATTAACGCACAAGCACAATTTAACTAGCCAAAAATGCATTCGGAAGCCTATTTATACCAGGAGTATACATATGTGCATGCCAGGTAAAGCGAGAAAAACCCGGGAACTCCCGCTACTTACGGGGTTCCCCGCAATAAAAATAGGAGAAATATTTATTTCGAACATATTGTGCGAATATACACTTTTAAAATAGGAAAAATACGTGGATAATCCACAAAAAGAATGTATGTGGGAAAGTATGTATGCGAAAAATTCTCGGGAAAAATTTAAATTAAAAGAAAAACACAACTGTAAATTACTTTGGGAATTCACGCACAATATTTAGTTTTTATACATACATATGTATATGTTTATGGCATGTAAGAAGTAAAATTTTAATATTATATATTTTAAATTGCACTATTTTACGAATTATTTATTATTCTTTAAAAAAATTGAAGTTTTTTTTAGTGGCCCTATTAATTTGGGACACCTATTTTTTTCGAAAAAATGTCCAAATAAATGAACGAATTGAATTGCGAGCTCTATATTTTAGTAAAAATCGTTAATTCGACTCATTTATCCACTCAAAATATTTGGTGCATTTTGTTTGAATAGAAAAAAAATTATCCTTAAAAAATGGGTTGGCCCTATAAATATGGGACACACTGTATTATTTATTTGAAGAATTTCAATTTAAAAATAAGAGTTTGACTTTTTTCTACGAGTTTATTTTTTTACAAAGTCAAGTAACAATGTCTATCAGATGACTCTTTTCTATGTTGCTTTGCAAATTTACAAGATGTATTAATTATTTAAACAATTTCAATTAAAATCTAAAAGTGCTTTTTTTAAGAGTCACTGTGTTTTCGGAGTCAACTAAGAATGTCTTCCGATGACTGCTTTTTAATGTTGCTTTGCAAATTTACAAGTACTATTAATTATTTAAAGAATTTTAATTGCAAAATCAAGAGTTTAACCTGTTTTCTACAAGTGAATTCGTTTATGTAGTCAACTAAAAATGTCTATCAGATGACTCTTTTCTAAGCTGCTTTTTAACCTTGCAAGAACTGTTAATTATTGAAACAATTTCAATTTAAAACTTAAGAATTTGGTCTTCTTTCTACGAGTAGGCTATATTTTTTAACATAATTAACAAAGAATATATTTACGATGATTTATTTTTTCTGTGGCTTTGAAAATGTACAATTATTAATTATTTAAACAATTTTTATCAACATATTTATAGTTTGGTTATTTTTCAAGTAAGAGGCATAATTTGTTTACGGAATAAACTAAGAATGTCTTTTGATGATCATTTCCCACCATACTTTATGAATTTATAATAATTATTAAGCATTCAAACAATATTCATAAGCATATTGAGAGTAAGGGTATTTTTTAATTAATAGACACAATTTGTTTACGAAGTTAACTGAGATTATTTTTACGGTGAATCTTTCCTAAGTTAATTGTTAAATTTACAAGAATTTTTGTTTATTTAAAGAACATTTATAAAAAATTCAGAATTTTGCGAGTTTGCAACGAAAAGGGTCAGTTTTTGTTTACAAATTTAACTAGGAACGTCTTTCCGATTAATTATAATAATCAAATTTTCATGATTTATTATTTAAACTACTTTCACGAGCAAACTAAGAGTTAGAGCATTTTTTGAAAAATATGTTTAATTTGTTGACGGAATCAAAAATTTTTGTATTTCCAATCACTTTTTACTATGGCATTTTGTAAATTTACACTAACGATTTATTATTAAAATAAATTCCATACACAGATTCAGAACTTAAATGTTTTTTTTTATTTCCAACTATTTAAAAATTTAAAACAAATTAGTTTTTATAAGAAAATGTATGCACTATATATTTAATAAGAATTAAAAAAGGAATTAAAACTCTATAATTGTAGAAACTTTCATTTTTAGTAGTTTCAGTAATTATTTCTTTTTATTTATTTTTGCAAGTAATTTCATAATCGTTTGTATGAATTTTGGTACAATTTAATTACAATGCAGCTACAAACGAGTTTATTCGAATTACTCGAAGTTGCCTAAACATTTGGCCAGATGAGAGGAAAACTGCAGAAAACCACCTTCCGAGTTTGGCCGGGGTTTCAACATTCGAGTACACAACCCGGTCGTAGCTCGCGAATGGTCACCCATCCAAGTGCTAGGGGCGCTCTAAATGGCTTGATATTTGGACTCTTCTCGGGTCGAGATCATTTACCATCTTGAGAGTCGAATCATATTTAAATATCTCCAAAGTAGATTGGAACAATTTGTGTCATACGATTCCAACTATTTCGCATGATCGATTAAGTCTCAACTGGACGCTTAAAGTTTTATTAACATTCCGGCTCTACTATAAGTACATTTAAAAGTGAGTTCAATCGCTTTATGGCAAGCAACCATTTTAAATCGTCCTAAATTTATTTTATATATCTTTTAGTTAAATAAAATTACTTTTAGTTCACCTTGAAACCCCTGAAATCGCACATAATTCGCTATGAAATCACTGAAATCACTCAGAATTTACTGTGGAATTCAGGCCCGTAGCCAGAGGAGGACAAGAGGGGGGGGGCAATGTCCCCCCTGAATTCATCGTTTGCCCCTCCCGTGGGATAGTATTGCTGATTAAAATGAAAGTTACAATTTTATTGAGGGTAAATAGTAGTCTCTCACGCAATCAAAATTTGACCTTGTAATGTTAATCTTGTCCGCCTTTTTTTTCTTAAACTAAATAAGTTAGTATATATATATATATTTATAAAGCTATTTATATTTTCTGAGTCTTCGTCCAGTCTATGCTGAACTTCGTAGACTTCTCTCCAAAATACTTCGACCTCTTCTGGTTTGGGTGGGTGTTCGA
>NC_046657.1:88774639-88777335 GCF_010883055.1 Belonocnema kinseyi
TTATGGCTGAAATTTTACCGCGATTTCGCTGGAAGTGGGTGCAATTTTTCAGATTAGCACCCGCTCCCGGCGAAATCCTGCGGTTGTCCTTATGACAAATTTATATATATATATATATAGTATATATGAGCCGACATCGATTGAGTCTATTGCAGTAATTATTTTGTAAGAAAAAGCGGTACAATCTCTCGCAGTTTACCTCAAAGTAAAGGCAATAACTAGAAATTCACCCTGCAATAACTGCAATCACTCGGAATTTACCGCAAAATCACTGAAATGACTCGAAATTCCACATGAATTCACTGCAATAACTCAGAATTTACCCTTCAATTACCAATCACTTACAATCCCTTGCAATCACTTACAATCACTTGCAATCATGCAATTCGTGTACAACAGAATTTGGAGTTATGTACCCCTCGCCTTTTAGCCTTGTATTTTTGACTTTTCGGGACTAGTAAAACATCATAAGCCCATTTTATCATAAAAATTGTTTAAAAAATCCATTTTGTATTGAAAAATATGAAAGAGCACATTATTTTTACCCAAATAGCGTTTCTCAATAATTCAATATTTTATTCAATATTATAGTTCTTCAGGCAGCAGTTCTTCTCGTTGTTCTCAGTTCGAGTGAGATTAGATTTATGTATCTTTTTAGATTGTACGGCAGAGCCGTAGTTTATGTCCTTTAGAGGATTCAGGCATTCAGCCGACTGCCGGCATTCAGAAGCATTTGTGACGAAATCTATGCCTTGCGTCCAAGTGCCTGGTTTACTTAGGAATTTCAAAAAATATGGAACCTTCCTTCTGAAAGCCTAATATGTTTTAGAAAATTACAGGAAGCCAACTATGGGGTCATTTACAAAATACGTGATACGTTTGGGTAGGGGGAGGGTTCTGCCGAAGTATCATTCTCCATGTTGAGAACAATAGAAAAAGTATCACGTAGGGGGGGGGGCAGAAATTTCAGAAAAATGTATCACGTATTTTGTGAATAGCCCCCATAGAGTATTAAAACACATTAAATTGCTATTTAACATTTTATCTTTATTTTCATGTTCATCTAATTAATGAAATATACTTTCACAAAAAAAGAATAATAATTATTATTTAATCTCGTCATATATTAAAAACGTTATTTAATTTAAATTCGTGTTTTCGTAAGTTTGAAAGGTAAAAATTTATTTATTTTTCTATTTGCCCTATTATAATTTTATTAACAATATTATTAATAATAAATATAAAGAAAAACTTAGTCAAATTAATAATTATTCTATTAAAAAATCATTGTATTGATTTAATAATTAAATGATGAATTTATAATTATTGTTAATAAGAATGACAGGTATGATCATTATTGCTGCATAATTATATACTCTTATATTGGTTTCAATTATTATCACTTCCCTGCAAAAAATGTTGCATTGAAAAGTATTAAAAAGTATTAGGAATAGATACAGAAGAGACGGGAAGGAATGTTAAGCTACGCACTAATTATTAGAAATGTGTATCTCTGTTGCATGAAATAATACAATTTAATACAATTTAAGTGCATTAACTTTTACACAAATGAAAAACTAAATTATCTCCTAAAAAGTGAGTTTTCTTCAAAAAGATTAGAAAGCATAAATTACTAAAATTTGTAAGATCAATAATGGAAATCAATATATCGTGGGTCAGTTGTCGGAAGGTTGAAGTCTTAATCGAAGTATAGTTTGTAGTGTTCTATTGGGAACTCGACTGAGTTTCTAGCAGTCCAGTAACCATGCCTGTATGCCCCGCATTCAATAGTGTCCAGGCAGCACCGAACCAAAGATATTATAAACGTAGATACGGCACGGGCTTAGTTGCCCGCCATAAATATAGACGGCGCGTCCGGCGAAAAAAGTCACTTCCCCTCTACCCACCGCTCCCCGAAGAAAGCACCGATCGATATAGTTTCCCAAGAGCCACTTGGAGCGCTGTAAGCAACTCTCGGCACACGCGGCACACCTTCGAGGCGCACTGATGGTAAACTTAGCTTGGACAAGAACCATTTGGATTGAAAGTAAATTGCCAATTCAAACATTTTTACATTTATAAATTTGGAAAACTTGGTTGTTTTAATAAATACTACAAATATAAGTCGATGAGTAAATTATATAACGGTTTCATATATTTTCCACTAATTCTAAAATTATTAATTATAATTTTCATTCTATATATTGTCTATATATAGTTCTTTAATATTATTTAGTTTTTATTTTTGTGGTCTGCAATTTCTACGGACTTTTTTAGACTATTCGTCTAATTAAGTTCTCGTATGTATTTTCCAATTTCTTAATTATTATATATTCGAACGTTTTTATAAAAATATAATTATAATTCCAAGTGATAGGAAAATTGTTCTATCGGTTTTTAGATGTTAAGACGACAGTTCCAAGCCAGATTACGTTTTGCATTGGCAAACAAAATTAGACGAACAGAATTTCACTGGCACATTCATAAAAAATATCATATTCCATAAAATATATTATAAAATAAACTTTAAATCATAATAACTGATACAGCTGACTCGAAATATATTAATGGCATCCCTGAGCATATAAGCATGCAGCACGGCTGCATGCTCTGTGGTGCGAGAAACACCCGGAGCTATCGCACTTTTCGCAGCAACGTCTGCGAAACCATGCTGAACTACTCCGTAAAAGGGGCTA
>NC_046657.1:88777435-88815306 GCF_010883055.1 Belonocnema kinseyi
TATGTAATTTTTCAAAATAAAAAGTCAACATTTGAAAACATTTCAAAATCATCAAAAGTATCTATTCTCTTTTAAATTATTTCAAATCTTTTAAAATTATTTCTAAAAATTTTCGGAACTTTTAAATGTCTTTTAGACTGATTCCCATTTTTCCTAACATTTTTGTAAAAACCTGCACCTAAAATTGTTTTAAGAGCTTCCAGATTTTTTCTAATATTATAAATCTTTTGAAATGTTTTGAAATATTTTTAAACATTCTCTTTGAGTTATGTACTTTTTCAAAATAAAAAATCATTTTAAATTTACCCAGAAATTTTTATTGTTTTTGTAGTATTGCAAAATTCTTGAGGAGCTCGAAATTTTGTTCTTTTCTTTGTAACATTCAAAAAACCTCCAGCTTATTTAATTATTTTCTAAATGAATGCTTATTTAACTGTTCTTTAAGAATCAAAATGAAATACTTTTACCTTCGGAATACAAATAAAAAAATTAAACAATTATAATCGTAGCATTCCAAGTTTAAATTTGTCACTCTGAAATTGTGACAATTCATTTTCAAATTGTTTACTATTGAAAATTGTTTTTTTTTTATTTCCAAACCAAATAGGTTAAAAATGGAATATTTTATACTGAAATAATACTTCAAAAAGATTTTGAAATTGAATAAAGGCGTTCATTTAAGAAGCCATTAATTCGAACTTTACACTGGTGTCACTACTCACGCTTTGCAATTAAATTAGTTCAAATGTCATTTTTTTGAAATTGTAATTTTTCGGTTGTAACTTACGGGAAAATAATTTTATTCTTTGAAAGATTTTCTAGAAATCTTGTTGATAATTTCTACATTCACATCAAAAATGATAAGGTATTAGTTTTTTATGAAAAATAACTTTTTCGGATTTTATCAAATGTCGACGTTTTGAGGCCCCGTGAGTCAGAAAAACAAGTTTTTACGTCGGGGTCTGTTTTTCTGTGCGGCGTCGTCGTTGTTGTTTTCTGTATACCGGATAATTTCGAAAGACTGGTCCGATTGGATTGGGCTTTGTCACACTGTTCGAGGGACCAAAAAGAAAGATAGAGTTCGTTAAACAACCATTTTTGATAAAAATCCAAAAAGTTGAAGCTTTTTAAACTTTTTTTGATAAAATAAAACTTACGGAAGTTAAAGGATTTTCAAAATCCAAAAAACCAAACGAAAATGGACATTTGAAGCAAAAAAATCTTGATATGGAAAAAAGTCAAGAGGCGAAAAACGCTACTTTTTCAAGGCCCCATGATTATTTTATCACATTCTCATCCATAATGAGAAGAGTTTTATGCGAAAAATGATTTTTGCGAATTTCATGAAATTTCGACTTTTTGAGGCTCCTTGAGTCGGAAAAACAAGCTTTTACATCGGTATCTGTCTGTCTCTCTGGCGTCTACGTCATCGTTATTGTGGTTGTGGTTGTCTGTATATCGGATAACTTTCGAAAGAATAGTCGGATTGGATTGTGGTTTGATACACAGATTTTTTTATTTTAAGAATTGTATGTAAAAATTGTACTATTTATATTTTTATAACAAATATTTTTCTTCAATTAAATATTTGCAATAAAAGTGTTTCGAAGATATTTTTTAAAAATCTTTCGGAGAATAAAATTAGTATTTATAGGTCGACAAAGGTTTGTTTTCTTTACCAAATTTGGTTTTCGTCTAAATTTTTCCAGTTGTTTTTACTATAGTACAATTTACGTTTGCATCTCGGGCGAAGAAATCCATTCTATTGTTTGACAAATACTCTTTCTAAATCAATATTTTTCACAGAAAATTACCCTGAGTGACAGAACGAAATCGGAAACAATAAGAGTTAATTTATTCAGGAACAAGCTTTTTGAACGAAAATGACCTTGAGAGAACCTTTAATATATTTTTCTTAATTTTTACAAAAATCAGGCGTTACATTCTTACAAAAAAAAATAATCTGTGGGAGGGGCGCAAATTATCAAAAAATAAATAAAACTTGAAGTTGTATGATTTTAAGTTATAACTAAATAATTTGAGAGGTTTCAATCTAAAATTATCGAACATTTTCCATTCAAAAATTCAGATGAAATATTTAAATAGCTTTAAATTGCAAATTATTCAATATATTCTGAAGACTACAAATTTAAAATGTCTAAATTATTAAGGCTTTAAATATTTTTGAAATTGCTGTTCTGGAGACTAAATAGCACTTATTCTTTTATTAAGAAATCACAACCAAAATTGTTAAAAAAAGTTTTTAAAGGAGTTTTAAAAACCTTAAAAAAGATCAGAGGTTTTAATAGTTCAATATATGTGATAGAATCTCTTTAAATATGAAATTAGTCTATACTTTTTCATGTTTGAGCTACAATTATTCTATTTTAGAGTTATAAATTACAGTCGTAAAAAACCAATAAAATGTTTTAATTAATTTATATATAAAACAAAAAACCTTTTGTATAATTCAATCTAAATGCAGTTGCAAAAATTTAATTTGAAATGCGTCGAATTCAAGGTATAGTTTAAAAAGAAAACTGAAAGCAAAGGATCGACTTTCAAAAAAAGCGAAAGAAAGTGACTCGCTGGATTGCAAATGAACATGGAAAATGGTGTATTTTCGCATTTTTAAATTTTAAATTCAAACTTTTTCGCCTTTTAACGATTTCGAAAAATTTCGAAAAATTCTGAAAATTCAAACAATAAGGCTGTATTCTGAAAATGGAGCAATTTAAACGTTAAAATTCAAGTTCCTAAACTGAAGGCCTAAAAATTTGCGAATTTTACAATTAGTGTTATGTTAATTGTATTGGTATCTTAAAAGAGCATAAATAGTTTTTAAATTAGTTTTTAAATTTTCTACAGTTTACCTTTTTTACATACCTAGATGTCAAAAAAGCTTACCCAATTTTTGCAAATTTTAATAATTTATTTTCTAAGAGAAAATTACCCCTGTTTACCAGTCACTGAAATGGATTAGAAAAAAATTGCCAAGACCCAAGAATAAAAATTGAATGTACAGCGAATTTTTAAATTTTTAATTGAGATTATCTTCAACTTTATGATATCAAAAATTTCCATACACATTTCTTTTTAATAATACTGTAGGAAAAATTCAACAAGATCGAGCGCCGAAATTATAATTAGAGCAAATTTTCTGTAATTCTATGGGGACGGCTGAAATATCCCGAAAAATAAAATTCCCGACTCGGTAAAACTCTCTGTCCCAAAAAATACAATTCCAAAACTAATAAAATTCCTGAACAGTTTATAATATTAACGAATTTGAAAATTCCCAAATAATAAGACTCCCAAAATAAAATTGTTTCTCAATTAATATTAATTATATATTAAAACTACGATAATAAAATATTGTTATCAAATAAATTTTTGTTTAATATTTAAAGTGTTAAAAATTATTGTTTGAAATTTTTAATTAAAATTACACAAAAAATTTTACTGACAAATTAATATTTAAAAACAGGTGTTTTTTAAATAACATTTCGATTTTTCAGAAGAACTTTTGTGATTTAAAAAATACTATATACATTTTCAACCAAAATATCGTATCCAGAAATATATTTTGTTTTAATTATTATTTTTAATTTAAACAATAATGTTTAAATACTTAAAACATTTATCAAACTTTTCTAACCTCAAAAAAATTTTCTACTGCTTTACCGTCATATTTTACGAAGAATGAGAAAACAAGAATTCGACTTCGTAGTACGATGAGGGCAGCACCTCGATAGGGCAGAAAATGTGATGTCCTATATATATATATAACTCCCCACTCCGACGCCTCGTACCGCATCTACGTTTATATCTTTGACCGAATCGAAACTAGCTTTCATGATTCTATCTTACTTCAGCTTCCAGAATACCAGATTGCAGAACGAAGCTGATATGCTGCGTTGGAAACCTGGGTAAAATTCTGGACAAGTATATGTTTTTTCATCTAAATTGACCTTTCTGTTTCAGTAAATAAGTTTTCATAATTTAAAGTTGAAAGCTTATTGAATATATGTATGTATAGCTATAGTACATAAATGTATGTAAGTTTATAAAATGAAAAGTAATATTTCGACCTGTCAACAGCCGCCGCTATGTACACGAAAAGACTTTCGATATAAATATTTGATTCATTCTATATGTATAATTAAAATAAAATGTAAGAATTTAGGGATAATGAGGGTAGTACTATAAAGATTCCTACTATAATAAAAGATGATGGCATTTCTTTATCTATTATTATAAACTTAAGCGAGCAAAAACTAGTATTCACGTTCAGTAAAAGTCTTATATACTGTTTGAAAATGGTGAGTGTGAAAAACTGATAATAGACAATAACAAGTTTTGTAAAAAATATCGTCAAAAACGGCCCTGATCGTTTGTACATGTCGTGTGTTCTATCGCTTCATTATAGTAGTTAAATTACGTATGTTATAAACAAGTGAAGGTGCTATGAATGTTTAGTGGTGTCAAACTTACTCTAGAGAACTAGTAAAGACATTTTGTTTTGTTTCTTTAATTCAGTAAATCGATTTATTTTACCTTTCTAAACTGGAGCTTCGTGCGGGTTACGTTTCCAATATGGTGGCATGTGCGGTTTGTAATGGATTAATAGTGAGGGGGTCGAAAGACTCGCTAGGTTGTGTAAAGTGTACTCGTCATCGAAGGTCTCTTCTCTCTGTTTCGCCTGATGGAGATATCAGTCTTCTGCTTCGCTGGTGCCAGGAGTTGAAGCACTAATCTCCAATGCTGTTACCAAGGGACAGGAGTCTGGCATTTTAAAAATCGCTACCTTGTTGAAGAATTTGGAGGCCAAACAAGTGGCATTTAATAATTAATTTGAATTAGGCATCAAGGAAATAAAAGTTGATGTTGTCAAAAATACTTTCCGCATTGCGATATTAGAGGAGACTATATCCTCGAACGTGACGGATATCATAGACTCAAAGACACAAATTTCTAGTTTAATGAATAGATGCGACTACTTAGAACAAAATGTGCTTTCTTCAACACTTGAGGTTCACAGGTTACCGGTCAAACAATTAGAGGATTTGCCCGCTACTTTCTGTCAGATTGCTGCTGCTTCAGAGGTGCCAATCACAAAAGGTGATGTTCCGTCTATTTATCGCCTTAGAGTTTTTAGAAGTAATGACACATCACGGAACTATCCACCAAAATTGGTGGTTAAATTACTGCAGCAAACTACTTGTGTGAAACTTTTAGATAATTGCAGGAAAAACCGTGGAAGCACAACTTATATGATTGGTTGGACTGAGAGCGTGCCGCTATATATCAGAGAATCAATTTTTAAAAATAATAGACTGATATATAATGCAGCTCTTCAACTTAGAAGAAATAAAAAATTAAGTACCTGTGGACAACTAGGGTAAAATTTTTTGCCTTAAAGAGGATGGCTCACCGAGAATTTTGCTAGCCTACATCAACGACCTTGATTCCCCCCATTAAGACTTCTTCAGGATTGAGCTGCATCATGTGGACCTGGCAGCTAATCACTGACCTTTTTTGTATACTTTTTCGGCTATTTTTCTTGTATTTTTCTTTACTCTCTAATTTTTTAGTAGTGTTCTGCATGTTGAAAAGTATTTTCTGAGAACCTATAAGCTTTATCCTGCATGGTTGCTTTGTATTTTCATATGCATATTTGTTACTAATTTAGTTAACAATAAGTCGCTATTTCTTATTAGCATTTTTCTTCGCCTTCGTACATCTAATTTGAAGCAACTTATTAGTGCAATCTGTAACTTTTTTCAAACTATATACTTAAGGGCTTTTGTCATCACTATATTTATATTGTTTATTCAGAGCAGAAGCAATCTTAAGTCTTATTATCACCTATTGTTTAGAATTGTTAGTATGAAGCTTGGACTGAGTTGGGTACTGGCAATTATCTTCGTTGTTAATAGTATGTAAATTCAATGCTGGGTTATTGTTGGATATACTTTTGCTTATTCTCTTTATGGAACTAAGTTTACTCTCAGTTCATCATGGATTTTTTAAGTATTTGTCATGTGAATGCCCAGTCTCTCTTGGCTCACATTCATGAATTCCGAAATTTTTTCAGTTGTTGTGCATATCATATTATCGCAGTGTCAAAGACTTGGCTGAACTCGAATCTCGAGTTTTATTGGGAGTCAACTCGGCCATTAATTATCCTACTGCTGAATTTCTTTTTGTCGAGGTCACGGGAGCGGGGGCAAGGGTTTTGGTTGGGGTTATTTATAAACCTCCAAATGCCTATTTTTTTACTGAACTTGAATCGGACATTTTTACCCATGTACCTAACTTCAACAATATTATTCTCAGAGAGGATTTTAATACTAATTTAAATGCGATTTGTAACTATACTAAATATTTAACAAATATGATACATGCGGCTGGGTTCTCTGCTCAAAATATCGGATAGAACCCGGTAAGAAGTTGGTTCTAACTGGTCATAACCGGTCTCTACCCGGACAATTCTAAACAATAGGGGATAATAAGACTTAAAATTGCTTCTACTCGGAATAAACAATGTAACGATAGTGATGACAAAAGCCCTTAAGTATATAGTTTGAAAAAAGTTACAGATTGCACTAATAAGTTGCTTCAAATTAGATGTACGAAGGCGAAGAAAAATGCTAAAAAGAAATAGCGACTTATTGTTAACTAAATTAGTAACCAATATGCATATGAAAATACAAATCAACCAGGCATAATAAAGCTTATAGGTTCTCAGAAAGTACTTTTCAACATGCAGAACATTACTTAAAAAATTAGAGAGTAAAGAAAAATACACGAGAAATAGTCAAAAAAGTATACAAAAAAGGTCATTGATTAGCTGCGAGGTCCACATGATGCAGCTCAGTCCTGGAGAAGTTTTAATGGGGGGAATGAAGGTCGTTGATGCTGGTTAACAAAATTCTCTGTGAGCCATCGTCTTTACGGCAAAAAATTTTACCCCAGTTGTCCACAGGTACTTAATTTTTTATTTCTTCTAAGTTGAAGAGCTGCATTATAAATCAGTCGATTATTTTTAGAGAGTGATTCTCTGATATACAGCGGCACGCTCTCAGTCCAACCAATCATATTAGTTGTGCTTCCACTCTTTTTCCTGCAATTTTCTAAAAGTTTCACAGAAGTATATTGCTGCAGTAATTTAACCACCAATTTTGGTGGAATGTTCCATGATATGTCATTACTTGTAAAAACCCTAAGGCGGTAAATAAACAGAACATCATCTTTTGTGAGGGGCACCTCTAAAGCAGCAGCAATCTGAAAGAAAGTAGCGGGCAAATCCTCTAATTGGCTGACCGGTAACCTGTTCTTATCTGAAGCAGATTCAAAATCCGCTTGAAGCTTTATGATATCCGTCACGTTCGAGGATGTGGTCTCCTCTAATACCGCAATGCGGAAAGTATTTTTGACGACACCAAATTTTATTTCCTTGAGGGCTAATTCAAATTAATTATTAAATGCCATTTGTTTGGCCTCAAAATTCTCCAACAAGGTAGCGATTTTTATAAGGCCAGACTCCTGTCCTTTAGCAACAGCATTGGAGATTAGTCCTTCAACTCCTGGCGCCAGCGAGGCAGAAGACTGATATCCCCCTCAGACGAAACAGAGAGAAGAGACCCTCGATGACGAGTACACTTTCAACAAGCTAGCGAGTCTGTCGACCCTCCTACTATTAACCCATTACAAACCGCACATGCCACCATATTGGAAACTTTACCCGCACCAAGCTCTAATTTAGAAAGGTAAAATAAATCGCTTTACTGAATTAAAGAAACAAAACAAAATGTGTTTATTTGTTCCCTAGAGTAAGTTTAACACCACTAAGCATTCATAGCACCTTCCCTTGTTTTTAACATCCGTAATTTAATGACTATAATGAAGCAATAGAACACACGACATGTGCAAATGATCAGGGCCGTTTTTGACGATATTGTTTACAAAAATTCTTATTGACTATTATCAGCTTTTCACACTCACCATTTTCAAACAGTATATAATACTTTTACTGAACGTGAATACTAATTTTTGCTCGCTCAAGTTTATAATAATACATAAAGAAATACCATCATCTTTTGTTATAGTAGGAATCTTTACAGCACTACCCCAATTATCCCTAAATTCTTTCGTTATGTTTTAATTATACATGTGGAATGAATCAAATATTTATATCGAAAATCTCTTCGTCTACATAGCGGCGGCTGTTGACAGGTCGAAATATTAATTTTCATTTTATAAACTTACATTCATTTATGCACTATAGCTATACATACATATATTTAATAAGGTTTCAACTTTAAATTATGAAAACTTATTTGCTGAAACAGAAAGGTCAAGTTAGATGAAAAAACATATACTTGTCGAGACTTTTACCCAGGTTTCCAACGCAGCAGCCAGCTTCGCTCTGCAATCTGGTATTCTGGATGTTAAAGTAAGATAGAATCATGAAAGCTAGTTTCGGTTCGGTGTTGCCCGAACACTATTGAATGCGGGGAATACAGGCATGGTTACTGGACTGCTGAGAACTCAGTCGAGTTCCCAATAGAACACTATAAACTATGCTTCGATTAAGACGTCGACCTTCCGACAACTGACCCAAGATATATGGATTTCCATTATTGATTTTAGAAGTTTTAGTAATTTATGCGTTCTAATCCTTTTGGAAAAAAATCACTTTTTACGAGATAATTCAGTTTTTCATGAGTATTAAACTCTTCAATCTCATCTTTCTCCGTGAGAATTGAAACGGAATCAAAGTGCTAATACTTTTTAATACTTTTCAATGTGACGTTTTTCGCAGGGAATTAATAATAATTGAAACCAATATAAGAGTATATAATTATGCAATAATAATGATCATACCCCTCATTATTATGAACAATAATTATAAAGTCATCATTTAATTATTGAATCAATACAATGATTTTTTAATAGAATAATTACACAGGCCGACAACATCTGACAAAATTCAAAAGTCAGAAAGCAGACCAAACATTTCCGAAGGATTTTGATGCGCTGAATCCGTATGCAAACTCAAAATTGCTCCTGTATGTCAGGTTTTCAAGATATCCTAACCTAAAAGTGCAAAAAACGCGTTTTTAAATTTGAAATTTTTTATTTTAGCGCTTTAACCCATTAACGCTGAGGTGATCAGATTTATGCAACGCATTGTCTATTGCTGACGGTACGATATTTTTTCTTCAAAATATTATCTCAGGGGTTTTCGAGAGTGCCCTTTCTATTGCCGGTGTCAGTTTTTTGTTATAACCCCTAGAAGATCCAATATGGCGGCCACAATTTAGGGGTTTAAAAAAGAACATAGGATCCCGCACAAAATACCACAAAAAAGCGTACAGTCGTTTGGAATCAAACTTTGCACATTGATAAAACAATAAAAAATATGGAACAGGTGTCTTTTCATTTCTACGGAAGCCGTTTCCTAGGGGTAGAAACCATCCCTAACAAGCCACAAGCATACTAACCCACCTCACTCTGGGAACAATAAGTTTAGTCGCATATTTTTCTTGGAATAATGAAGTTCCATGCCACAAGTGGGTTAACCCACCTACCTGGTAATCCACCTAAACCCAGAAATGACCCTTACCAAATCATAAGCAGGCTAACCCACCAAACCCTGGTAGCAGCGAATTTAGTCGTTTACATTTCGTGAAATAATTCAATTCCACACTACAAGTGGGCTAACCTTGAAATGAAAATTTTCAATTTAGCGTACTAACCCATTAACGCCGAGGTGGTATGCCATTGTCCCTTGAAAATGTTATCTGAGGGGTTTTCGAGGGTTCCTTTACGATTGGCTCAGTTTTTTGTTATAAATCCTAGAAGAGCGAATATGGAAAACAGCTGGACTTGGGATTGTCCAGCTAAGCAAGAAAGTACTTAATATTTTCCAGCCAATTAAGGCAAGAATTTTTATCGTCCAGCCAGTCAAGACAAGACTTTGAATCGTCCAGCCAGTCAAGGCAAGACTTTGAATCGTCCTGCCAGGCAAGGCAAGACTCACGATTCCCCAGCCAGTTAAGGCAAGACTTGGAATTATCCAGCTAAGCAAGGAAGTACGTAATATTTTCCAGTCAATTGAGGCAAGACTTTAGATTGCTCGGCCAATCAAGGAAAGACTTTGAATTGCCCAGTCAGTAAAGGCAAGACTTTAAATCGTCCAGCCAGTCAAGGCAAGACTTTGAATCGCCCAGTCACTTAAGGCAAGACTTTGAATTGTCCAGCCAGTCAAGGCAATATTTACGATTGCTCAGCAAGTTAAGGCAAGACTTATGATTGTATGTCTAATAAAGGTGAAACTAATTGCTTGTGTTCTTATGGAACCGTTCGCGCTGCATGTCAAACGATTGTTGAAGAGACTTTCGTTTATGACTAGTAGGGTCATTATCATTTCTTCGCAAATACCAGAAATAGTCAGCCCTCATACTTACATTGCATCGATCTTGCTAATGTTGCTCTTTTTGGTGAAAGATCCTTAACTTTGTCATTACTTAAATGAGGAAATGTAGATCAGATATAATTAAAACAGTCTCCTTCGGTTTTTAGGGCTTTCACGAATTGCTTCATTAACCCTAGTTTTATATGAAGTGGTGGCAATAATTCTTTCTGTCAATAAGACTTTTATAAACAACATTATACTGACCAATTGTCCACTCTAATCTGCCTGGCCATTTCTCCGTTATCCAATGCTCATCTCTTGCACGACTGTCTCAAAGGCAAAGAAAACAAGGGTATTTAATGTTTCCTGATTGTAAACCTATTATAAGGTTTATCATTTTGAAGTCACCACAAATAAGCCAATTATGGACATTGTATTTTATTTTTATTAGGTGTAATTGGAAAATATCATAAGATTCTTTCAGTGTAGTTGAGTGACCTACTGAAATTGCAGCGTACTTATTTCCATTATGTAACAGTACTGCTTTCAGACTTTCTGTAGACGAATCTATGAAAAGACGCCAATTTTCGGGCGTATATAAGTTTATTTTATATAAATTAATGAGTCCTTCGGTATCATTACAATACACAATCCCATTGTCCATTGAAAAGTACTTGATAAACTTTTCTTCTCTGTTTCTGTAAACGGTTACCCTAGTGCTAGGTAAAGCTCAGCTTTATCTTTCGAAAGATCAAGGTCACGTATGAAATCGTCTAATCCGTCTTGGTCAAAAAATTTAGGGCTATCATCATCTGATTCTTCCCAAGAAGAATCTTCAGTTGCATTAGGATCGTCAGTATCCATTGATTCGTGAGTTGATCGGTCACTTTTGTTTTCAGAGTGATTTCTAATATCAATCTTGGCTGGTGTAAAACTTTTTATATCAGGGTAAACGATCTTCTCCAAACAGTTTTTAGAAAAAATCTCCTATTTTGCATAGTCTAAAGTAACAATCAGCTTCATGATCGTTGGGCTCACGCCAAACAGGTAGTTAAATAACAGTCTGCGTCTTATTACTTTCATCTTCCCAATTTGACCAATTTTATCTACAAGCATGACAAATTGAGGTTGGTACCCACGGTGTATCCAAATTTTTCGTTGAAGTGCCATAACAATTGAAGTTTAACGTTTTTAGCAAATCATTAATTGATCGACGGTATTTCTCCGTTTCATACTTTCCACAAACGTGACAAAACGTATTAACTTTCTTAGTGCAAGGAGTTCTTGAACTCATTTTTTTCTTATAATGAACAGTAACGTGAAAATTCTAAAACTCACTATATACAAAAATCACGATCGACACGAAATGTAACCGATAGACAGATTTCAAACACAAAAAGAATTTTATTACCTACGGATCCAGCCGTTAGCCCGCCACTTAAACGTGATCTCTAACACGGAAAGATTTGTAGCAAGAAACGAATTTATCCACCTACGCATAACACGTCATAAAAGCGTCGCCAGCTCAATGAGCCAGCTAGGAATCGAATACTGTCTGCGCCGTAGAACGGCGCGCACATACAGCGAATGTGAACATTAGAATGCACACAGAGTGCGCAGTAGTATTCCGCACAGTCCGTCTTCTTTTATTTTATCAATTTGCGAAGTTTGGTTCCAAATGACTGCACGCTTTTTTGTTGGTATTTTGTGCGGCATCCGTTGTTCTTTTTTAAAACCCGAATTACCATCAGAGACGTTGCTGAAGATGTTGGCATATCGGTTGGCTCATGCCATGCTATCTTTTCGGACGTTTTGGGCATGAGACGTGTGTCAGCGAAATTTGTTCCAAAACTGCTTAATTTTGATCAAAAGATCCATCGCATGACCATCGCTCAGGAGATGTTGAATGAAGGCAATAATGATATTCACCGGATTTGGCCCCCAGTGACTTTTTTCTTTTCCCAAAACTCAAGAGACCCATGAAAGGACATCGATTTTCAACGATTGAGGAGATAAAAACTGCATCGCTGAAAGAACTCAAGGCTATACCACAAAATGATTATCAGAAGTGCTTCGATGATTGGAAAAAGCGTTGCCACAAGTGCATTATTCCTGAGGGGGATTACTTTGAAGGGGACAACATAAATATTGAGGAATAAATGAATAATTTTTGAGAAAACCATAAAGTCATCTTATTTTTTGAACACACCTCGTAAGCATGAAGACTCAGCTCCTTGGATCACATTGTCAGCTTAGGAATTTAGTTCACGCTAAAATAAGGGATTCGTATAATCAGTATAACTACAATGCTATAAAGCACAAGAATAAATATGAAAATATTTGGCGCCTACTTAGACGCTTACATCTAATTCCAAATAAGAATGATGCCTCAGCTCATACGTTTCCATCAAATGATTTATTAAAAGCATTCAAAACCTACCACCCTGTAACGCCGTCAACTCTGGTACACTTCTTATAGCAGATCAGGCAAGCTCGAATTCTCAAGATAAGGATTTCTTTTTCTTAGACATAACGCCTGAAGTGCTCCTTGAAAACATTTTTATAATAAAAAAAATTCTTTAGGAATAGATGATATCTCCATAAAAATGATTCGACTAACGCTTCCTGTAATTTTTCCTATACTCCTACACATCTATAACTCTTCTCTTCAAGAAGGGCTTTTCCCTGAGCTCTAGAAACATGCAATGATCCGCCCTATTCCTAAAGTTTCTAGCCCCTCTTATCCCAATTTCGTTCTAAGCACAGTACCTTAACAGCCTATCTTAAAGTCACTTAAGATATTAAAATCGCTATGGAAAATAAGGAATTAACAATAGTTGTTCTATTGGATTTTTCTTAACCTTTCGATACTGTTGATCACAAACTGCTTTTAAGTAAACTTCGTAACTTTAACTTATCTTGTTCTGCAATTGCGTGGTTTCAGTCCTACCTTAAAAACTGTTTTCTACTAGTACTTAGTGATAAGAATGAGCGTACTGATTGGGTGGGGTTCAAGAGTGGTGTTCCTTAGGGCTCCACTCTTTCTCGACTCCTTTTCGGTACGTACACCTCTGACCTTCGTAGTGATCTTGAACATTGCAAATACCATAAATACGCGGATGATTTGAAACTATATATATCTAGTCCTATTTCTTCCATTAATAGTTTGATTGGGCGAGGACAGAAGGATATTAATATTGTGCATCAATGGGCATTTAACAGTAGATTAAAGCTAAACCCTTTAAAGACTAAAGCAATTGTCATAGGACAGTCCTCTTCTCCGTCTACTGCTATATTAGGGTATCTGCCTCAACTTAAGATTGATGGCCTTGACATTCCCTTCGTTGAATCGGTAAAAGATTTAGGGTACATCCTGTATCGTACTCTCTCCTGGAAAGAGCAAATTGTTAAAATCTCGAGAAATACCTTTAGAGTACTCCAATAGTTTCGAAGGAATAAGGATTCCTTGCCAACTTCAACCCGGATTCTCCTTCTTAAGAGTCTTTTCCTCATATTTTTTGATTATGGGTGTGTTCTGTATAATGATATCACAGATGAGCTGAATTCTAAACTCGAACGAGCTCTTAATGCTTGCATACGATTCATCTATGATGTCCAGAAATATGAGAACATTACTTTATATCGGCAACAGGTAGGAATTCTAAATGTGGCTAAAAGAAGACAATTTTTCATGGGCAATCTTATTTTCAATCTCTTTTATAACAAAAGCCCTCAATATCGTCTATATATCTTTGAATACAGAAATGTGACATTACCTGCTCAGTCTAGGCTTCGCGACAGAAAAACGGTCCTTGCAGTTCCAGGTCATAAATCTTGTAGTTTGCAAAGATCCTTTATGTTAAGGGGAGCGCGTCTTTGGAATAAGATACCTGAATCAATCAGAAATGCATCTTTGCCTTATCACTTTAAAAGGCTTTTCTTTAAATTTTGGTTTTATATAGATAATTTTACCCTTGAACTTTCCCACTGGTAAATCGTAACTTGTTTATTTTTCTAATTTTCAGTAACTTTTTGTTTCCTGGCATTATAAATGTGAATTTTCACATTTCTGATCACTGTTCAAATTTTTATTATCTTCCAATTAAGTATAAAGTTTTCTGATTATATTCGTTATGCCAGCCGCTAGCTTATATTAGCATATTTTACTCGTAATAATTTAATAATATATTGCATTGTCTTTAGCCATCTGTAATTAACTATAATTTTTTCTTTTTTTCTCTTACCTACGCCATATTTGTCAATTGATCAGAGTTGTTATATTTTACTGTAAACACATGTAACATCTTATTATTTAAACTATCAATAATTTACACATATAAAATGGAAGCTTTTAGCACTTTTCCATTGAAAAAATTCAATTAAGTGAAATTAAATTGCAAAACTTAAACCTTCACACTTTGATAAATTGAATTGTTTCAAGATCTCTGGTTAAAAAATATGAATTCGCGCTATCGTTTTAAATTCTCTAGATTAAAACTAATCCTCAATTTCAACTCGCATTAATAAAAATGTAAAGAAATGAAACATGTCCCTCTTCAAACTCAATAAAAACGTTATAAAAAAAAGTTTTTTTTGAAAAATATAGATTGCAATGAATTTAGATCAATTAAAATGTATATGGTAAAACGGATTCACATAGCCTTACTGATTAATCCAGTGGGTTAGACCGGTATAAAAGATTCAAAATCTAATTTGCATTTTTATGATAAATAAATTAATATCTTTGGAATTGATTGCAGAATAGAAAACAAATAAATACGATCGACCCTAATGTCATTTAAAAAATCGTCTTTACTGTTATAATAGTTGGATCGGTTATAAAACGATATCTTTAAAAAAAACTGCAAAGATATCATCTAACTATATCAAAAAGTTAGTGCCTCTTCCTATATAGGAAAACTTTAAAAAACAAATTTCCTTCCTTCTAGTTCTGTAACAACCGTAGCAATGAAAACAATCCCTCTCTTAAATTCAGCAAAAATAAAAAATAAAACATTCTTTCTTCAAACACAATAAAAATCTTTAAAAACATTTCCTTTTCCAATAAAAAAACTGTACATCTTCCAACGCAATAAAAACTTTACAAATATAAAATCTACTGCCAATTTAAAAAAATTAGAATTTTCTATATTTTTTTTATATCGTCTTCTAATTCAGACAAAGACAAACGAAAAAAAAATTCTTTCCTTAAACACAATAAAAATCTTGAAAATAAAAAAATGGCCTCTTTCAATTAAAAAAAAAACTATATCTCTTCCAACTCAATAAAAACTTTACAAATATAAAATGTACTGTTAATTTAACAAAACTTAGAATTTTATCAATTTAAGGTTGATAAAAATGTTAAAAATACAATACACTCGAGTAGCGGTACTGCGAACATTTAGCGCAGGTTCACCTTCAATAGTGAGAACACATGAGGGGACACCACTCCTGCGACTATTTACTATGCTCAAATCTGTTTAGATGATACGTGTGTATCTGTGTGCGCATATGTCAACTGTTTACCTTCTGAATGCTTGTAGTGACATTTTTTTAATTAAAAATTTTCGAACTCAATGGGCTAAAAATGTAATATTTTCGACTTAAACAATATTTGAATAGGAATTAAAATAAATTAAAATCGTTTAATTAATGAATATATTAATTTTAAGTTATTTTCACATTAAAATTAGTTTATAAAGTTTGAATCAGACATTTCAATTTGCTCAATTATTAAGGATTTCGTATTGAAAAAGTTGAATTTTCAACGTCAAAATCTTTAAATTGTTTAATTTAAAACCGATTCAGAATCATATTGTGAAATAATTATTGTACCATTTTTAAAACTCGAAATACAGTTTAGTTTTGAAAACCATTATTTAATTTATATTAATTTAATTTTAAATTCTTTCGATTACAATTTACGTTTAAATATGATGACATAAAACGAAAAATCGTAAAGTAAAAGATTTTTGAATTAGGCGTTGTAAACTAAATGATGTAGTAATTAAAATAGTTAACAACTAAACTTAACATTAAAAAAAAAGTTGACATCGAATTTATTCTTAGTTGAATTATATTATGTGATATTTGGGATATTCCAAGTGATTTGATAGATGCTTCTTCTAAAAATTTGTGAAATTCCATGTGAATAAATAAATTCATTATCATACTCATTTCTCGGCTTTTTCCGGGTTAAAAAAATTACCGCTCATTTCCCGGTTTTGGGTCCAGCGTCTACCCCACAAATGATAAGTTAACGAAGCTCCAGATATAGATTATTGGGAAGATAAAATTCAGTAAATTACAGCTAGTGTTATTTGACAAAAAATGTTGTTATCGGATTATTTCCTTAAAAACTTAGACACTAGAAAAGTCGTGGTACCTAATAAAAAATTTAATTATGTTTTACGTTTGATCTAAGAGTAAGTAAAATATTAAAAATGTTAAATTGCGTTAAAAATTCAGAATTCAGCAGGTACACATTGCCATGTTTATTATTTTATTTTAATTACTTTAAATAATGAACGATTAATCAATATTTTTTTCATCTTAATTTTAAAGTGAAATGTTCAAAATTTTTGTCTGATATAATTGCAAATTTTCCAGGAGGTTCGAACCGAGAATTTCTTCCTGAATATATTTTACTGGAAATATGAATATGTTAAATGTGCTCTGAATTTTAAGCAACTATTAAAATAGTAAAAACAGCTTATAACAAAAAATAAGGAAGCTCATTTTTCTCGTAGGCTCAAGTAGGTTAGGGTTCAATATATTAAAGTCACTTTTCGCTAAGAGTTGGGTTTTTTTAGTGTTAATTATAGCTTTCCTAAAAGCTTGTACCATTAGAAAATTTCTGGTCTTTCTATAATGTTACTTTCATAAATTAAGAAACACTATTTGATTTTATATACAAAGATTATACTGTTCCTATGCAGTTATATATTTATAAGGACAAAAAAACGATTATTCAAAATTAACTCGCGTATTTGTTCTATACTTATTATAGTGGTCTAAAAAATATCCTTCTTTTTTTCTTCTAAAACGGCTTGATCCTTAAAAATTGTTCCTTTTCGTGTAAAATATCCACTGTATAACTTAATAGTGGAAATTAAAGAAGCAATTTTGTGCAAAAATAGACTTGAAAGATCCCTAAATATTTTTGTTGTAAGTAATGACAATATTTAGGGGGCATTTTAAAAACAAAAGGAACAATTTGTAGGACAAATATTTTTCAAAATATACTTTTTTGGACTTTTTAAGGGATGTAGGATCAGAATTGCTTTAAAGAATATGATATTTAATACTTAAGTGGCTCTTTATGCAGGAAAATTATAACTTGGGAACATCTATAGATACCTGGAAGCAACCTAGAATTGTCAGGGAATTCTTTTAAAGAATTTGAGTAGACGCCCTGAGATAATTATAAGGATAATATTTTTTAATATATCTTTCAAACATACAAAATGTCTACAGAATATACTGATTATTAGTACAAATTTCCGTGATTCTTTCTCAAATGAGCTAATAATTACTTTTACATTTTATAAAATTAAAAAAACTAAAATTACAGAACTGTCGCTTAATACAGAAAAATCTATTTTTTAAATTATTCTGCCTGTCTGTTAGTGTGTAGATTTTTAGCTGGATAACACGATAACTTTCGAAAGAGTTTATAGCTTGGTTTGGCCTCCGGTATATTTTTGAGTGTCCTAAACTAAAGGTCAAGTTCTTTAGCCAGCCATTTTGGATAAAAATTCAAAAATTAAGCGCATTTTAAATATTTTAGAGAACTTTTTTTCAAGATTCAAACATTCACTGTACGCATATTTATAGTATTCAAAAAGACGAACTATTTATCCTAATGATGTTTCAGAATTTCAAGCACATGCAAAATACGGAAAAAGATGAGTGGACAAAAATTGTGCATTTGAAGAAGATCTACAAATTTGTTATGAATCACGTTTAATAGTGTGCGTATAGTTTTTATTTTAGTTTTGTAAAACATAATAAAGAGTAAAAAAATCCGCCTGCTACGTGAGCACATTCTCATCACAACTTTCGTCTTAATTTCTTGTTTCTCTCGTGTGTGGGTTTAAAAACAAAATAATTTTTTTCATGCATAACAAAACTGACAAATCATAAATTACATTTTTTCATTCAACAATTTCACAGAATTTTAAAGATTCACAAATATCTAAATGTATTTTCAATGTGTGTGTGCGCGTGTGTGTAATAAATAGTTCATTAGGTCTGGGACATCTGAAATTTTTGATCCATCACTATAAGTTTCTCACAAGTAGTGATACGTTTCTCTCGTTTAGTTTATAAGGACCGAAAGAATCATAAGTCCCAGCGTAATGCATGCGATTTATTGATTAAGATAGGTTTGTATATGCGTCTAGGTATGAGTATAATTTTTTTTTTAAAGAAATTTTTCATTGGCATTAGGGCCTTATGAAAATTAAAATTAAAAGTTTGGCATTCAATATCTGGCAAAAAAATGTTTTCATGCATGAACTTAGTATTTATATGTCGTGCAGCTCCTCTTTCTCACTCTTTCTCCCTCTCTCTCTCTCTCTCTCTCTCTCTCTCTCTCTCTCTCTCTCTCTCTGTCTCTCTTTCACCGTCAACTCCCTCTCGGTGTGGTCGTCCCGGGGGAAGTAAATCATTTCGTAATCCCACAAACACAAAAATAACAAATACGTCGCATAGACACACGCTTAATGTTTGAGATGAAGTTAATGGAAAGAAACACAAAATTAAACGATTGATAATTTTTATAAAACAGAATTTCTGTAAGTATAAAAAGCATATTTTTCGACGTAAAGAAAATGAGAGATATCCGCTCCGCTTCAAATCACGAAGAAAACTGAAATAGTATTCAGAGGTTCTCCAATTTTACAACTTACGTGGTTCTAAGGAACGGTGCTTTAATTATTAAAAGGGCATTGGCCGTAATTCTACCTGAAAATTGAGATGACGGATTGTCGGTTCCCTTTAGGAGGCGACAACCGTAGTGACCACGTGTTCTCAAAGTTTGTTTCGCTTTACAACAGGATAGTATATTTCTGAAAGTTTTTCCACGTCGCACAGTGATAAGTATGGGAAATAATTCGAGCCACCTAAGGATTTTAATCAAATGATAAAATTTTTTTTTAATTCTTCTCAAAAAATGTTATATTTAATATTTCCAGCGAGAGAATTTTTATAACTACCCATATACTTTTTACATTCTCATCATTTATGATTGAGAAAGTATTAGAATTGTCGAAAATTTGACATCACACTTTTTCAACGGATCTCCACGCTTCGAGACCCCCTGAATCCGAAAATCAGGTTTTTACGATGGCATCTGTCTGTCTGTCTGTCCGTCCGTCCGTTCGTCTGTCCGTAAACACGATAACTCTCGAAAAAATGAACGAATCAAATTCATGTTTGGCACACTTTTTTTAGGTCCTAAAAGAAAGGACGAGTTTGTGAACCAGCTATTTTTGATAAAAATTCAAAAAGTGAGCGCATTTTTAAAATTTGTGAGACCACTTTTTTCTGAATTTGAAAATTCTATGTATGGATATTTATACTATTAAAAAGAACAAACATTTTATCCTAATGACTTTTTAGATAAAAAGAACATTCTCAGAGTTATAGCGTTTTCAAAATTTTTTTAATCAGCCGAAAATCAAAATTTGAAGCCGAAAAACGCACGATATGAAAAGAAGTCAAGACAAGAAAAACATTTCTTTTCGAAAGCCCTACAAGATTATCATAAACGATTTTTGGATTTTCTTCAAAAATCAAAAATTCAAATTTTGATTGCACAAAGAATAATGGAAAATAAAAAATTCCATTTTGTGGACAAACTATGTAGGATATGAAAAAAGACGAATTAACAAAAATGGTTATCCCAAAAAAAATCTACAACTTCGTTCAGAATTACTTCTTGATAGGACGCGTACTTTTTGTTTTATTCGTGAAAAATAACGTTGAAAAAAAATAAAATAAAAAAAAAATGTGTGGAAAAGCGACGAAAATTACGAGAAAAAATCCAACAAAACCTGTTTACAAATGTCTGTCGGAAATCGAGCGCACAGCGCGAGTGTCACGATGAGAATGTGTACCTCTAAGCCAGCTTTGAGAAACTTAATCTTTGACTATACTTAATTAAGTAGACAATTCAGAATGTGAAGACGCATGTAAATACTGCCACAATTTAAGTATTACGATACTTTTATTATTCCAGTTTTTTGAGCTACCTGAAGTATATAATAAAACAATGGAATATGTCAATTCTCTAAATTCTTGCAACCAAATCATATCAAATGTAATTGAAACTTCCAACTGCACAGTTGTCAAAAATCGGAAAAGGTGGTCAAAAACAAAAAAATGCCCTAAGTGTTTTTTATTTATAGATAAGTCTCAATAGTATATGTGTAACTTATTGCGACACGAATGACAGTAAAATCTTTTTTTTTTTACCGAGCGATTGAGTCAAAAAGTGAGATTTTCACGAGTAACATTCAACGCGTTTGATACAAGTGAAAAACTACTGCACACAAAAACGCATAACTTGTGAAATGGTGAACAAATTTTGTTTTCCAAAATGGAATCGTCTTCTAAAAGTTAGTACTTCAATATTATTTAATTGGTGAATCACGATTTTAAGGATTATAAATTACAAGAGCATGTAACTCGGTTGAAATCGTCTCGAAGAAAAACGAGAAGCCATATAATTTGATGAATATAAACAATGTTCCACTGAGTTCCACCGAGATATTTAGTTTAAAATAATGATTAGGGTTTTCCTTATTACGTATCAAAAAACCAGCTTACTCAACTTACTTCTACGAAACGGTGACCCGTCGCTTTGCTTTGTTGGCTTATTTCTTATTTTTGTAATTAAAAAATTTGTATTAACAAATATTTGCTGTGATTTTTTTAGAACCTGGACGTTACAATAAGATTTCTTTAATAGCCAGGAGGGAAATATTCGGCCTCGTAAAATCCGAATGACCTCGAAGACAAAAAGAATGCTTAGGCATTATAGGAAAAATTTTTTTCTAAAAAGCTGAGAATCGTTTGAGATGTCGAGCAAAATGAAAAGGAATATCATAGTAATGCTCACTGAAATCTAAAAAAAATGGCAGGATGTTGGCAAGAGAGTATGCAAATCATACTCTGCGTTCATGGTTAGCGAGTGTGAAATTTCATCAACATTGAGCTTCTTTCTGATATTTTTATAGGATGTATCCTAGTATATCAATTGTTTTCCAATGTTAGAAGATTTCACTAGTTACTCTAACGCTTCAGATAAAAGAATTCTATTCAATAAGAGAGTCAAATAAAAAAATATTTTTAAAAACCGTGTATAGATCATAAAGTCCATAATATATACACGGTTTTGTTGAACATTTTTTTTGAGTTGACTGTCTTATTGTATAAATTTTTTCATTTAAAGCTTTAGAATAACTGCGAAATAGATAATAACCTTGTAGGGCCTTTATAAAGGTCCGCCATATTAGATCCATGGTTCATTTCTTTTTAAAATAATTTTTTCCTTTGGATTCGTAATCAGCGACCATGAAAACCCCGTTATACCAATTTTGAAAAGAATCGAAAGTTTATTTAGCATACTCGTCCACCATATTTGATCCGCCATTTTGTTTTTAGAATTTTTGATTTCAGATTCGTAATCAGCAACCTTTAAAACCCTGTTATAACAATTCTGAAAAGAATCAAAAATTTATTAAGCATACTTGTCCGCCATATTGGACCCGCCATTTTTCTTTTGGAATTTTTGATAACGGATTCGTAATCAGCGACCTCAAAAATCCGTCAGTAATCGAATTTGGCCCATTTGATGAACATATTTTAATTTTGAACAACTTTTTCCGATTTTTGACCTCTGTGCACTGGGAAGTCATGCAGGTTTTAAAATGCGGGACGGACAAAAACCAGCTAGGGAAAGGAACCCCGAATTAAAACCAGAAATGAGTAAGTATGTTAAAAACGACACACGCCAAGGGAGTAGCAATCGCACCACTAATTCTGATCGGGTTCCAGCCCCGTTGGTCAGTGCCGTCCCATGGATTTTGGGGGGACAAAACATACTTGGACAGGAGTGCCTGTGAGGAGCTTGGAGGTGCTTTGCACGTAACGCAAATTTTCACTTCAAAAACATGTCGACAACTGTAAAGGATCAACCCTCGCCTGATATCAACTTATTTAACATAACTTTACCCAAGAGAACCTGACCTCACCTAACCTGAATTAACAGAAATTTATTGAACTACACGTAAAGCACTGGAAGCATATTTTCCCAGTAGCAAATGTGTGCTACATCGAATTGGTCAACTCGAGCCTAACCTAGAAATAAATCTAACCCAGCCTAACCTAACCTAACCTCACGAAACACAATTGAACTGATTGTGTTGTCTCGTTGTGTTTGCGGTACCGTTTCATTCAGCTTCGGCTTAACCTACATAGAAGTTTAACCTATCCTAACCTAATAAAACCTGACCTAACCTAACCGATTACGCTGGCAACCCTGTTCTTGCGTACTTTCATATTTTGACATTAATAGCAGTAAATGTCTGGAGTTTCGTAACCGTTTGTTGCTAGCATTATTCGCCTGTGTCTGTAACCAGGGCACCTCCACGCGGTGACGGTGGGCAACGGATCCACATTGGCTGAGTCCCTGGGTAAACGGCGTTCATGCCGTTATGGCAGACACAAGTAAAAAGTGTATTACGATGCAGGGAAAAACCCCAGTATCGGCGTCTGGTCAAGGTGAGAAAGCGGGTTCTCCGACGTCGTCATCATGTAACCGTAGCTCTTCATCAATGGATCACTGGGTTGGTGTAGAGTCTCATGCTACAAGGGAAAAATCGCGAGCATTTCTCAATCGCATGCGCGTCATTTGCAATTCCTGCAGACTTACGTTGTATCGTCTAAAAAATTCAAACAACGAAAAGTACAGCAAGTACTCTACACCAACCACATGGAAAAAACCCGTTATTGCGAAGGACTGCTACTTTTGTATGAATTCCGTCAAAGGGTTCAACGCCAGAAATAAAAATAACGTTTCGTACATTAATGTGTACACAGTCACAAGAGCAATTAAAATCAATAAAAATGCACGCCAGACTGATTTAAGCGCTTTAGAAGATGATACAATGGAAGTTGAAAGTCAACGTCATGGAGACGGTAGTGAAACCAGTGATCGAACAGAAAATAGTTCGGATGATTCCGATCAAAATGACGGAAAAAATGAGGAATATGGCGTGCATAAAATGAAATTGAAGGTTCCAATATTCGTGTCGCAACTAGAACTGAATGATTTTATTAGAGATCTTCGATTAACGAAAGACGGCGCTGAATTTGCCGCTTCATTTCTAAAAGGAAGAAATCTTCTAGAGCCAAAGACAAAAGTTTCATTCTATCGCGACAGGGACAAAGAATTCAGAAAGTGTTTCGTTATTGACGAAGAGATGTCTTTAGTGTACTGCACTGACGTTAACGAACTAATGAACCACTTAAAGACAAATGTGTACAGAGACGAAGAATGGCGACTTTTCATTGATTCGTCAAAACGCAGCATTGAGGCTGTTTTACTGCATAATACGAATACTTACGCTCCTACCCCTATTACACAGTTAATTACACGAATCAGAAATGGCAAATATGTGGTGGTCTCAAAATCATAACAATGACATTAGGCCAACAATCGGGTTTCACGAGAAAGCCATGCTTTATACGCCTGTGGAATAGCAGAGATCGAGCCAATCATTACAGCAAAAAACATTGGCCTTTAAGAGATTCATTCAAACTTGGTTCTCATAATATCATCAACCAAGGCCTCGTTGATCCAGAAAAAATTTTATTACCACCCCTCACATAAAGCTTGGGCTCATGAAGCAATTTGTCCAGGCGTTAGACAAAGATGGACAATGCTATAAGTATATATCCCTTAAATTCCCTAATATTTCAGACGCTAAATTGAAAGAAGGAGTCTTTGATGGACCACAGATTCGAATATTGACAAGAGATACTAATTTCGTGAGCCACATGACGAAAATTGAAATGGACGCTTGGGAAAGTTTTAAAGCATTAAACGCAAATTTCCTCGGTAACAAAAAAAGTCCAGACTACGAAAATATTGTTGTAAAAATGATATGAAACTACAAAAAGTTAGGGTGCTTGATGAATTTAAAACTTCACTTTCTAGATTCCCATCTGGATAAGTTTCCAGAAAATGTTGGTGATTTCAGCGAGGAACAAGGTGAACGTTTTCATCAAGACATAAAAGTGATAGAACAACGATATCAGGATAGATGGGACGACGTCATGATGGCTGATTTTTGCTGGATGTTGAAAAGGGAAACGAATGTAGTTCTTAAACGTAAGCGTAACCCTTTGCATCGTTCCTTCGAAGAAAAAAGGACACGTTATAGCAGGCAGAAAATAGACTAAGGTAGGTCTATAAATCAATTTGATTACGATAAAAAGCAAGATAAAATTTAAACACGAAAGATAGTATAAATATATCCCTTAAGTTTAAGAAAAGCAGAGAGAGAAAACTTTTGAATAAAACTCTTATTCATTTGCATGTTTAAGTTACAGTTCTGCATTTTAATTGATACAAACATTGTCAGGTTAATTGAAATGGGGTCAATTCTACTTGTAGTTCTAAATTTCTTCAAATAAGTAATATGCGTCTAAATTTTTAACCACCTGTAGTACAATGAAATGAATTTTATTGTGTTACAACGGGAACACTTAAGTTAAGCTGTGTTGCGTTAAGCAAAATTTCGTTAGGTTCTGTTAAGTTAGATTCATTTGTAGGTTAAGATCGAGTTTACCTATTAAATATAGCACACATTTAAGACAGAGAACCGTAACGCTTACATAACTACACGTGTGGTTGAATTTCATTCGGCTAGGTTAGGTCAGGTTTTGTTAGGTTAGGATAGGTTAAACATCTATGTAGGTTAAGCCGAAGCTGAATGAAACGGTACAGCAAACACAACGGGACGACACAATGAGTTTAATTGTGTTACGTGAAGTTAGGTTAGGTTAGGCTAGGTCAGGTTTTTTTTAGGTTAGGATAGGTTTGACCTCTTTGCAGGTTAAGCCCAAGCTGATTCAAACGGTTACGCAAACACATCGGGACAACACAATCAGTTTAATTGTGTTTCATGAGGTTAGGTTAGGTTAGGTCAGGCTAGGTTAGATTTATTTCTAGGTTAGGCTCGAGTTGACCCATTCGATATAGCACACATTTGCTACTGGGAAACTATGTTTCCAGATCTTTACGTGTAGTTAAATAAATTTCTGTTAATTTAGGTTCAGTGAGGTCACGTTCTGTTGGGTAAAGTTATTTTCAATAAGTTGATATCAGGCAAGGGTTGATCCTTCACAGTTGTCGACATATTTTTGAAGTGAAAATTTGCATCACTGGTATTATTTTGAAATTTATTTTCCTCAGTGCATGATTTTTCGTCATTTTTTGAGGTTATAGCTCAACCATGACGTGATGGGTGATTTTTTATACCGAATTTGAATTCAGCACCCCAAAATCCATAGGATACGTGTGTCTTGTTACCGGATGCGCATACTTTTTTTTGTGTGGCTGTTTTATTGAAGACAGCTTAAATGGTCCAAAATATCAAGACATTTTTAAAAATAAACTGTCAATATTACTTGAAGACTTGAGCTTAGAAATACGGTAGAACATGTGGTTTTAACATGATGGTTGTCTGGAACACTATTCAGCGGCAGCACAAGAAGTTCTTGATCTTGATTTCAATGGTCCCTGGATTGGTACAGGCGGTCCGATAAATTCGCCTGCAAGATCGCCAGATCTTACTTCAACAGATTTCATTTTGTAGGACCATCTGAAAGACAAAGTGTACAAAGAAAGACCAACAACGTGTGAGAATATGATTGACCGAATCACAAGTGCATGTGCTAAAATTCAAGAAGATACACTTCTCCGTTGAGTAAATTCATTTGAACTACGGATTAATATGTGCATTGAAGCCAAAGGTCATCATTTTGAGCACTTACTTTAATTCAAAGATGATTCCCTGAGTACCGCGAATCGTGAGAGGCGAGGGGACTCACGTTTATCAATCACGCCGAAGGGAACAGAAAAGTACTATGTCCACGTCGTTCTTCCTGGGTGTGGGGAACCGATTTTAACATCCGTGCATGTACTTATCAGAGTGATTAAATTTTGATTCATAACATTTTTTCATAGGCTGCCTATTTTTCGAGATATAGATTTCAGTTGGAAACGAGTCAGGCCGCCCTCACTGTTTACACTTCGATCCCCCCGAAATCATTAAAAAGGCTATTTGAAGGTAACCCTTGACACTGGACTGAATGGGAGAGTTTGGTATATTTGAATCTGGGAATGGAAATTTTACACTCAAAAATATGGAACAGGATATGTCTGACGTCATAGTATCAAGTGAGGGTCAGCATATTCGAAGCTTCTTAGAAATACCATAAATCATATGTCACCTTGTCACCTTGACACCTTGTCACCTTGAAACACTCATTTCACACCATACATTGATCAATTCCCTGTTGCGCGCTGAAACAAATAACCCTGAAATTTTTACATGTACCCTAAAAAATATTTACACCTAATATTAATTCTGAGAAATCTCTCTTATAGACTAAACATATGTACTCAGTGACTGTCTTTGTCGCGCGTCGACATCATACGTATCCGAGATAAAATCAGATCTATTTGTTGATGTAAATGAGAAGGTGTTGATGGACCAGGGGGGTGACACGATTTTCGCTTTTGCATTAGAGGTGTGAGTCAGTTCTGTGAAGAGCGGCAAGTCTTGAAACATTGGCGCCGCCGCTGCGACGCCCGGTCTGCCCCTTGTCAGCTATTATTTTGCATGTAAAAACATCTGAAATGCCATAACTCTATCGTCTTTTTGGAGTGTTTTATTCATTTACGGATAAATATGTAATCAAAATGGGTGGACATCGATGTATAGCTCTGCACTGTAAATCGGGGTACGAATCAGCCGACTCAAGTGAAGTAAAAAAAGTTTTTTTCTGGGTTTGTAAAAATAAGGTTGAACGTTGGCAACAAGCAATTAATCGTGCCAAAAAGGATTTAATTATTAAACCCGGACACGTAGTGTGTGAAGATAACTTTTCAAAGGATCAGATCATTTGAAAAGGGAAGTTTTAGCTCCTGTTGTAACGGTTATTGCGGTAAGTATTGCGATTTGTTAACACTGATGTCCTTTAACCTAAAATAATCGAGTGGATCTGACGATTTTATGACAACATTGATCTTCATATCTTAATGTTTTCTTCTTGTTACTGTACTTTTAGATTATTAAAAGTTTATACGCATACTTGGCGCGCGATCCACTGGTTTACTTACAATTATTTTATTTGTAAATGAAGTTTAATATGATACCACGATACTCATTTTTGCTTTAATAACTTTTATTTGTATACGGCTGCGCACGGCTACCCTCTCAAAATACAGAATAAATTATTGCGCAACACTAAACATTTTTATGCAAGTTTGGGAAAAACATCTAAACTGTGGGTGTGTACAAATTTTCATCGTAATACATGGTAAATGATCTCGACTCGAGAAGAGTCCAAATGTTAAGCCATTTCCAGCGCCCCTAGCACTTGGATGGGTGACCATCTACGACGTACGACCAGGTTGTGTACTCGAATTTTGAAAACTCGGCTAAACTCGGAAGGTGGTTTTCTGCATTCTTACTTGAATCCGTAAAAAATTGACTTGTAGAAAAAGGGCAAACACCTAATTTTTAAATCAAAATTGTTTGAATAATTAACAGTTCTTGTAAATTCACAAAGCAATATAGAAAAGAGTCATCGGATAGGTACTCTTAGGTGGACTCTGCAGACAAAATGGCTCTTAGAAAAAAGGTCCCTTTTAGTTTTTTAATTAAAATTGTCTAAATACTTAATAGTTTATGTAAATTTGCATAGCAAAATAGAAAAGAATCATCGGGTAGACATTCTTAATTATCTTCGTAAACAAATTTACTTGCAGAAAAAGGGCTAAATATTAATTTTTTAATAAGAATTGTTTGAGTAATTATTAGCTCTTGTAGATTTACAAAGCAACATAGAAAAGAGTCATCGGATAGACATTATTAGTCTTAATTTTTAAATTAAAATTGTTTAAATAATTGTAAATTTACAAAGAAACATTATAAATTTAACTTATTCTTTAAAAAATAGCCATTTATGAAAATTGTTTAAACAATTACAACGTTTGTAGATTAAATGAATGTTTTAAAAAAATATATATGAGCTCCACTCTATTTCGGCACGATCGCTAGGAATGTTTACATCCATCATACAAACAGATCCCTCGAATGTGCCTTGACGCCTTAGAGCTAGCTTTAACTGAAATGCAAGTAAAAATTGTACAATTCAAACTCCAGACTCGACTTGCGTCCTTAGCATTTACCGCAGCCAAACGGATCGCATCAGGGCTAGAGCGCACTTTGGTGGAAATGCCTTGGCTTCTCAATACGCAGCTCTGTTCTTAACCTAAAAATGATTCTAGATCGCATTTCCGTGCGCATGCATTGGCTTCATAATAGGTTCCGCTAATCTCGATTCTGATCTCGATTCTAAAGAATAGGCAGCGCGTTCAAGTCCAACCAATAGGGGATGTGGCTTCAGATTTCGAGATATAATCGCAACCTCCTTTTTATGAAAGAATTGGGATAGTGTGTACAATTATAGTTTCAATAGTTTAAAAATTTTTTTAAATATTTCAAGACCCTTACTAAATGTAAGAAAAATGTAAAAGTAACATTAATGACAGTGTTGAATTATCGCTGAGTTTCAACATTTCTGTATAATTACATTAATTTATAAATAAAATCAATTATTAAAGTAAATAAAAATTGTAACATAATTATTTTTTTGTAGTCAGAACGGTATGATAAACCTAAATTAAAACCCGGGGTTTCGAAATCTCAATTTCCAAACTGCTCCGAGCATTGTTCGAAGGCTATTAAAAAACCCATGTCGTCTAATGAAGCCTGATTTTTTGAAAAGGATTCTGAAATGTCTAATAAAAAAGTCAGCCGTCGAACAATGATCAGGGCAGTTTGGAAATTGAGATGGCAAAACCCCTAGTTTTAATTAAGGTTTCTTTTAACAGTGTGACTGCAAGAAGATAATTATTTTACAACTATAATCTAGTTTAATACTTTCATTTATCAACGGTTATTAATTTTACTTTTAAATTTTTCTTAAAGATAGTAAGGGTCTTAAAATACTGTCTAAATTTCTGAAACTATTAAAACCATAATTTTACACACTATTAAAATAATCTAAAAGTTCGGAAACAACGAGAATATTTCAAAATTTAAAAATTATTTTATACATGAAACCGTCAGAGCCATTCAGTTATTTTAGGTTGAGGGGCATCGGTGTAAAGAAATCGTAATATTTACCATCATAACCGTTCAATCAGGAGCTAAAACTTCCTTTTTCCAAATTATCTTATACTTTAAAAAGGGATCTTCACATACTGAATGTCTAGGTTTAATAATAAGATCCTTTTTTTCACGCTCAATTGCTTCTTGCCAAGGTCCAACCTCATTTTTTGAAACGATGAAAAATACTTTTTACTCCGTTTGAACAGGTAGAGTCGTACCCTGCTCCACAGTTCGGATCGATACATCGATGTCTTTAGTCCGTATTTAATTCATATGTCCATATTTTAATAAAATTTTCCAATAAAAATATGACTACATGTCTGAGAATCGGATGGCTCGCAATGTGGAGTGAAGTTACTTTTATAATTTTCCGCTAGGAGATTTGCTTTATCGATAGAAGAGAGCGCGATTGTTTGGTCTTGATTTTTGAGAGCGGGAATATTAGTTCGCGGCTTTGTTAGGGCTTTAGTCATACGATATATAGAGTTATCCTTGATTTGAAGTTTACCGACTTCTTTACTCCAATTTTTGCATCTGTGCTCTTGAACTTTAATTGCAATAGTTTTCCGAAGGTGGTTAATGACGTTTTTAAGGATACAGCTTTCAATTTTTTGATGCGTTCGGCAGAGTTTATGGCGAGTGTGGATAAGGTCTTCAATCTCGGGGCTGAGAGGTGGATCGTATTTGCTAATGGTGGTCTGAGGGACTGTAGTGTTAACGGCAGTTTTTATATTAGAGGTAAGATTAGTTATGGTTTCGTCGATATGGCTAGCATTTGTTATGGAAGGTTTAAAATTAACAAGTGTTTCTAGGGTCAAGAAGAATGTTTGCAAATTGGCTTTTGCAATATTATAGCGAGGCGTAACCGGAGCTTTTTCGCAGTTTGTAAAAAGGTTTAGAAGAGCTGGTCGATGATTTGAGTGTAATTCGTTAATGGTTCAAGTGCCATGAGCATAGAAGTTATTTTGGGTAATTGCAAAGTCAATAAGGTCAGATTTATGTTTGGTGTTGTGAGGGTAAAAAGTATGCGAATCTGGTGCTGAAACTGAGAGATTATTATCATTGATAAATTCGAACAATTGTTTTCCAATTTTGTTAGTTGTTCTGCTTTCCAAGCTAAGTGTTTGACATTTAGGCCCCCTGCAGCTTTTACTGGGGGTGCAAGCTTCAATATTTTTCTGTAATCATTTTTTGTAAATTTGCGGGAGGGACTCTGGTAGAGCGAAACGATGGCGTACGGTTTCCCGTGAATTTTTAATTGTATAGCCGTAGCTTCAAGGACTTCAAGTTCAGGAATTATCAGTTCGTGGTGCTCCAAATTTTCTTGGATTAAGATCGCAGTACCTCTATCAGTGTTATTTCGGCATAATTTGTAGCCGCGAACTAGATTGATATTTATGGTTTTGCGAAGTAAAGTTTCATTTAGCAAGCAAATTGTTATTTTGTTTTTGTAGAGGTATGTGGCTAGTTCATGCCTTTTTTTAAGGATGCCATTTTCGATAGCAAGTGAAAGTATATTACTTATAATCTGGGTTGTTGAATTTATAGCTTCGGTAATATTTATTTTTCCTCCCATAATATCAGTGGTTAAGATTGTTGCTCTTTTTAATAAATTTTCCAGATTTAATTTGATATCCTGAGAGGGAGTATTTTTGGTGGGAACAATATTCGGAGTAGTTTTAATTTGTGGGCCTAGAATTTTCTTGGCGATAGATGACTTAGCGCGTATGCTACTAGTTCCCCTTGTTTTAGATGGTTGCAAAGTTTAAGGTTTGGTCGCATGCACTTCTGAAGTAGATCCGACGGCAGCGCTGTAGAGTTTGAATTTTTCCTGTGATTGGACAGTGACTGGTGGAGTGTGTTCACGAGTAGGGGTTTCTTTCGGTGCTGTATGTGCCGCTGCTTTGTTAGGAACTGTTTCTTTATTTGTGTTGGAATTTTTCGTTGAAGGTTTTTTTGAGGCTTTTTTAAAAGCAGAGCAACCTTTGTAGTTCGCGGGGTGGTGCCCAGCACAGTTAGCGCAGATGGCAGGTAATGTGGGATCTTTTTTGCATGCAAAGCTCTGGTGCGCGCCACCGCACTTCACCTAGCGTGAAGTGGCGTGTCACACGTCAGAGACATGATGAAATCTTTGGCACTTGAAGCACTGGGAAGTTTCCTTGGGCTTAACATAGAGCTCGACTTTTATTTTAATATATGCAATAGATTGCATGTTAAGAAGTTCTGTTGCTTTAGGGGTATTCGGGACCGTTAACAGAAGCATTGGTAAGGCTTTCTTGGTTTGTCGGTTTCTCATGCGAGCAATTGACGTAATAGTGAACGCTTCCTCTTGGAGTTCGGAGTGTACTAAATCCTGTGGGTACGTGATGGGGATAGTTTTGATAACAAGTTTGATAGGTGGAGAACCAATGGTTTTATATAAATAATATTGAAAGCCTTGCTGCTCTAGATTTGAAATAGTTTTGCGATAGTCTTCGATTAAACGACACGCGAACGGAATAAACATCTGAGCCAAGATTGTAAACTACTGATTTAAATTGACATGAGTCTTTTACAAGTTTATGCAGGACGGTATAGGGGTGATTAACCTCGTCTACAATGATTAAGGTGGTCGAGGATTGGCGACTGCTGATGTTAGAGGACCTGGCATGATAGACGGTATGCCGCCTATCGGAATAACAAAAAAAAGGGAGGGGGGTAAAAGGAGAGAGATCGTGAAGCGAGATCACCTGATGATCGCAACCGGAATGCCTGGCTGTGCCACGTTAAATAGAAGTTGCCTTACTCAGTAAGAAAAAGTAATCAGTTACCATAATTGTTATAGAATCTATAGTTTATTTCACACCTTTGTTCACATTCAGTTAATTACTTTCTAGTTACAACCGAAATACCAGGCTATTTGTGCTACTACCAGAATTTCCTAGCCGCAGCCGAACTGCCGATTCTCGGTTTTGCACGGCCTTTTATATCCGTGCTCCCCGAGAGCTTCACGAGACACCGTATAGAGAGGACAGGATCCTGTGGCGGGAGGTGCGTGCGCAGAGCTTTGCCGGCGTTGAACTTGTGTTTTTTGCATTTCCTCGCACTGACATCGCTTCTCTCCCTGTCTCTCTTACTTTTAAACCTAAAAACTTAAAATCTAAATTGTTGCCTACTAAATGGATAAACGTTGTGTGTGAGAGAGTTTCATATATTAAAAGTATCTCGCCCTATACGAGTCGCGCATATCAAACCTACCCCCCCCCCCCGGATAGACGTCTGTTCATTCGTTGGCAACTGATATTAAAAAGAGAACTTAGTTGTAGGTGTAAGGATGAATAAGTCTAATTAATTAGAATACAGTGAAGGCAATTAGACTAAAATAAACTCTATAGGCTTAACAAAGTCTACCTGGATCCAAGGATAACTAAATAAGCTTACGAATCTATTTACATCTTACTGAAACTTAACCTAATTTACGCCTCCGCTGAGGCGTATATAAACGCTCATCTCTATAGTTCTGCGACTGCGTCCGACGTAACGAGTAGCGCAACCTGGCGTCCCTTTCTTCCTGAAGGGACGCCTCGTTCGAGGTATCTTCTTCGTTTTTCTCTTCTTTTTCTTCTTCTGCCGAGGATGATTGTGAACGTGGTTGTCCACCATCACTGGATGCAATTTTACGAGATGGGAGAGCTGATCCACGTGAAGTGCTTGGTTGTGGCTCTGCAGTATCAGTGGTACCGATCCCTGCAAGAGTTAATTGCTGTGGCTTTTGACCATAACGGTTCGCGATTCGTGGCTCGTTGTCGAGAGACATGGTTGGGCCACCGCGTGATAGTTTAGCACTTGGATGTTCCAGAGAGCTATTGGATGTTCTCATCCTTGAGGTTGTTTCTCGTGATTTATAATCTCCTTCATCTTCCTCGTCTGAGGATGGTGCTGAGCGTGGTTGTCCACCATAACTAGCTACAGCTTGTTTTATCGACTGCTGTTCCCTATCGGCTGCTTCTCTGTAGATTAGGCAAGGTTTGACGTGGGGAAAATGCGGCATCAAAATGATCAGCTTTCTTTGATTGAAAGTTTCCTGCGACATACACTCTATCCCCAGACTGATAGCAGTGGACCTGAGGGTTAGTTGCGTACCTTGACTGGTAGGTTGTTTCGTTTTACCGCACTCGGCCCTCTCTTTTCAGCCTTGCTTCCACTGGCTGGTGGTCATCGTGATTTAATCGCCAGTATTTCAAGAATTGCTGTAATTGTGGAGGCTTTCGATGACGCGAAGGGGAAGGCTTCGACCCAACGCGAGAATAAATCGGTTATGACCAATAGAAAAGATTTTCTAATCGCCAACCGAGGGTATGCCCCATTAGGTCCAATGCTACCGTTTCCCACGCGGAGGTGACAGCCATGGTGTGCCGATTGTAATGTATTTGGGGGCGGGGGGTACTTATAGATTGTGGCAAAAAGTGAGATCAGCGTCACCTAGAGGACGTAGCAAGAACTATTGTCTACAGCAATGACCCCCCTTCACTTCTCACCTAAATTTGTTGGCTATGTTGACTTCTCTTTCTGAAATAAATACATGAACAATAATAACCAATAAAACAAACCAAAAATTAAACCAAATAAAACCTGTTATCGATCAAATGCAATAAAATGTTAAAGTCTGTTGCAATCGATCTATCATACAAAGATTCTAACATACTTTAACATTTGATTGTTCGTGCAATCAGAACGATTCCAACTTGATACACCTACAAAGGTGGCAGCTGCTGACCTAACTCCTTACACTCCGCTGCATCCCGGGCCAGTAGTAATGATTCTGGATCGCTCGCAGCGTTTCATCGATCACTGGATGCCCGGCGAGAGGGTCGTCGTGAAATTCCCAGAGAACGCGTTCTTCAATGTTTGGTTGTATGCGCAAAGCCCACGTTTCTTTTTCGGGATTTTTCCTCGAAAATCCAAGGGGGTCTATTTTATGATTCTGGAGGTAAGTGTCTTCGCAAACAGTGCGACAGTAAATGTAAGTCCACTGAAGAAACGAGACCAGCTAGTAAGTTTTGATTTTTTATTCTTCATTCTGTCTAGCCACGTTGAAGCAGTACTGTCCGTGCGGAGGGTGACTGGGCTATCCTCGAGGTATGCATCAAAATGTTTAATCCCCTAAATTACGGCAAGACACTCTTGCTCGTTGCAGTGATATCTTGCCTCAGTTTGGTTAAATTTGGCAGTGGCATAGGAAATGATATACTTAAGTTTCTCGTCATCTTCCTTCAGAAGTACAGCACTCATCCCCTTTGGCGCTAGCGTCAGCCTGCAGGATAAATGGTAATTTTGGATTGGGTCTACTAAGCTTCAAAGGTTTGTCCAATAGAGCCTGTATGTTCACAAATGGTTCTTGGGCCATCGGATTTCATTCATATGGGTTTTTTTTTAGTTCCTAATAGATCCGTAAGGTGCGCGGCCACGGCCTCGAAGTTAAACAAATACTCGCGTATCCAATTACAATTTCCCAAGAAACTGCGGAGCTCCTTGCGGGTTCTAGGGGGCGTTGCTTCTTTGATTGCCTGTATGCTCTCAGGCGTAGCTTGGTTTCCGTCGGAGGTCACTAGATGGTCAAGGTATTGTAATTTTGTTTTTCCAAAATGGCACTTTTTGAGACTGCAAGAAAGTCCGTATGTTTCCAGACACTCGAAGACTAGGCCCAGGTGGTAAATGTGTTCCTGTTCGTTTGATGAGTAGATTATCAAATCGTCCAGATTAGCTATTACAAATTTACGCCAGTAGAACTTCTTTCATAATATTCTGAAACGTGCAGGAGGCGTTCTTTAGACTAAAAGGCATTACCCTGAATTGATATTGTGCCCTTTCGGGTATGGCAAACTCCGTATATTTTCTAGAAGCTGAGTGAACGGGTATTTGCCAGTACCAACTTTTTAGAATAATGGTAGAAAATATTTTGGCCTGTCCTAAATCCTTCAAAGTTTCATGAATGACAGGGAGGGGTTGCGCGGCGCCAATGGTAAGATCGTTTAAGCGACGGTAAGCTACGCAGAACTGTTGACTTCCATCCATTTTTGTTTGAATGAAACGTTGGGAGGAATATGGGAACTTGTAGGCTCGATGATTCTATCAATTAACATTTCAGGGATTTGTTCCTCCATAATTTTTACTTTTGCTGCCGAAAAGTTCGTTGCGCATCTCAGAATGATGGCTGTAGGTGAGTAGGTTGCGCAGATTCCCGCTACGGAGAAAAATGGAAGCATGCCTTCGCGCTAGTTCGAGAAAATTATCGGTAGTTTTATCTGAGAAATCACTGATTAATTCATCCTGGTTCAAAATTGGCGCGTTACTGGCTGCTCGATTATTTCCGGGGACAGTAAACACTCGTTGTCGATCCTGCGCATCGATATATAGGCAATCGGTGTGGTGTGCGTGAGCAACGTGATGTTCCTTTAACCAGGTTCTACCTAGTATAAGTTCTTCGCTTAAATTGGCCTGTGAGTCCGTAGGCTTTCTCCCGTTTTCTTGATTTTCTACTGTATCCGCCGCCCTTCTCACGTTTCCCGACGTTTGATTGTACAATACTGTACAATCTCTGTGAAAATGGCGTCCTGGGCAGTAGTGGCAACGTGGCTTGCGGTCGTACCCATAGGTAGGTGACGCGCTAATCGCTTGGTGTGCTGTTTTTATTCTTTCTGCGTTGCGGTTGCGTCCCTGATTGCACCCCGCTTCGTAAACTTCTACCGGTGTGGCGCTATTCATCAGATCCGTAAAGGATCTTGGTGAGGCTACTCGAATTGTGCGCTTTATCGATGGGCGCAATGTTTCTAATACCATGCTGACCAAGTCGGTTTCCGTGCTCATGGGTAATAAGCGTTTAGCCAGAAAGTTTTTTTTTGCAGAAAGATCGCGGTGGATTCTTTTTCCCCATGCTTTGTAGAATATAAGGAGATTTTTAGGTTGTTTTCAATCGTCTGGCTGGCATATTTATGCCGGAAACTTTTAGCAAATTCCTCCCAGCTGAGGTTAAATGATTTCATGGGTGTCCACCATTTAAATGCGTCGCCCGATAACGATCTACCGGCATTTCGTGTCCAGTGATGGGTTTCTGATCCCGTTTGCCTGAAGTGGTCCTCGCATTCTTGTATAAAAAGTTCCGGATCTTCATGAATAAGACCGAAAAATTCTGGCAGAGGGGTGCTAGTGCTTTTAGTCTACGTAAGTCTTGAATAGCAATTGTCGATATAGAAAATACGAATAATTCTTGATTGGTGGAATTAGGCGCATCCATGTTTGTTCGATTGATGCCAGGGTTCGGTTGTTCAGTCAAATTTGGAACCATGTTTGCGAAATTTGATAATAGTGTGGAAAGATTTGGGTGTTGTAAGATACCCAGGGTGATAAGTGTGGAAGCACTGGAGCTAGTTGCCGTGTCATTAGTTGTTTCAGAGTTCGTGTTTCCGTCGTCCATGTTTGTGTTTGAATTGGGCGCTACCGGATTTTGTGTGTTACTTCCGGAAGTAAGGAGAGGGTTGTTGCGTGTTGATATAGGTCTGCTGTTACAAGGCTTTATTTTTCCCCCTTTTTTTGTCTGCTTATTTGTAAGTGAATTGCGTAAGCGCTAGAGCGTTGGCCATTCGGTCAGGGACTGGACCGGGCAAAGAGAGAGAGATAGAGAGAAAGGGGCGGAACGTAGGGTTGCGAGTTTAAGGTGAAATGAGTGACGTCACACGTCGATGAGATCGAGCGAGAATGAGATATACCTTTAGTGATCCGACGTCGGAGTGCGAGCTTAATTTCTAACGCTTAGTAACGGCGGGCGAAAGTCAGAGAGAGAGGGGGCATTTTGTCCTTCTAGTAGAGCGAGTGAGATGGTCGACTGGCACCTGGGGTCTTGATGGAGGTGTCGTCCGTGCTTGTTGATCGAGGGTTATAGGTAGAGACACCTAGAGGACCTGGGATAATAGCCGTTATGCCGCCTATAG
>NC_046657.1:88815316-88823390 GCF_010883055.1 Belonocnema kinseyi
AAAAGCAGAGAGAGGCTCGTTAAGCAAAATCGCCTGATGGTCGCAATCGAAATGCCTGGCTGTGCCACGTTAAATAGATGTTGCCTTATTCATTTAAAAAAGTAATCAGTTACCATCATTGTTATAGGGTCTATAGTTTATTTCACACCATCGTTTACAGTCAGCAAATTACTTTCTAGTTACAACCGGAATACCAGGCTGTATGTGATATTGCCAGGATTTCCTAGCCGCAGCCGAACTGCCGATTATTGGTTTTGTACGGCCTTTTATATCCGCCATCCCCGAGAGCTTCACGAGTCACCGTATGGAGAGAGCAGGATCGTGTGGCGGGTGGTGCGTGCGCAGAGCTTTGTCGGCGTTGAACTTGTGTTTCTTGCATCCCCTCGCACTGACGTACCTTCTCTCTCTGTCTCTCTTACTTTTAAACCTAAAAACTTAATATCTAAATTCTTGCCTACTGAATGGATAAACTTCGTGTGTGAGAGAGTTTTATATATTAAAAGTATCTCGTCGTATGCGAGTCGCGTAGATCAGTCTTTAAAAAACAAATCATTGGCAATTTGGAATTCCAGTGACAGATACGCAATCATTCAAGTAAGTAAAAATAGTAAAACTATTACTCATATTGACATTTTAGAACTTTAAGATTACTTGCCTTGAAGACGTATTCTTTATATTTTACCATTTTACTCTGCTTGAATATTCGAATCCTTAAAGACATTTCCAGTGTTTTTAATTCTAGAAACAGTTAATTTTGGCTTAATTCAAGCTCAAAGTTTTTAAAATATCCACAAATGTTCAAAATATTATAAAAACTGAGAAAAATACTACATCTACCATGTTTCTTATAAGCTATAATTCAAATGTAGGGCGTGGTACTAATGGTGCCAGTATTTCATCTTCTGCCGTCCTTCACAAAAATGACTTAGTGCATTTGCATTGCGAGCCACCCCTTTGTGATGGACATAAGATTGGAGTCGAAATTTCAGCTATGTAATTCATAACTTATTAAGCTTTTAAGAAGACGTTGATAGACATACGATTGCGAGGATTTATTTCCATAAACAAATGCATTGTTTAGATATTCCACAACTATGCGTCACCCGTCCTACATAATTTCTTTGATATTTTTTATAATAAATTCTTTAAAGGTTCTCATTTGATATTTACCGATAGGAAGTTCAAAAATGCACTGGTTGTACATTCCATAAGTATTTATCACTCATCTAGCGTCATTTATTTTGATATTTTCAATAACTATGTATAGAAAAAAGGTTTTAATTCAAAAATAATATCGTAAAATTTGTCAGATTGCAGAAGGCTTTGCGATTTAGCGACTCGAAAAATACCAACTGATCCTTAAGAGGTCCTCTTACATACAGTGGATCAGTGTAACAGATTTAGAATTTTATATTGATGTAACTAGGATGTCCAATAAACTGTTTGAGATCAAGTACATATAATTTTAAAGCTCTTGCTAGAATTTATAAAATAAATCAACTACCTAAATATTAGAGTTGACTAAGAAACATTGAAATAATCTTTAACATAATGGAGTAATTTGTTCAAAAGATTCAATTTACTTACTAGAAATATTAAAATAAAGCATCATGAATGATCAAATTTAGCAGTATTAAAATCTAATGCAAGAAAACTATGAATAAAACCTTTAAAAAATGGTACAGTAATAACATAAACATCTAGTTGCTGGAACACTTAAATCAAGATTTAGTAAAATAGAAATTGAAGAATACAAAAATTTATATAGTTTATCCTAATCTAGGAAGATATATTGCTTTCTAGCTAACAAATTCACTGCAGAGTTCAAACATTTTTTTACTATAATTATAGAAGCTTCTAGAACATTTCGACGAAGACGGAGATATATTTTAATAGAAAAATACAGTAAAATTATACGCAGCATGTATAGGCTAGAGGGAAAGAGAAAAAGAGAGAAGTATGTTTTAGAAAAATGTTTTAATTCAAAAATAATGTTCTTAAATTTGCAATATTTCAGAAGCAGTTGCGTTAATCGACTTAAAACCAGTAACAAATCTCACAGCATACCTCAGCAAATGAATTAAACCATATAAAATTTTTGCACGAATCTTGAAAACTACCAACAGATTTTTAAGAGATCCTTTTACAAACATTGGATTACGATGACAGTTTTAGAATTTTATATTGATATAGCTAGGATGTTAAATAAACTATTTAAGATAAAGATAATTTGTATGCTCTTATTAGAATTTACTTACTTGAAATAAAGTATCATGAATGATAAAAATAAATTCAGTAGTATTAAAATTTAATATATGAAATCTGTGAGTCAAACATTGGAAGAAATGATACAGTGATGACATGAACATCTCCTTTCTGTAACTCTTAAAACAAAATTTAGTGATATATGGAAAATTAAAGAAATACAAAAGTTATTATAGTTTACAGAAATCGAGGATGTTATATTGCTTTCTAGCTAACTAGTTTAATTCAAAAACCATAAAAACCTATCTTACCGATATTCTACAGCTGTAATGGCTAATTCTATGTTTGCAGAATATTCTTAATGTCGTCATCAAATTTGTATTGTGCAATTTCTAAAGAGAATTATTTTTCGTAAAGAATGTTAAGGTTATTTTCAATAATGCATTACATTTTTTTACGCTGCAAAAGAAAACATTTTATTTCAAACGGATCTAGGCGTGTCGATTATAACCTAGAAACTTATAGAAAATTGTGACAAAAAAGGAGATAAATCAATATGAGGTATTGATATGTATATTAAAATCTGCTATTATATATAACAGCTTGAAATCTTGTGTTTTTCTTCGAACAAACCTTTTCGAAATTGTAGTTAAATAAATCCATTTAGAGGGGTAAGGATTTCTAGTTAACAGAAATACTCTTGTATATTAAATAATATTATACGAGGTGTGTTCAAAAAGTAAGGTGACTTTTCAATTTTCGCGGGCTACGTACATTCAAGTTTTAAATTTTTTGTTTTGTTGTGTTGGTACACTCGTCACGATCATATGTTCACAGTTTTGACTATATAGCTCGTGTTGTTTTTCTGGCAGAGGCGTGAAAGGGTAGAAGGGTTTCGTGTGCTCGGCGATTTTATTCTTTTGAAAAAAATGGAGCAAAGAGTTTGCATTAAATTTTGTGTGAAAAATGGAATCCAGTGCTCTAAAATTCTTGAAATGTTGACAGTTGCATACGGTGACTCTACTCTGAGTAAGAAAAATGTGTGTAAGTGGTATAAGCTGTTCCAAGAAGGCCGAGAGGATGTCGAAGACGAACCTCGCCCTGGACGTCCTAGCACGTCAACAAGAGATGAAAACGTTCAAGCAGTGGAAGAAATGGTGTTGAAAAATCGCCAAATTACCATCAGAGAAGTTGCTGAAGATGTTGGCATATCGGTTGACTTATGCCATGCTATCTTTTTGGACGTTTTGGGCATGAGACGTGTGTCAGCGAAATTTGTTCCAAAACTGCTTAATTTTGATCAAAAGATCCATCGCATGACCATCGTTCAGGAGATGTTGCCCACTGTCTTCTTTAATTACCGTGGCGCAGTGCATCAGGAATTCTTACCACAAGGTCGTACGGTCAATAAGAAGTATTCACTTTAAGTTATGCGCCGTTTGCGAGAGGCGATACGCAAAAAACGTCCGGAACTTTGGAAAAACAATTCGTGGCTTTTGCATCACGATAATGCACCTGCTCATTCATCGTTGCTTGTGAAAGATTTTCTGACCAAAAACAGCACCACAGTCATGCCTCAGCCTGCATATTCACCGGATTTGGCCCCCAGTGACTTTTTTCTTTTCCCAAAACTGAAAAGACCCATGAAAGGACGTCGATTTTTAACGATTGAGGAGATAAAAACTGTATCGCTGAAAGAACTCAAGGCTATACCACAAAATGATTATCAGAAGTGCTTCGATGTTTGGAAAAAGGGTTGGCACAAGTGTATTATATATGAGGGGGATTACTTTGAAGGGGACAGCATAAATATTGAGGAATAAATGAATATTTTTTGAGAAAACCATAAAGTCAACTTATTTTTTGAACACACCTCGTATATGATGAGAAATCTATTGATCAAAATGCAAAGATACCCGAAGCTATAGGCACAAGTATGCAAGTCAGCAGTAACCAGCCTGATAAGACTAGCAAATAAATTCAACAGAATAAGACCATTCTAAAAACGTAATAGCGATCAAGAAATTCAAGAAAAATGTCAACGGCAATACTCCGTATTGAAGAAAGTGGTACGCATTCCTCAGAATGGCGAACATAAAATAAAACCATATATTAAGAAGTAGACGGCAGTAAAAAAAGAATTTGGTGATGATGATGGTGAAGATAAGAATCATGATTCTGAGAGTGACTTCTTCTCTGATTATGAAGTAGAAGCAACAATTTTTAAATACTTGGACGATCCAAACATATTGGTAGATCGATTGTGGTTATTTTCACAATCACAAGCAGCTGGAAATAGAAATAATGCACATCGAACTATTTCAACCATTAATTAAACAAGAGATACTGGTATTATTAAATAATATGTTTTATTAGATGATGTTAATACCTTAACAGTTAGTTTAATCGTTTTCAACTACTGAATAAACATTTGTTCTATTTGTTTAAACATTTTTTGGTACTTGATTTAAAACACTCATAAAATAGCCAATACCATAGTAAGTAAGGAATAAGTGATATATATTAAATAAATCTAACTTCTTAAAATGTACGCATGCGTATTTCTTCACTGCATCCAACCTTGAATCATATTAATCATGTTAAATAAAGAGGAGGCTCAACACATGTTTTAAGATCCTAACCGTTCAATTTACGTTCATAATATTTCAATATCTGCTTCTTCTCCTCCTCCCCCACCTACCCATCCTCAACCCTTATTGAACTTGATAATTTTGATTACGTCAGCAAATTTAAAAATATTTCTAAAAATATCAGATATGTCAAATCAAAATTCAAATAAAAAATTCAACCTTTAAACAAATAGTTAAATTTTTAAACAATAAATATTAAATATAAACAATTAATGTAATATTGGATATTTAAATCCAGTAAGATTCTTATTTTTATGCGAAAGGGTTGAATTCATCTAAAAAATACGAAGCTTAAATAAATTGTTGAAGCTTCAATCAGAAAGTAGTTTTTTAAAGCAGTTATATTTTAAAGCCGAAATATTAAATATTTCCCTTCAAAGAGGAGTTTTCTACAAAAAAGTTTAATTTTTTTTACCCGAAAATGTGAATGTTCAATGGAAAAGTTATATAAATATAATTTTCCTACTATTCGGGACCAAATAAAAGAAGATTTTAGATATGCTGAAGAAGTATCTTGAAAATGGTTTGAAGAATTATTGTTTTATTATGCTGGATTTCAAGGTTCTAAGAAAATAATTATTAGCAACTGTTATATAAGAGCAGATTTTATATCATTGATACAATAGTATAAGCATTATTATTATTAAATTATATTTCTTCATTATTTGAGGATGATGATTTATCAAGTTCAGAGCAGAATGCAGCCCGAGAGTGGAGATACTTATAGTACATACGAAAAAGGAATTACCTACAGTTTCTTTAGTTTTTGGTGTTGTTTGGAAGCCAATGTGCTACTTTATTTTTACATCTAAATTTATCATTTTCAGTACCTACTTAACTGCATCATTAGCGAATCCTCTTATATCATTTTTCCAATGTTTGAGTCACAGATTTCATGCATAAAATTTTAACAATAATGAATTTATTTTTATCATTCATAGTAATTTATTTCAAGTAAATACAGTCTAACAAAAGCTTTTAAATTATATGTTCTTTATTTCAAATAGTTTATTTGACATCCTAGCTATATCAATATAAAATTTTAAAACTGTCACAGTGATCCACTGTTTGTAAAGGATATATTAAGAATCTGTTGGTATTTTTCAAGACTTATGCATACATTTTATATGGGTTACTTTATTTGATGAGGTATGCTGTGAGATCTGTAACTGGTTTTGCGTCGTTCAATCGCATCCTGTTCTGAGTTTCAAATTTTAGAATATTACATTTCAATTAAAACATTTTTTAAATATATACTTCTCTCTCTTTCTCCTTCCATCTCTCTTTCTCTCTAGTCTATACATACAACATATCATTTTACTGCATTTATCTTTTAAAAAATATCTTGGTCTTTGTCGAAATGTTATAGAATGTTCTAAAATGATAGAAAAAATCTTTGATTTCTGAATTAAATTAGTTAGCTAGAAAGCAATATACCTTCCTCTATTTCTATAAACTATATTAACCCCTTAACCGTAGAGCTTTTTTCGCACCACTTAACTGAAGGGCGGGGGGTCGATTCGACCCGATGCTTTAAAAAAATAAAAAACGTGTTCCTAAAAATCAGAAAAAATTCATTGTTGTTGTTTAAACCTTCTACTTAACGGTACAATTTTGCGATACCACCTTCATCAAAAAGTTTTAGGACTCGTCAGCGTGTGGCGCTCTTGTTCGGCCGATTTGTGTATGATTTGGCTCCCTGCGAATTTTTCCTACTCGGTCAACTCAAGAAATCTCTCCGCGGGTACGCGTTACAGCACCCGAGATGAGGTCATGGAAAAATCGAAGATGGCTCTGATGGCTGTACCGTAAACCGATTATAAAAAATGTTTCGAGGATTGGATGAAGCGCTGGAATAAGTGCGTTGCAATTGATGGGGAGTACATTGAAGGGGACAATATCGATTATGATAAATAAACTTGTATTTTTTATTTTAAAAATAAAGTCTTGAAACTTTTTGATCAAGGTGGTATATGTGTTATTTTCTTCGAATTATTGTGGATATAATTAAAAATATACAAAGAAACGCATAGAAAAAATAGTTTTTTTTTCAAAAATTCATAACTCAGAGACAAATGAAGGAAATTGAACGGTTAGAAACGAAATTAAAGGGAAGAGTGTGCCTTTCAATAAAGAAATGTTGAGAGAATTGAAACCCTTAATTTTTAACATAAACTCATGCATTATTTAAGGTGTTAATGTAGGAGGTTTTGATAGAAATATACACATTGTTCTATGCAAAACCATTTATTTAGTAACAAAAAATTATTTTTCTATTTAAATATGTACACAGAAAACCATGATTTTTCTTATTCAAATAATATAAAGTAAAATCGTAACATGTTATCGTTCGTGCTCTTATTATCATTCTAACTTGATTGAAATTTAATAAATAATGAATTTATCTACTTTGACTTATAAGGAGTAATAATTGCATTTACCTTACTCTCGCTGGTACAGAAAAAAAATAAAAAACTTACCTCAAGTGTGATCTGTCGAAATACATATGTAAACCGTAAGGGGGGGGGGGGGTCAAATCGACCTAAACTGCACTTTGACTGCACCATATAGCTGACTGGAGGATACAAGTGATTCGAAACTATGCATTTTAGTATTTCTCAATTTATCTTTGACTGAATGTTGATTTAAGTGTACCAGAAACATAAGTTCTGTTAAGGGTCTGCTTGTATTTTTCTATTCGCTGAATCGCAAAGCCTGCTGCAATCTTACAAATGTTACGAAATTATTCTTGAATTAAAACGTTTTTTTAATATATAGATATTGATAATTATCAAAAGAAATGATGCCATATGAGTAACAGTGTTCCAGAAGGCTACCTACCCCTCTACTCTATTTAATGTGTTTTAATACTCTACAGTTGATCTCCTGTAATTGTATAAAACGTGTCAGGCCTTCAGAAAGATAGCTGAGTATTCTTGTGAATGCTTAAATTAACCAGGTGCTTGGACGCTAGGCATACATTTCGTCCAAAATTCTTCTGAACGCCGGTAGTCAGCTAAACGCCTAGACAGTCGGCTGAATGTCTGAATCCTCTAAAGGCCTATAAATGAGGAGTCTTGTGCCACCTGATGTGGCATGAGCCACATCAGGCGTGCACGTGGATTTCATAGACGTCTTGATTGGCGAAGAAAGCAGTGTTGCCAAATCGTCACCGCTTGGGAGTCTTTCATAAACCACGTGGTTTCTTTGGGTAGAGG
>NC_046657.1:88823448-88839358 GCF_010883055.1 Belonocnema kinseyi
CCTGAGACTGAGTCACGTAATTTTATACTTAGATGTTAAAAACACGCATGGCCAGAAAACACAAAAATGTTGATTGAAAACAATAATAATTTCTAAAATATTACAACAGAAAATGCATCATTTTCAACCCAAATTCAAAAAGTGGCCAAAATAGGGTCTCAAGGTTTATGAAAGCCCCCTTACTTACATTATGTTTATCATATTAAAAAAAGTGCCTGCCGCGCCGGCATATTCACGTAGTACACATCTCGCTTCGCGCGAAATTTTGAGTGTGTCTGAGGCTCGCGTCTGTTTGTTAGATCTCGCAATTCGCGTTTTATACTGAATTTATCTCGAGTTCAGCGCTCATTCTTTGTACTTCCCCCACATTTTTGCATATACCGAGGTGCGAACTTTTCTACATTAAGTTCACCTCTATTACATTAAGTGTATGTAATAATAATTTCTGTACCTCTGACCCGGATTGCTTATTTAGACATTGTATAAAAAAGTAAAATTTTTATTTTACATGATTATGTTAATATTTGTTCCTTATATTGTATTAGTCTTTTTTCACAGCAACCAGATGTATTTTCGCTGTCTTGTTTTTATAGTTTAAAAATAGTGTGTGTCCTATGAATTAATGATCAAAATCATTAATTCATTTTACTTATTTTCAATGTTACTTTTGAGGACTAAAATAAAAATAGGCATCCTAGCGCGAAGCGGTCTTAAATAACTGTTAGATATAATTTAGGTAATTAATTTTGTAAATTAAAATTTGATAACGTATATTCTATGTATACATAATATAGATATAATTTTTTAACTTGAAAAAAATAGCCTCAAAAATTTTGAAAATGCTGCAAATGTTTTGATTTTTATTTCATATAGGTAGATAACGAACTTGTACTTTTTTTTTAGGCCTTAAAAAAGTCTACCAAATCTCAATCTTTTCCGATCATTTTTTGGAAAGTTATTGTATCAAAACGTAAAGATTTAATGAAAACTGACTGAGTCAGATTTGAGATAAAACCAGTAAAAATGTGCTAGCGCAAATTTGTAGATCTTTTTGAGGCGAACAATTTTTGTAAATTTATTTTTTTTTTATCTTGTGTCGTTTTTTCAAAAATTGTATTCTTTATATTTAATCACATTTTTTACAGTAAAAACAAAAACTACGCGTCCTATAAAAATGATTTATTATAAATTGGTAGATCGTTTTTGGGCGAACAATTATTGTGTGTACATTTTTTCGTATCTTGCATAGATTACCGCAAGATGGAATGTTCTGTGTGGTTGAAACTAGAACCGTAGGTCAAAATTGCTGATCAACGAACTCCACTTTTCTTTTTGGTCCTTTAAAGCGTGTGCCATAGCCTAATTCAATTCAAATAGTTAGACAAGAACAGCGACTTACAGACACCATCGTGAAACAAGTCTTTTTCGGATTCTGGAGTTCTCGAAACTTCAATGCAATTCATTAGAATTCCGATTATTTCCAGCCATACAATCTATCAAAACAGATTGGATTTCATTGAAATTATTCATATTAAACGCAATTAAATGCAATTCATCAGAATTATACAGCGTTACTCAAAGTTCTACAGGATTTATCAGAATTGAAGGATTTGCTCAGAATTTGATGGAATTCAGTAGATTTAATTACAATAGATAATATTTTAACAGTATCCAAAGGATACTGACAGGGTTTCTCATGTCAAATAGGCAGGCAGCGAAGAGTAAAGGGACTAACTCGCACACTAAAACCCATAAATGAAAAATGCAGAGTATATTAAAGATTTTTAAACGCTTTTCGCTTCCCGAGGATCGTCGGGGCGACTTTGGAGCCACAGTTAGGTTCCACTGCATGCGGGACAGTGGCGATGGTGAGCTGTAAGATGGTCAGGCAGATCTCACTAATCAAACAGCTAGCCAGCAAGAACATCTGCGACAAACGGTAAGCAAGGGAACATTAACTGGGCCTGCTGAGGATACTTTGGCTAGGGTTAGCTATTTGCAGCCAACCATTTCGACAGAAATACCGTGGGAGCGCATCAATTGGAATACCACAATGAAAGAGGAATTGGTGCGTCTCTATTACGAAAGTACGAAGTTTCAAACGAAAATGGAAAAAGGATACAATTTAAGAACGAAATTTGCTGCAATGTATCCTAATATACAGAAAGTCGCACTAAAAGAACTTACCGCTTAGGTGAAGGACATCATGACTAATCTACACGTGACAGAAGATCGAACAATAGAGATTAAACAACAGGTTGATTTGGCGTTGAAAAACGACGGCAATAAACACCAGTTAGAGGAAACCGCGTCAAACGGTCAAGCAGGAGCAATTGATGTACTTCCTTAACCTATTGATGATCCAATACCAGCACATCCTCCAGAGGTGGATGGCCTTATACAACCAGAGGCAGAAGTAGAGGTTCAGCAACCAAAAAAGCGACAAAAATGGATATACCATATGAACAGAGATGTTATGCGCCTTTATTTTTTGACAGACAAATGTGGTCAAAGTGTGAGGAGAGAAAATCATAGACTCTTCTTACTTAAATACACAGAGCTAGCCACAAAAATAAATGAGCAGAATCTGGCAAATAAAACAGTTCAATATCTGTAAACAGATTTCTTTCGGCTGTTGAAGTAGCTGCTATCAAAATGGGAGTGGAAAAGCAGCTTCCTATTGATAAACTCGCCTTGGAAGATGTGGACAACGATGACTTAATTTATGCTGAAGGCATAGATGCGGGTAGGGAAATCCCAGAAAAACTACAGCACATTGAAAGGAATTTTGGTCATGCTAAAGCATTCTCTGCCCAAAATGAACATCACAACTGGTCTGCGTTCACTAATAGCCAATCTCGACAGCAAGCCTTCACCTACGTATTTGAACGTAGCACAAACTGCGTTAGAGGTGCAAACTCTTATACACTGTGCAGCTGTGGTAACCGTTAGAACGTTGGCCCGGAAAACTAAACATGCAAATGCATTTTTTGTCTCTACAAGGGATCGAGATCCACCATGGAAAATCAGGTTGGATATGGATGTCAGCAAAGTATGGTGCAAATTGGCTCGATTAACTCAATATAAAAAAGGAAATAGAACGAGAAAGCTGATAAACCATGTTACTAAAATCATCCACCCTCGGCACGTCGAGACATTAACACCAGCAATATTGGATGAGAATATAGACTACCAACGACAGAGACTTTATGTTCTTACTACAAGACTGCGTCGGGACAAGAAAAGTAGTGCACGAAGGCAACAAAATCGAAACATTCAGACAGATGAAAGAAGGTTCTATTGTGAACTCAGAGTAAAGCCAAATAACCTGCAGGACACCGAAGTCCCTCAATTGGAAGATAAGACTAACTACTGTTCGGGTGTTTGGGGAAAAGTGAACAGATGCAATTTGGAAATTGCGTGGTTCAAACTAGAGGAAGCAAGGGCAAGCAATAACCCTAAAATGCAACAGACAAACATCACAGCTTTAGATGTTTCAGCGGTCTTGCAAGGGGTAAGTAATTGGGAAGCTCCAGGTCGGGACATGGTGCACAACTTCTGGTATAGGTACCTGACGAGTGCGCATATTGCGTTATCAAGGGGTTTTCAGAAGATCATTGAACAACCAGATCTAATCCCAGGCTTTATGCTCCAGGGTACTATGTATATGTTACCAAAAAAACCAGACGCTCAAAATCCATCTGACTTTATACCGTAGGCCTGTCTTCCAACAATTTATAAATGTCTTGCAGCCTGTCTTGCAAGTCACGAAGCTGTGAAGATCTAGTCACTATAGACACTGTTGTCATGACTCAAGCTCGTAAGCATCAAAAGAACTTATACATGGCATACATTGACTACAAGCAAGCGTTTCATTCCGTGCCGCATGACTATTTGCTTGAAGTCTTATAACTTTACAAAATCTTCCACGCATTATTGACTTTCTTAGCCATGCGATGAGGCTATGGGGCACAAGAATCAAGTATTTTGATCATGGACAACCAAGGACAACTAGATCAGTACGCTTTACGACGGGTATATTTCAAGGAGACTCCTTCAGCGCACTTTAGTTCTGTTTAGCGTTGAGTCCACTGAGAAGAACAATAAAAAGCGTGTCTCATGGGTTCAGAATACATGATAATGAGAATGGTCATCAAGTGACTCATCTTCTTTACATGCATGACCTGAAGCGGTACGCTAATTCAGCTTATAAACTGCAGCATGTGATCGATGTTAGAAAGCAGTTTTCTAATGATAGCCACATGGAGTTCGGACTAGATAAATGTAGAACAGTGCATTTAATCTGAGGGGAATTAGAGATCGCAGAGTGAACGAACGAGTTCGAAAAAGACATCGAGGTAATGGCTGAAGGCGAATCATATAAATAACTGGGTATTCTTGAGTTTAAGTGTATTCAGCATACGATAGTTAAGACAATTCCAACGACTGCCTTCACTAGGAGACTCAGATTCATTATGAAGAGTTTTCTGAATTCGGCAAACAATATGAGGGCAAGCAATACATATCCCATCCCTGTCCTTACTTACTCCTTCGGGCTCATAAAATGGTCTAACACCGACCTTGAAAAGTTAAACAGAATTGTTCGCGTAGAAATGACGAAGGATCGAATGCACCACAGAAATTCAGCGATTGAAAGGGTAGTTCTACCACGACATATAGGGGGTAAGGGCGCTGTAGATGTCAAAAAACTGTGTGAGTCTATTTTTACAGCTATTTTACTATTTTAACAGCAAACGAAATGTTGCGCTTCACAGTAGCATCTGTAAGGCGGATCTTGACTATACGCCCTAAAAATTGTCCTCAGATGGGGCCTTGAATACCAGGGCAGAAACCATAGAGGTATTTGAAATACAATGGAAACAGAAAGCCATGTATGGTGAGCACCCCAAAACGTTAGATCAAAATGAAGTGCATAGTGAGGCATCCAATATATGGCTAAGAAAGAGTGTTCTGTATCCAGAGACGAAAGGATTCGTCATCGCGATACAAAACAAGGTTTTCAGCACCAGGAAGTATCGCAAACACGTGTTAAATCAGGACGTGGTTGACCAGTGCCGATTATGTGGATATACCAATGAATCCATCGAGCACATTATTGATGGCTGTCGTGTAATGGCTCAGAGAGAAGATACGCATAGACATAATGATCTAGCGGGCATTATACATTAACAACTTGCCCTAAACCTAGGACTCTTTAAAGAATGGATACCTTTCTATAGACACATTCCAATGCCCATTTTAGAAAGCGAAGATTACATCTTATATTGAGATGTTACTATCCAAACGTATTATTATATCTGGGCCAATCAACCTGACATCGTGATGGGAGAAAAAAAGGTTGAAGTGTCTACATCATTGACATTGCTTGTCCGCTTAACCGAAATTTGCAGTCAACCTATATAACCAAGACCCACAAGTATAGCGAGTTAAGGCATGAAGTAAAGACCATATGGAGGAATGTGAATCATGCATCTATTAATCCCATTGTCATTTCGACTACAAGTAATGTGAACGCAAGATGCGCTGAATATCTTAAACCTTTAGCAGTCAGTAGGGTATTGGCAGCAGTTAAGAAGGCAGTTTTATTAACATCTGTCGCATTGTAAGAAACTTTCTTGACCATCAGGAAGTGAACGACTAAAAACCTGTGGAGTGGTAGATGGTAGCTCTAAGAAAGCATCCAGAGGTGAAGGTTGTCACCTCCAACGTTTGTGGCCTTCCGTAATTGTATACCTACAACATTATCGCAGGAGGCTTCAAGCATCGTATTAAATTAATTGAATTAACTTATAACATTCTAATCTCATCAGTAATTTGACTTGTTTTGTGGCTATCATGTATAAACGAGTTCACCCGAGTAAATGTTTAATAAATTATAGAATATCATTACTGATTCCTAACCTCTCAATTGAAAATAATATAAATGGGATTTTGGGCGCGTTTAACAGAAATCGACCATTACATTCTTCATGTAATCATCAAACGGCATTTAATGCTATTAATCAGAATTTAATTTGTCAGATTTCAAAGCAGTTACTAAGAATAATGCATGGGAATTCAGTAAATTTTTTTCAATACATAAAGCAACATATCCCCAGAGCCGTGTATACTACTTCTAAGCATTGAAATTTGTTCAGATAAATAAATTAATTAATATTGAATGAGTCAAAACGGACAAGCGTATTACGTTCTGCGTCTATTAGTTTGTCTAATCTGTTGACCAGATACGACCGTTAATGCACAACGGGTTATTATGTAAGATGAAAATACCTACGGCCATGTAGCTACCATACTAATCTAACGGCTAATGCACTTAGATGTGGGCCAGCTACTTGCGCTGTCACGAGTAGCGATACGTGACATTGTGCTGTTATCGCCTGAAAACGATGTACATTTATGTACATTTGTGCTAACTTAACGATAATTCATGTTACAGTTTTTCCTTCTTATCATACAAAAGCGGCTGAAAGAGAGTTTCAAGTGAAAATTATCGCATCTAATTTCATCATTTTGCGGCAGCTCGAATTCCGCAGGTATAGGAAGAAAGTCCAGTTTTTACAGTTCAATTTTTTTTTAATTGTCTATGAATACATAATACGATAAACATTTATTGTAAAATTCTCAACTTGTAAGAAAAACAAAATTTCCTTTTGTTACGCCTGGAAAAATTTATAATTTAGGAGCAATCTAATAAATATGACATCTTCCAGACTAATAGTTAGAAGTTTATTTGAGAATAAAAATCGAATCGCTTACGTTTCGAAATCACATCTGGTTTTCGTCGTCATATCTGTATCAAAAACGTATACAAATTATAAAAGGGAAGTAATGTAAGTAACGCCTCGCATTAAGGCATTCCGATGTGACGAAACAAAGGCGTTTTACATTTAGTCCAATTATCTGGTACGGTAAGATGGTAATTTCTGGGGCAGTAATTTTTTTTATCCTAATTACTTTATTTGGGGATGCATAATGTGGTGTCAGGTTCTGTGAACAGGATTTCATCCCAGAATAGGGAAATTTTGTTTAGAAAAGGTGCCCAGATCTAAAAAAGGTCAAGAGATGAATCAAAGTATACAGAAATACCTGTAATTTCAAAAAAAAAATTGTCCTAACTATAATAGATCACGAGTTAGCACCTGCCAAAGGTGACCCATTTCGACCTGAATTTATAGGTAAATACCTAGAGTTCAGTTTTTTGTAAATAGCTCGTTTCGACGTTGTCACAGAAGAAAGTTCCTAGAAAATGAATACAAGAGGACTTAATTCTGCATAAGTTAGAAAAAGGAAAATATTCCTACTCCCAAAAGGTCCCGAGTAATGACCTTCCAAATATGTCTATTTTTAAATGTTTTTTCACCGAATCAACACGACTTTCGGATCTTCGGTGAAAAAACACGAAAAAATAGAGAGTAGGAACATTTCCTTTTTTTTAACTTGGGAAAAATTAAGTCCTATTGTATTCATTCTCTAGGAACTTTCTTTTGTGAAGACCCCGAAACAAGCTATTTACAAAAAACTATCCAACAGTATCCGAGCTACTTAAAAACAAAAAAAACATGTGGATTTAGGCAAAAATTAAGAAAAATTGGGTTTTTTTAAAGGCCGTAGCTCCGAGACTATTAGTGATAAAACCACGTGTTTTTTTTTGTTTTACGCAGAATTTTATCTACCTTAATTTTTGTAAAAATACTTTTACCTCTCAAATGCATAGGAAAGCATCAGTCCAATGAAATGTGATACTTTGGCACCTTTTCCCAACAAAATTTCCGTATTCCGGGACGAAAACCTGTTCATAGAACTTAACCCCACATTACGCACCCCTAAATGAAGTACTTAATTGAAAAACTGACTGCCCCAGAAATTACCATCTTCGTTCTCACCCCTCACGTCAGCCTCAAATCCGATTTGAAATTCAGGGTTCACTGTATAATGTACGAGGCAGTCTGATAAGTACCTGAAAATTCTAAGAGATGGCATTAGTATTCACTAATGTGAACCATTTTCGTCGAGCTTGATCCTTCAAATGACGCCTGACAAAACTTCAGCCACTTATGTTCACGCATTTACAAGTTACAGCACTGAGAAGCGACTAACCTCCGAGTTTTGTTTAATATGGAAAAATCTGAGTTTCGAGTTTTGATCAAACACTACTATCTTTGCAAGAAAACGATATACGAGACCAAGGCCAAACTGGATAAGTATTACCCGGACTCTGCACCGTCGATTGGAACTATTCATAAGTGGTTTACCGAGTTTCGTTGTGGCCGTACGAGCACAGTTGATGCTGAACGATCTGCGCGCCCAAAGAGGTCACTACACCAGAAAATGTCGAAAAAATCCATGATATGATGTTGAATGATCCCAAAGTGAAATTAAGAGAGGTAGCTAATGCTGTAGGCATATCACTGGAACGTGTGGGCAATATCGTGCATTCATTTTTGGGCATGAAGAAGCTCTGCGCGCGATGGGTGCCGTGTTTGCTCACAGTGGACCAAAAACGAATTCGTGTGACAACTTCCCAGCAGAATTTGGCATTATTTTCGCGTAAGCCTAACGAGTTTTTGCGCTGATTCATAACCATAGATAAAACCTGGATCCACTACTACACTCCTGAGTCAACGAAACAGGCAAAACTGTGAGTTCCACCGGGCCAAAGTGTTCCGAAGCGTCCAAAAACGCAACAATGGGCCGGAAAGGTTATGGCCTCCGCATTTTGGGATGCACATGCCATAATATTCGTGGACTATCTTGAAAAAGGTAAAACCATAACCGGAGCATACTATTCATCATTATTGGACTGATTGAAAATCGAAATCGCCGAAAAAAAACGAACGCATTTGAAGAAGAAAACACCGCTTTATCATCACGACAATGCGCCTGTTCATTCATGCTTAGTTGCACAAGCAAAATTGCATGAACTCGGCTTCTAATTGGTTCCTCAGCCACCGTATTCACCAGACCTGGCCCCCAGCGACTATTACTTGTTCCCTAACCTGAAGAGATGGCTCACCGGTAAGCGTTTTTACTCAAATGAGGAGCTCATAGCTGAAACTGAGGCGTATTTTGGAGACCTTCCGATCGAGTACTTTTCGGACGGTACCAAAAAGTTAAAAAATCGTTGGACTCGCTGTGTCGGCCTAAAAGGAGAGCATGTTGAAAAATAAAACCGACTTTAGCCAAAAAAACGTCTCCGTGTTTCATTTTTCAGGGACAAGCGGAGCAGATAACATTATCCCGCCATCAATAAATAAATTCTTTCTTTCAATAAATCCGCCATTTTACAAAAAAGTCCCTCAAAATTGATGCACGCTGCCAATACAAAGGGTCTGATTTTTTCAGACTATATTCCTTTAGAACTGCGTCTGATTGTGAATAGTTAAAAAAATAAATCGATATATCATTAAAATCATTAAAGTTATGAAAGTTACAAGAAAAGAATACAATTTTTTATCATCTCCTAAGTTTTTGAATTTTTCAAGAAGTATTTTCGATCTTTGCGCCTAACCAACAGGGTTTGGCATCGATTAAGAGCAAACACACATAGACTGTTAAAAATTTTTTGAGTTCTACCACACATCTACCAGAGTTCAACAATACAAGCGTAAGATAAAATTGCATCCATGGTATTGGAATGACGAAATTGCAATACATGTATTGTAAGTATCATAAATCGCGAAGTCATCGTCCAGCATTCCAATACATGTATTAGAGCGTTTGTAAGACGAAAATTGTGCACAAGGAAATTACCAAACGGCCAAAATTACTTGAAATGGTGAGTTAACGATCCGGGGGCACCAGGTAGTTTAATGCGTATTCTAAGAGAACTTTTAGAAAATCTAAATTTTGTGAATAATGAAAACAGTTCCAAATGGTTAGACGACGACCCGGGTGCACCAGGTCGCGCCCCAGGTATCTTAGCACGTATTCTACGAGAATTTTTTCAAAATTTAGATTGCCCAACTGCGATTCACCTCTTAGAGAGATATGACTAAAACTCGAGGTTTGCGCGATTCTCTCCTATCACGATTGTGAAACGATTTTGGAACCAAATGTTTTCATTCACGCGTCATTCAAGCGTAAGAAATCGTTTTTTATTTTTCTATTTATCACTTTAATTATCGTTCCCAGACAGTTTCATATAACGTATTTGTTTGTAATAACATTTGATTAATAAGTACTAAACTTTTACTTGTGATGTTCTTGAGTTTTTCTCTGGAAAAAATTGAGAAAATCAATCCAGCAGTTTTTCATCAATATGTTGGCCTTTCGATTTGATTATTGCGCTACAAATTTTGGGCATTTTTCCACCAATTTCTGAATTCTTTCTGGTCGAAATCGTTACCAAGCCTGCTGAAAACATTGCCACAAGTGAGATTCGCTGGTTGAATGCAGTTTCCGTACTTCTCTGTCTAGCTCATCCCACAACAGTTCGATGGGGTTTGCATCCGGCGATTCTGGTGGCCATTCCATGAATTTAAGAGTGCGCGCAACTTCTATCGATCTTAAATAATTTGTACAAAGTTTTGATTTATGTTTAGGGTCGTTATCTTCCTGAAATACAAACCCCTCTTCTATCAAATCGATGCCAAATGGAATAGCGCTCCGCTGAAGTATCCGGTAATAGTGTTCTTTCCGCATTTTTCCGTCGATTTGTATCAAAGTGTCGACATCTGCGTAGCAGAAACAACCCCAACCATCACACTACCACCGCCAAACTTAACTGTTGGCTTTACACATTGAGGTGCGTGTCGCTCATTAGATTTTATGCGGCAGTACATTCGCCGTTTGCTACCGAAAATTTCAAATTTGGACTCATCGGTCCATGACACCTGTTTCCAGGTGTTATGGGGCGGTCCCGAAAAAGAAATTAACGCCCAAGAGAAGCTGTGAAAACCGTGCCGAAAGATAAGTGGCACCTGGGTGAGGTGTCTAGAATGGTGAATCTGGGATACCGGGCGACTTCGCAGAGTACGCAGCCTTATCCTTGCATGCGGGGCTCTACAAGGATGGACGAACCCCATATCCCTAGCTTCTCGTAGAAACAACAATGATAACACCACACATAGTTGTAGTAAGTGGGGTTCAAAGAAATAGAACGTGCAGGGATCCCGCTAATGAGTCGGCCAACAATGCCGACCACTCCAGAGTTGGAGGAGCCAATGAAGATACAGTCAATGCGTTGGACCGCGGAATCTCGGGGCTTTTAGGTAGACAGAGCGACAAAATCAAGACTCGCTAGAGCGTTACTATGCTAGTATGGCCCCTGAACGAGTGAGTTACATGACACGACTGCATGCTCTGTGGTGCGAGAAACACCCAAAGCTATCGCATTTTTCGAATCAATGTCTGCGAAACCATGCTGACACTACATGCTGCGAAATCATGCTGACACTACAGTGTGGTATTGTAACATAATTTTACCATTGAGAATACGCAGTTGTCTTCTGTACGATATTACTCAGAACTATTGCTAAAGGCGAGTGGCATTAGTTATTTTATGAACTTTTTTTTTAAGTACTTGAAATCACGTTTGTTCTCCGAATGACGTCAGTAGACGCGAAAATAAGTTATAACGGTTCTTTCGGTTCAGGGCGGAATTCACTCGCTTTTTTACTTTATGGAGCTTCCAATTCAGCAATTATCCAAGTAAAACTTTGTACTTCATTTATTTATTATTATATTATATTTATTTATTATTATTATTTTGTCAGTTAGTTTTTAAATGTTTACTCGTTAGTCAGCGTGACTTACTTCTAGGGTTGGCAAAATGACGTTTGTCTGGCGCCATTGATAAATAAATTAAAAGTCCTGATGAAATGATTTCAAAGTGCTTTTTTTTATTTCAAACAACATGGAGCATTCGTTTACTGTAAGCCAAGATACACGTCTATCGCAACTTTCTCAACGTCCACCACTGATGATCACATGTTTCGTATAACCAATTACAGCGTGGAATCGGAAATGTATTGTGAGACCACCTTACGGATACGTGAAGTGGTGGGGTCCCCTCTCGAGTTGCAATAGACGAGATGTTCAAGTTTCGTAGAAGTTACAATAAACGAAGATTGACTTACTCATTTTTCATGTCCATGTTGTGTCTTATTTATTCATTTTGTATTGGTTGTGGTTTTTATTGCATTGTTGGTTTTATTTCATGATCTTATACATTTTCATGATTGTGATTTTAAAACTCACGCCATTCCGGAAATCGATATCGGGTATAAAGGTCTAGAATCAGAAGAAGCATTCGGAGAAATTTGCAGAGGTTCGATTATAGTGATGGGAATAATGTTTTGTACTATTATTTTCCATTGACGGATTAACTTAGAATGATCGTCTGGTATGAAGACATTGTTTCGACAAAAATTAGTCTTTTTCCGATTTTGTTACAAATTTAATATATATGATTGATGTGGTAATATTTTAATATTTAATTTATTTATTCTTATTTTTTACTTCGTTTAGAAATAAAAAGAAGAATGGTCGAACAAGAAAATAACTGGTAATTGAACCTGATTACAAAAAAATACGGGCTATTTTAAACGCAACGGATTAAGTTACGGTAAATCAAATTCTATTCGAATCCCAAAGGCGCCAATTCGAACTTGATGTTTTTTTTTATCACGGACGAAACATTTATGTCAGGAGGAAATAGTACCTCTTTCACAGTTTGTAAAAGCACATCATTGAATAGTATTTTGGGATTCCACCCTCCAAAAATTTAAAATAATTACGCACCCACCGAATACGGATCATTTATTAAGGGGATAATTATAACCCCAATTGCTTCTAGTGAAGATACTTTAAAATCGGCGAATAAACAACCCACAGGGATTAACTCGAGCGCTATCAACCCGTAAGATATGTAAAAAAAACTATAAAGATACAGGAACTGCTAACAGTTAGGCCACCCCTATTTTGGATGTTCTAAGGAAAAGGGAAAGTATTTTTACGGGTGCGGGGCAAAAGGGATACTCAGAAGCAATAGCCTCAAGTGCCAAGCGAAGGGAAACGAATGAAGTAGGAAAAATAAGGGGCCCTAATTCCTACCGTAACAGATACCAGAGCTCAATTATTAGTCGACAAAACGGGCCGCTTTTAAGAGCCGACCATTAAAATTTTGGCTCCATCAATTTCAAGAACGGGTAAAAATGTTACTCTCCGAAAGAGACCATATATTCAAAGAACGGAACCAGCCCATTTCGATAGAATATGGGGGAATAATTCAAAGATGAAGACCGTTAGAGATCGTTCGAGTCGAGAATCCATTTATAATCCACCCTAGGTGCAGAAATTCTGACCCTTTAGCTGTATTTTAGGGGGATGGGGTGCCGTTTCTAGTACTGCCACGACCTATATTCTCGGATTAACAAATATACATAGCACTGCACAAAGAAGTACTACATGAAAGGCATAGCAGAAGCTTCAAAAACTGAACATTTAATGGAAGTTGCAGAAGAAATACAGTCGTGTGGGGATATCGAGACTTAAGATAAGGCCATAAGGCTGTTCGTGAAAGTTAGGTTCGGTAAGCAAATCCTTGACGCACTTATCGATGGTGGTTCTTCACGTTCATTTCTGCTTGATTATGTCGCGAGGAAATTAATAGCAGAAAAGAAAGGCGAAATGGTGGATGCTACAGCATATAGGATGAGAGTGGCTATCGGAGCTACTTTTTATATTCCAGGGCGGATTTTTCTGCCGATAGAATTTAACGGTGTAAAATATGAGGTACCTTTTCAAAGAACGGAAGCCTTATCACCAGATTGATTTTGCGTTCAAGGACATTTCACAATCAATCAGAGACATTATCGAGTTCCTTTGGTTATATTGGAAGAAATATATGACAAATTGGATAAACTATATTCGGAAGAATTCATTGAACCAACCAATTCAGGAGTGGCCTTGTACACACGGAGAGAAAGATATCGCACAATGATATCGCAAAACCTCTATATTGCAAGAAAGAGCAATATGATAACGTAAAAGCAGGACCCGGACCTTTGTACGATATTATAATGCACTAATATCACAGAAAAAATTAAATTAAATTTATTTGCTGTCGTCTACCACGGCGTCTTTAGCAGCAATGGGAAAAAGGCAAAGTATGAGTGAATTCGAGCTATAAATCTGGACGCCAAATTTAAAACAATTAAAGAAAAAAGTTAAAATTTACTGCCGGTGATACTTACAACGGTTAAACATTAAACATATTTCGGCGAAAGGTTCACAGAGGTCACGAGAATAATTCTGATCTCGTCTATTGCGTCACGCTGAAGTAAGGAAATTTCCGTAAAACATGTAGAATCAGCAACAGATAACACGAAAAAATTTGTTTACTGATATTTTTGCTCCGAAATAAACTAGACTATCGTAGTAGTAGAGGAATTAAAACTTACTTAATACCATTTAGCAAACGCGCGGAAAGTAACTGACAGATGCGAATCCCCCTTTCTCTCCAATTTAATTAAGTTAAACGACGCAGGATAGCGCTGGCGTCGTAATTGTCGCTACACCTCGAATAAAAATGGAGCGATTAAAAGGCGAAAGATTATCCAGGAGGGATTAAAAATCGGTCTGAAAGTCTTTGTTAACCATAGTGAGTAACTCGTCTCCCTATTGTGGATCAAGCCGTGTAAAGGAGAGATGTCACGGGGGTGGCCTGCAACACCGACCAATTTACCAGTCTTCCAGGAGAACCTTTGGCGAGCAGTCTAGGATGTTCTTCCTGATTTGGTCCAAGAGAAACTTGCCGTAACGGTCCAGAAGAACCTTTCTGATGATTTCCAGGAGGTTTCTTCCGAAGAGTTCCAGGTAGGTCTTCCTCGAAGCGGTCTAGGAGCAACCTCTTGAACTACCCACAGTTTACCATACCATGCAGGCGGATGCAGTGAGGTGGGCACGCAAGTTTCGTCGGTGCACTAGTTGCTTTGTCACAGGCCATGAATGAGAGGAGTGCCCCCAAAAGTTCAAATTATTCTAGACGATATGTGGGCTTGGGAGAGGGGGGTCTACATTTGTGATTGTGGCTGCTCTATATAGGTCTCTCAACAACGGGACCCACGGAAGAAGACGGGGAGGCAGACAGCGGGCAGCTTTAGACAACATATGTTTATCGTGCCTTTGTAAAATTGTGGCAAAAAGGGACATATGTGGCCATGGCGGTACTCGGAAACTCTCACTCTCTTCTATGAGGCCTGTGGACAAGAAGACACTAACCATCAGGACGGCTCGTATTGCAAACATGGAGGTTTCGAACATAAAAGGGTACTAGGAAAGGCCCCTAGTTCTCTGTAAATACATTTTTTTGGTCTGATTATTTTTATTTTTGTCGACACATTACGATATTCTTTTGATTGAAGATTTTATTTTTTATTTACCTTTTTAGAATTTGATCTTAAGAGTGTATAATTCTGGCTAGGAGCAAGCGATTTTCAGTTTTTTAATTTTGATTGCAGACAAATAGTATTGAAATAAGGCGCCTACAGCCTGGGTTGTTCTAGTCTGGTAACTCCTTTCTTAAAGAAAATATCCGCAAGAAAACGAGGCTTGATCCAGGGACAATCGATTTAATTTTTCACCTTTATTAATTTTTTCTAAAATATGTTATCATTTTGCTTTGCTAGAAACACTCTCGTGGGCTTCTCACAAGGAGAAAGAGTAAGAGTCACTCTTACTCTATTTTACATTATTTATTAAACGGATCGCTAATTGCTAATAGTCTTGACTGTATATATATATGTATAAAAATTTGTCATAAGGACAACCGCAGGATTTCGCCGGCAGCGGGTGCTAATCTGAAAAATTGCACCCGCTTCCAGCGAAATCGCGGTAAAATTTCAGCCGTAACCACGTCTCACAACCGTGAGATAGGTGGTTACAGTCT
>NC_046657.1:88839458-88842537 GCF_010883055.1 Belonocnema kinseyi
AGTACTCTTAGTGCCGCATTGTGCCTTTGAATGTAGGTCGTTCCCGCGTGTGTTGGACAACTAGATAGTATGTGAGCTAAATGCTCGGGGTGTGCATGGCATATATATATATACAGTCCACCAAATATAGTTGTAGTAAGTGCGTTCAAAGCAGCAGAACGCGCAGGGCTCTCGACAATCGGTCGGCCAACAAAGCCGACCACTCTAGAGCTGAGGGAGCCATTGAAAATGGATTCAATGCGATGTGGATCGGCGGGATCTCGCGACCTTTAGGTGGACGGAGTGACTGAATCATGACTTGCTATAGTGCTACGATGCGAGTGTGGTCCCTGAACGGGGTTACATGGCACGGCTGCATGCTCTGTGGTGCGAGAAACACCCGGAGCTATCGCACTTTTCGCTGCAACGCCTGCGAAACCATGCTGAACTACTCCGAAAAAGGGGCTATGTAAGCGGAACGCCCACTCTACAACAGCTAGAACAATCCGGCAACAGAGAAAGAGAGACGACACTAAGACCAACCGCGGGCAGGCATCCAATAGAGGAAGAGCGATGCTTTATGACTCGGAGAAACATCAACACCAAGGTTTCTCTCACGCCTAAAGATCTGGCTGAAATGGATAACGAGCTTTCTGGACAGTGCGCGTCCCGCATTCAGTGTGTGATTGACTACATTACATCTGGCAGGAATTTTACTGTCAAGGTTCGAAAGTTCGCGCCCAAACTCCGGACCCGTTATCACCCACTTAACAAGTCAAAGCTGCTGACTATCAGGCTGAACGATGACTCAGAAAATATAAATATCTTCAAGGAGCTATGTGATGCCCTCACAAGACCTGATAAAGAATGCCCACCCATCACTACCGAGGAGGTGAAAAAATTATTAAGAGGGATGAAGAACTATTCCGCACTGGGACCAGATTGTATCAAAACCTTGTGGTGAAAGAAGTTTCCTTTAACCCATCAGCATTTGGCCCGTATTTTCACCTCATATTGAAAGTCGGAAGAGCCGATTCCGGAGTGGTTGGTGGAAGGGCGCACAATACTCCTGCCAAAAATAGGCAACTTAGCTGACCCAAAGGATTACAGCCCATTCATTTACCTGAACACACTGTATAAGATATTCACAGCTATCCTGAATGATAGGATTGTTCTGGCAATTGAACCTGTGTGTCAAGAAATGTATGAACAACGAAGTACGAAGAAAGGCGTAGCGGGATGTCGGGAGAACCTGCTCATCGATAGATGTGTCTGAAAAGATGCAGGTCACCTTTCAGAGAGGTGTCTTTCAGGGCGACACCATAAGCCCACTCCACTTTTGCCTTACATTATTGCCACTATTTCTAGCACTTCGCCATTCCGACGGGTAAGTGTGCGGAAAACCTGCAGACCGAAAGTACAAGGTCACTCATGTATTGTACATGGACGATCTTAAGATCTATGCTAAAAGCAAAGAGCAACTACATCTAGCTCTAGGGATTGTCGAACGTTATGCTAAGGAAATTGGAATGAAATTTGGGTTAGAAAAATGCGCCAAGTTTCATTTGAAGCGAGGAAAACTTAATGGCAACCCTGAAGATCCTGAGGTGGTTGACAGAAGTGCTATACGACACCTTTACGCTGGAGAGACTTATACATACCTGGGCGTGCCACAGACTCGCATTCAGGATGTGATATCTATAAAGGATACTCTCCGAAGCAGATAAAAACGTCTCATCCAGCAGATTTGGTCTTCCGAACTCTCTGCGAGCAACAAAGTACCTGCAACGAACATGCTTGCCGTCCCGGTAGTACTCTATTCATTTGGAGTAGTTCCATGATACTACATATTCTTAGATTAAGAAAATACATTCTTGAACTGTATCACAAATGATTTCTTGGAAGTAAACTATGTTCTGCATTTGAACACATCTCTATATGAAGTAAAACAATAAAGTTTCCGAATAAAAAAATGCGATATTTTATCTAAGAATACATTTTCTCAGATTAAGAAAATGTACGCTTGTACCAAGCATACGGTAGCAAGTATTTAATTATTTGGAACACACTCATATTCTATCGTACCCATTCGTACCTGCGATTGACTTGAATCAAGTAACATTTACTTGATTCAAGAACAATTTTTTTCAGGTTATTTTCCTCCGTGAAAGAGGACGGATATCGTAATCTTCCTAAGTAATTTACGCTGTGGAAATACTTACCTATTTCTTAAACTATTTTTATGAAAAACTGTCGATAAAACCCATTATTTAGTTGCTTAATTTTTTCTAAAAAACAGTCTCGAGGTACGTTCCCTAACTTCCTTATTTTAGAATAAATTAGCGCTTCTGATAGAAAAATTAAAGATAGAAGTACACTAATGCATACATAATTGTAAAATATCACATATAGACTTCCAAATAAAACCATTTTAACAACGTTATAATGCTCAAAATAATTTCATTCTTAACTCTCGCATTCATTACTTTTTAATATCTTAATAAAATTTCTTCCAATTATGTTAAATATTTTGTTAAATATTGTGGATAATATTGCGTGAACAAATTGTGTTACATATTCTAATAAATTGAAATAATTTACTCTTAAAAGTGACCTACCTTTTCATAGTTTCTCCTGCTTTAACAATTAATATTAGGAAATTTATTATGCTGAAGAAAGTTGAAAAAACGTTATAAATATTGTTGTTTAAAAAAATTTTATTCGATGTTTTAATTAAAATTCTTGACCTTATTGTAGGTGTTGTACCGGAAGGAGTTTCAAAATTCAATGTTTCAGGATCCACGAAAGCCTGAAAAAAGCAAATGAATTGGTACATATACCAAAATACCTGTATCTGCGTAGCTAGTAGCTAGCGCAAATGAAAAGAGAAATACAGTCATGCAAAGATTACCTACCGACCCACCGCACAGTGGTCTGGAATAGGAATTTACTGCTCATAATCGCCCACAGGTCGTATTTCTTAACCATTTAAAAGTTTTTTTTTTTTAGAAATGCTGAGCAATTAATTTTTAAGAGAATTGTGGTTTGCTTTTTTTAAATTTTTTTCACAGAGCAACATTATATAAACAAATATAGTGAC
>NC_046657.1:88842637-88843846 GCF_010883055.1 Belonocnema kinseyi
ATAATTTGTAACAAAAAAATTAGCATGAGATAATAACAATTGTTTTTATAAACATTTCTATAAAAAAATGCTTTATAAACGAGTTTTTCTCATAGCTGAATTCATTTTTCTGAACAAAAGTGATTCACAAGTGTCTTTAAAGCCATTTATATACTTTAAGCTTTATCAAACATAAACAGTATAGATTGTTTATAACAATTTAGTTAAACAAGTCTCCTAATCGGCCGTTTCCTCGTAGAAAAAAATGTTTTTTTCTTCAATAATTATTATAGTGACATTCATTGCGGTGTCTAAACAACGAAATTAAATAAAGAATAATTTATATGATTGTTGTAAACAATTTTTTAAACAAAACTATGATTTATTTTTTTTACATGCAAAAGGGCCGGTTTCCCACTGAAATTATCCGACAATAAACTAACAGTGATTACAAAATTAGACATGGGACATTAAATAATAATATGCGTAATTTTCAATAACAATTTTAAAACAATGCGTGACAATCTGCGGTTGGTCGTAGCAAAAAGTTATTTTTTCTTCAATCATTTTTGTGGTAATCTTATTTGTGTTATTGAATCAATGAAAAAGTTGATACTTATAATAATAATGAGACTATTATAAAAAACTTAAAATAAATAAATTAGTTGAGAGTCACTTGATCTTCATTTGTTTTTCATGAAGTTACGTACAAAACAAATGAAAGATAAGTGACTTCTAAATACGCAAGTACAGCGTTATTGCACCTTATTTTCACTTGTTCCTCATTTATTTTTTAGGAAGTTACATAAAACAAATGAAAGATAGATGACTTCTAAAAACGCAAGTACAGTGTTATTGCTATGGACAGTTTGCTACAGAAATTGTTATTCACAATTACGCAAATTATTATTTAATGTCCCATATCCAATTTTGGAATCACTGTTAGTTCATTGTCGGATAATTTCAGTAGAAAACCGTCCTTTTTGCATGTAAAAAAATCATAGTTTTGTTAAAAAAATTGTTTATAAAAATAATATAAATTATTCTTTATTTAATTTTGTTGGTTCGTCACCGCAATAAATGTCACTCTGATAATTATTGAAGAAAAAAAACATTTTTTTTCTACGAGGAAACGGCCGATTAGGAGACTTTTTTAACTAAATTGTTATAAACAATCTATATTGTTTATGTTTGATAAAGCTTAAAGTATATAAATGGCTTTAAAGACAA
>NC_046657.1:88843946-88853432 GCF_010883055.1 Belonocnema kinseyi
GTCACTATATTTGTTTATATAATGTTGCTCTGTGAAAAAAATTTAAAAAAAGCAAACCACAATTCTCTTAAAAATTAATTGCTCAGCATTTCTAAAAAAAAACTTTTAAGTCGGTTAAGAAATACGACCTGTGGGCGATTATGAACAGTAAATTCCTATTCCAGACCACTGTGCACCGCAACGCGTGCCTTTAACAAAGAGTAACTTTAAACCCTGGGAGGAGCTAGCTGTGACAAATTTTTTTTAAATCATTCACACGAGAGTTGGGCACTGGAAAGAAATTTTTCACATTTTAGTGTATTCAAAGAAATAAAATATGTCAAAGAATTAAAATAATATAAAGAATTTAAAAATTCAAAGGATTTTAAGGGAAGTTTGCAATAGCGTCAGTATTTATTCCGTTCATGAGTTAAATCGGTTAAATAGTATACAAAGGGTAGCATGTCAAAAGGCTGTATGTGCATTTCTCAAGATTTTTGTAAATTTTGAAGTTATTAAGTTTTGAAGAATGCGAGAAGGAATTTTTTCGCTCGACACGCACGTTTACTCGATTTTGGTTTTATTTAAAAATGTAACTTTCAAGACCAGACAAAAAGTGGAAATGTGATCCCTATAGATTTAACTCAAAATTCACCCTCCAATAAAAACAAAGAAAAGCATAATAGATGTGTAGCTCTTAAACTAAAAGTCTACTATTGCAGCAGTCCCCCGACCTTCTTCATTACACATTTAAAATTTAAAGTATAGGCATTTTTAAATTATCATCCTAATTAGACGGTAGTAGTTGTATTTAACATTTCACTTCGTCGATTTTTATCAAACCTCTACCTTTTGACACACCCTGAGTCTGTGGGCACAATGACTTCCGAAAGACTGATTACATTAGTTTGAACTTTGGCACACGTTTTTAAGGCATACAAATCTTTAAAAAGTTCGATAAGCAGGCATTTTTTACCATCGATTCTAATTTTATCTATCGTAAATGATTTTTAAGCAATTAAAAATGCTATAAAAAAAATTCCAATTTTCGGTGAACCTATGCAAGATACGTAAAAAATTAATAGACAATAAGGTAACAGTCCCCATTATGAGACATATTTCAAGGTAAAATGAACACTTTCGCTATTTGAAAATGTATTTGAAAGAAAAATACAATTTAAATTGTTTTATATAAATCTTTTTTTATTATTAGATAAATATTTCATGTTTATAATACATTTTCGCTTAAAAATAGATAAAAATATATGCATTTGATAAAAGTAATCTGTATGACCCTATTTATGAGACAGTCTAAAGACATTTGTCCCTGGTGTCTCATGAAAGAGGTCCCCATTTTTGAGATGCCTGAAAAATAAATAAGACCATTTTTATACTATGTCTTTATTACTATGAGATAATTTTTTTAAATAAAATAAGCAATTAAATGATTTTTTTAAAATTATAAATTTTGCATACACTGAACGAATAATCAACACAAAATATCAAGTCAATGTTGCTTTTCTTCTTTAATTCTTTTCTGGATTTCTTTTACTTGCTCCATTAATTTCTTTTTTCTTCTTGCAATTTTGTTTTATTTTGTTGTTTTTCATAAATTCTTCTTTTTTATCTTTTATTTCTCTAAATGAATACTATACCATGCATCGGAGGTCCCTACCGAAGGTAACTTTGATTTTTCCGTTTTTCCAACTGCAATCCTTTTCTTTTTGGGTAAATATTCTACCGGCAGAGTGAAAATTTCTTTAAATGGGGTTTTCCTTGAATAATCTAAAATTAAAACTTCATTATAATTTTATCAAAAATTTGTTCCATTAAAAATAATTATTTAAAAAGAAATTTTTTTTACCTTTTCCAACCGGTACTAACGAAATTTCCTCATTGCTAGAACTCTGTCCATTATATCGTTTACAAAATTTTTTGGGATTTTGTTTCACTAGTTCTGAACAAAAATAATAATTTATAATTTCAATTAATGAAACAATAATTTACACATGTTTTCATATTTAGATATCTATCTGATTATTCTGGTTAATTGTAAAGTTTTTCATTGTGAGTTCTATATTATTGGTGTCATTCTGTGAAAGTAAATCTGAATTCCTGTTATCAAGAGGAACAGTCGGATCAATGGAGTTATTTTGGTGTAAATCTCTGAAAATCTCAAATGTATTGTTTGTACTACTCAATGATTCTTCACTACTGTTATCAACAGGAAGCAGCTCATAAGTATTGTCATTCTCAACAAAATCAGTTTGCTCGCAATCAATCGTGTTAAAATCCTCGTTCAAAATAATAAAGGATTGTCAAGCTTCATCGCAATTCACCAAATCAATGGCTTCAACATTTGTGGAACGTTCTTTATCAATCATACAGGTGTTATTAATTAAAGATTTAATATTTGAATCAATACCGTTGCACGAGTCACTTCAATTAGACACATTGAATAGTATGGCCATTTGAAATTTCGATTTTCTTGATTACTGGCTTCTGTTTTAAATTAATACCTACATCTAAATATGTATAAGTATGCGTTAACAAATATACATTAAAATATTCAATTGAATTTTCTAAATAAAAATTAATTAATAGTGTCAATTATAATAAATCGATAAAAACTTAAATTCATTTCAACTTAAAACTTGATTTCGGATGTGGTAAATTGTAAAAATTGTAAATATAAAAAATTAATAGTAGTCGAACAATGCCGTTTTCTCTAATCACCGGTCCACGATCCATTCATTCATGTTTCTTTGAAGTCAGAAAGTGTCTCCTTTGGTAAACTTTTTTCAAAAAGTTAAAAAATTGCTGTTTGTCTTTAGCGTCATCTGAATCATTTGTCTCAAGAGCTTGTTTAGATTTTTTTGTTCTATTTAAAATGTCATAATCTACCGCCTTGGCATTAAATGGATACAACCCTGATCCTCTAAAACTACTTACAACCATATTCTCTGCATTTATCATATTGTTCAGAGTGAATTACAAGACAAGAGGAGAATCTTCTTTCTTAGTACGTGCAACACCTAATTGATTTTTTCACTTTGGTACACATTTTTTTCATGTTTCTTTAGAGGGGTGGAAAAAAGAAATATCAAGAGGTTGCATAATGTGAGTGGAAGTAGGGGGTAACATGATCAATTCTATCTGTTTCTCTCGACAAAATGTTACCAGAGGCAAATTGAGATGTGAAGAGTGATTATCCATATTAACAATAACAGGGAATGCAGTGTTTTCTTTGACGAGCCATGGGTAGTACACGTTTGTGATATATTCATTGAATGTCTCTGTTGTCATCCAACCAATATCTGATACTTCAATGCCCCAGCCTGTAGGAGTATTACAAATAATTTTCTTCGGTATACTTTTTTTATATGAATACATGAGCATTGGAGGAGCATGAGTACCATCAGCTCGATACATAAACAGGACTGTTAAAGCCTCTTTGCCACCATCAACTATTTTGTACCCTGCTCGAGTTCCTTTGGCAGCTAAAACACTTTCAGCACCAGGGCATAAAAGTATACTGCTCTCGTCACAATTGAAGATTCTGCATGAAGGAGTATTTAATAATTTTTTCCTCTAAATATTCACCGGCGTTTTTAAACCAATCTTGCAGATCTTCCTGACTAACTGCTGCTCTGCTCAAACTTAAATGTTGGGGTTTTCTAATTGACAGATCAGGATAACGTTTTCGGAATCCTTCGTACCAATGACGACTTGGACGATCATCTGTGAATGGAGTCTTTTTTTCTGTAGCTTGAACATATTTTTGAACACATAATAATTCAGTTTTTGTAACTGGTCTCCCATTTTTTCTCGATATAATACCCACTTAACAATATTATTCTCTTCTTCCATTGATAAAACTGTTTCTGGACCTGTATGCCATAAGCAGCTACAACTTTTCTCAGAGAAAATCTAGTATCATTCATAGCTTTTAATGCTTTTTCAATATTTTCCGCGTTATAATTAATTCGTTTAATTTCTATTTTCTTAGAGTTATTATCACTATTATTAGAGCAAAACACGTTTTTCTTGGTCGACTTTGATTGCTTTCTTGCCCCTGTTTGTGTCCGTTTTTTGACGTTTTTACTGTTTTTACATAAAATTATGCTATGATTAATCGTTGACATTTATTCTGAAACATATCACAAGTGGATATATAAAGAAATTTTGAAAATTTTACTTTAAATAGTTACATAAAACAAGTAAAAAAAAGCCTTGTACAATCAGTGTTCAATGTCATAATTTTGGGTTAGTTTTATAATTTTACTCTATTTAACTTGATGTGCTTACTCACAAATAAAAATCTAGAGCCATGTAGATGAATGATGCTTCATTATATACATTTGCACTGTTTTAATAATAAATATTGTTGTGTATCGATAAAAAACAATTTAAATATTCACTGTCTCATCGAATTGGGACTATGGAGACAGCACATCTGACCGTGTTGCGCTAAACACTGAATAAAGTGTCTCATAGGGCGGTACACCCAAACCTATAACTGTACGTATTGTGAGACACTCGAATATAAAATATTGTGTTCATAAAAACGTAAAAAAGCATATAGAGATAAAATCTACCATTTATTAGCTTTCAATTAGTATATAATATATTTATAGAAATAGAAAAAACGATGTTATTCAGTTAGTATTAAAAATTGGATGGTCGTTATCGTTTCACTCTCTTCAAATGTGAATTTGAGCGCTGACTGTAAACTCCGCACTTAAACATTATTATTTTATTACAATATAGAATAAATCAACAGCAAGATTAAAGAATAGCTTTTAAAACTTGTAGAAATATATTCATTTTATTTCTTAAAAGTTTTTTTGTGTTTTTTTTCCTAATCGTATATTTACGACGTGTATCATAAATGAGGACATTGTCCCATAATGGGGACTTTTACCTTAATTGTTCATCCAAAAACAATTTACGAATTTTTGTAAACAATTTTTTTATGGGAATCGTAGTTTTTGTTTTATTCTTCAAAAATAATATAAATTTTTTTTAAATATAATTTTTCGAACGACGATCACCTTCTCAATTTCAGTAGCATTTTCAATAGGTTAAACCAAAACTTTCGCCTAACGAATTTAAAGTTTCTCTTCAGACTGTAAAATAATGTGAAAGGCGCTAATCATTACGGTAATTCAATAATTATGTTGAAAGTTATTGTGATCGTAAGGAAATATTGTCGTGTGAAAAGCATATATAATAAATTATTGTGATTGTATAATTTATTGGATAATTTTATATATACATATGACAACTCGAGCGCAAAGATCGAGTATTGTAAGAAGAATGTGTTCCTTGGGGTCAATACAGCCACAAGTATTTGCATGTAAACTTTTTTGTGATTAAGCCAAGGACGAAGTGCAAAAACCAAAATTCAATTTTATGTTATTTCTGTAAATTTCCAGCGGTGCAACAAAAGCGCATTAGGAGACGAATAATATGTTTCATAAGTAAAACCTGAGTATATTTCAAAACCTTATTAATGTACGTGCATGTTCACGTGAAATTCTAAATTAAAAATAAAAAAACAGACTTTGTGAAAAAGAAATGTCTTCATTCAGTAAATTTATCGTTTAATATTCATTTCTATAAAATATGTACACTATTAAAAAGATAAACAACCAATTACAACATTGAAACACGTTCAGAAAATTTACAACGATTGAGTCATCTTCGGAGAGCTAATACGGAACAATATAGTTAATTTATTTCCTAAGCTGGTAAATATTTAAAAAGAAACATCTAAAACATGCTCTTATTGTACTTCTTTCAGCGAATTTTATTTATCGAATTTTAGAAAGACCTTTTGAGTTTTGAAATATATATCTATGCTTCGAGAGTTATTCTGAGACCGGCGCCGGACAATCTTTTCAAAAGGATCATGCAAAGTAGCTTGAGTAGTATAGGAGTCCTAACGTGTGTTCAGAAGTCAAAACGAGTAATTAACTATGCGAGTGGTATTCGTTTAGGAGCCGTTTCTGACACGACGAGGCCATTTTTCATTTTCGCGGCTTGTTCTCCTCAGGTATGCTGTATTCAATGCGGTGAAATTAAAAAACGTAGGATTTGCGGTTTGATGACTAGATACGACAGTAGCGTAGGTAGCAAAGAACTGCAAGGATCATGGTCCTCTTTAAAACTATCAGTTATATATTTACTTAAAATTTTTATTTTTTTTTACTTCGTCATTTCGCTCTTGTTTTATTATGTGGATTAAAAAGACTTTTCTAATTTTTTCAGACTTTTAAACATTTTTGAAGAGTTGGCGAGCATAAATATTATATAAAAATTGAGATGTTCGTAATTTTCGATTCCAAAAAATTTAAATTTTAATTGTATAAAAATGTTCTTTTAAAGAAAATTCTCGTTAATAAAGAGTAAATTCACAAAACTGTAATTTTGAAACATACTGAAAAAAAATTATTTGACGCCGATAGTGCTGAAAGAACTATTCGATTTCGTGAAAATGCGCAGAGAAATAAATCCATAAGTGCACCATTAAGATTTTTTGTAAGGATATTAGTACACGGGAAAAAATATCCATTACAATTTATACAACTAATCCTATAGTAGAGGATACGATGGTTAGTTTATTAAAATTTGAAATCGCCTTGTGTTTTACATTGCGTTGAACTATGCAACGAAATCTGTAACAAAGTTTTTTATGAAATTGAAAATACAGTCTATATCGAAGAAGTCTAGAAAAGCGTTTAACTCATTAGATCGAGGAAAAATAGAAAAAGTTATGCTAAAAAAAGGGATAAGAGAGTGAATAATAACGAGAGTTTCAGAAATTTTTAGAGAGACAAAAAGCAGGGTAAAGGTAGGAGAGCAAGTAGGAGATAGTTTCTGTTTGGTGAGAGGTGTGAGACAAGGATGTCCTCTGAGCCCACTTTTATTTAATTTATTAATATCAGACTTGGAAGAAGAAATGAGGAGAAAAGTTTGGGGAGGAGTTAAGATAGGAAAGGAGAAGATATATACACTGGCATACGCAGACGACATATAGTGTTTATAGCAGAGGATGAAGAAGGGATGGCGGGATTAATTGCAGAATTAGAGAAATACTTAGATGGGAAAAAGCTGAATGTAAATGTAGAAAAGAAAAAGATAATAAGGTTTAGAAAGGGGGGGGGGGGAGGAAGAAAGAATGGACAGGGAAATGAAAGGGAATAAAGTTAGAAGAAGGCAAAGAGTATAAATATTTGGGATATATCCTGTAAACGAATGGAGGTCATACAGCTCATATAAGAGAAAGAATAAAAAAAGCAGCAGGGGCAATGAAACAGATATGGGGAATAGGAAAAAGAAGGTTCAAACAAAATTGGAGAAGGAGAATATGGTTATTTGATATGCTAGTTTGGCCGGTATTAGGTTATGGAGCAGAGATATGGGGATGGAAAGAAGGAAAAGATATTGAGAGTTTACAAGAAAGGTATATAGGGTGGACACTACGGGCAGACTGGAGGACGCCAGGATATATGGTGAGAGAAGAAGCGCAAAGGGATAAGTTAAGTATTAGAGCGGGAAAGAGGGCATGGAAATTTAAGACGAAGCTGAGCGTTCTCACTAAATTGACAGTTTATTAACTGTACCTGTTCTTCAACTTGTATAACTGTTACGATTCTACATATAAAAAAGGAAAAAAAATGATTTGCAAATTACTCGGACACTTTTTGAAAAAAACTCAATTTTTAATTTTGTTATTGAAATTTTTCAGTACATTTTCATAAAATACATTTGAAAACGCTTAAAATGAGTAGGAAAAATTAAGATTATTGGGAATATCTCCCTTTTAGAGCTTTCAGTACCTAAAGTAATCACAACAGACATTAAAATTTAATTCTCTCAAATTATCTTTGGGTTTAAAAATAGAACTTTTGATCTGTAATATTTCACGAAATATGACGTTTAGAAGTCAGTTTTTATTATTTTTTAATATTTCAATTTTGATTTTACTTAAATTTTAGTTAAAGTTGTCTCTATGTGCATCAACGTAGACGTGAAAATGTACTAGTGTAATTGTTCTTTAAATAACACATAGTAAAAACCGATATTTAAAAAAAAAGCTGAATGATCCACACACAGTAAAACTAGTGTTCAAAATGATACCGAAATCAATATCATTTTTATATGAAAAAGAAATTACGCGGAATTCAAGAACATTTTGATCGGCCGGAGTGAATGATCGACTTTTGAGATCATAATGATCTGATTTGGGATCATGTATAAAGTCAAATCAAGATGACTGACGTTCTTAGAGTACTTAGGCTCAATTTCAAGCTTTGTATGGTTTCTGTTCGCACAATGTACTTGAAAATTTAAAAAATAACGAAATCTGATACAGGAAAATATCACCTGTTAAGTGTAGTTGTCACTTGCGTTCGGTTAGATACCATTTTTAGGTTATCTCATTAGGAGACCGGCTCCAAGAATTAGCAGCCATTTTGTTTAGTCTGACAAATAAACCAAAAAATAAGATCATAATGAGTCGAGAAGGTGAAAAGCAAAAGCGCACAAGTCACAATATGGAGAATATTGAGTTAGGATTATGTTTTGGATCTTTTCCATCAATTATATCGCTTGGAATAGTCAAAATTGAGTTAAACATCATATGAACATCACGTCCATGATGCTTAGCTCGATTTTGACTATTCCAAGCGATATAATTGATGGGAAAGATCCAAAACATAATCCTAACTCAATATTCTCCATATTGTGACTTGTGCGCTTTTGCTTATCTCCTCCTCAATTCATTATGATCTCGAGATTCAAATGATCGCGGAAGCAAAATGCTCTGTAACAATAAAATTGATCATTTTTTTACTGTGCAAAAAGGTTTTTTTTCTAACGCAATGACTTAATTCAAATACAGATTATCTTCACCTGACATACGTACAAAATGAGATATTTTTTAAAAAGACATCACGAAAATATTTTTTTTTTACTAATAAGTGACTTCTGAAAGTCATATATCGTGAACTATTAGTGATAAAATAATTATCATCACTTTAATGATCCTGGATCACACTAGCATTAGAGGTAAATATTCCTAAGCCGTCTTAAAGTCTTCCGATTCCACTAAAAAAAAAAATTAATTCTCCCTATCATCAATCGTCATCGCTCTGCAATCGGTTGCATTGCGCTACATTCAAGGATGTCGCGACAACAATTATACAAGAAACACCTACTCTTGGTACCACAACAATGAATACATGTTTTCCAACATATGTGTGAAAATGGCATCATTCCGTGTCTTTAAGACCCGAAATGTCACCATTTCCCTGCTCTTTTTGCAAATAATAACATTTGAGACACGTTCGAGAAGCCATTACATTCAGTTTTTTGCAGTTGTTCAACATTCAGCAACAAAATGGGATTGTGAATGTTATACTATATAATTAAGTTCAACTTAAATTTAAAACATTGAATATTTGTTTCGAATGTTTTATAAAAATAACCGTGTGGTTGTTC
>NC_046657.1:88853442-88863283 GCF_010883055.1 Belonocnema kinseyi
GCGGTAATAGTTTTAAAATAACCGCAGTAGAGATAAGAAGGAAAGAGTGAAAATAAGTGTTAAGTGGGCATGAAAGATCACTCATGATAAAGCGAATATATCCCATGCATGCTTCTACTTTACATAAATGAGATATAAATTGAACGGTCGAATTGCAATCAATCTAAAATATTAAGAAAGGAAATTAGCCTAAATTATTGCACTTGTTGCGACTATTTATTTTATAATGGTAGCTACATGTTAACGGCTAGAGAAAAAGGAATGAGGATATATGATGAAAGGGATCCAAGAGTTGAGGGATCGTTTGCGCTATTCATAATCAAGAAGGCTGATAAATCTAACAGCTTCTCAGCCGGACGGGCGGAAAAGCAAATAAAAAGCGGAGACGGGACCAAAAGTTGGAATTGTGGCTATATTGAAGACTGAAGAAGCGGATGTCACGCACTGGGGAACCATCGTTTAACGATGATATCCCTTGCTTCGGAAGAGAGGCATGAATAAAGTTGAGCGTGTCCCCTCTGCACACCAGTCAAGCTTGGCATTGTCCCGAGAAGGAATGCAGAGGTTTGGCACTGTCATTCTCAATGAGCGCAAAACGTGAACATCACCCCTCTGTATATGCTTACTATTGCTATTACTATATACGCATACAATGTGTATGTTCATGCTGTAACAATGCGTGCGCGACAGACATTGCTAACAATGAACGTGCACCCTGCAGAGCAGAGCGGCGCCGCGCCGAGATAGGCGGAACGAAACGTTTCTCCGACTCAAAGAAACATTTACCCAACCCATTACGAATTAACACCTACAAGTATGCCGTACCAGTCGGCTTTCAGGCTTTCAAATGGCGGCAAGGCAACCGAAATATGCATTCAAACAGTTTTTCAATGACACCGAAATTATACGGAAAATGGGAAAAATGTAGAGAGATTTCGGATTAATGGAAAATATTGGCTCAGGGCCCTCGGAAGATTTGTAATGACGTACACTTTCAAATTATTTTTTTTCGCTCTTTTAGGCCGCAGATTCGACCGCAGAAACTCGAAACTGAACATTTTTCAAATATCTTTGTGTATCTTTCTTTATCTTATATACGTTAGTTTAAGCATTAAACCCAAGAAAAGATTATCATTTAAAAGTTATCATTATCCCTATCATTTAAAAGTTGTTAATGGATCATAATTCGAACAAATTTAAGAAGATTTCCTCTTTAGATATATATTTTTGTAAAGTATATAAAGTAATTTTCATATGTCATAAATTTCTAAATATGTTTTTTACAATATATGTTCATTTGCATTTTATTATTTTTATCTAATAAAGTAGATTTTTCCAAATTTAAACCTTTTTTTATTCCAGCTTTAACAATTGGCACAATGCAAAGGAGAACATTTTTTAATTAACCCCTGTTCAAAACACTTCTGTAATAATACCGAGAAATTCTAATATTGTGCCGGTTTTAAGGCTGAGGGTGGTGGGAAACAAACTCGATGTAAGTCCGCTCCGCTTTTGTTTGGTCACGCCTGAGCGATCGTCGCACACCCCGAGCAGCTCCTTTTATTCCAACTTTTGGCGCGACATCAATTCCAAAAAGAACTATACTGCCGTGCAAACAAAAAAGATGCATGAGTGACATTTTTATGAAAAATGAGTTTTTGGTTTCGTTGGATTCGCAAGAGAAAGATGCATCTAACTGTGTTAATAAAAATTATTAATCATTAATATTTATTGCGAAAAACGATTGTTTATAAATGAGGCCTTATTTCCCGGAAATCCACGGAAAATAGGGCCCGGCTAAATCCAGCTATAGACTAGCAACGATCGTTCGGGTAAGTTCGGAAGAGCCTGAACAAATTTCCTTTGATGGCCCCTAACAATTTTGCGTAACCAAACTAGTACGGCCCCTAACAATTAAATATATCTAATAAATTAATTATTATTAAAGTAATTTTTAATCAGTTATTAATTATTACTGATAAATATTCCACAAAACCCACAGCAATATTTTTTATTTGAAAAAAAGTTGTAAACAAATTATTTAAACAAATTTCATTTGTTCAAATAATTGAAAATAGTTTAACCAATGTTAATAAATATTCCACTAGATCAACAGTGAAAATTTTTTGGGACAAAACGAATTTTGAAACAAAAATTGTTCAAATAAATTACATTAGTTTAAACAATCACAAATTAATAAACTAATGTTATTAAATATTCCTCTGGACTAATAGTAATAATTTGAAGGGGTGGGGGGAAATTTTCGAAAAAAAAATATTAAGAAATTTCATTTGTTCAAATAATTAATTAAACAATGATAATCAATATGCCACTAGACAAATAAAAATAATTTTAGGTAAAAAAAATACGAGAATGCAGTGCTCAAAATGTCGATTTCATGAAGAATTGTCAGTTTTTTTTAAGGGTAATTTTCAGGTACTCGTAAGGGTGTGTTAGAAGTGTCAACCCCATATGTCTGGTATATAAAATTATTCCTTGGATAATTCTCAACAGGCTTCCATACTTTCCCGTCACATTTTTTCAAACCCTAAAAAATTATTCCAAAAATTCAAAAAAGTGATTTTTCCCCATGTATTTTACATGGGAAACTTCAACTTAAGACCGGCACCTGTTCAAATCAAAAAATGAAAAAAAATAAAAATTAATAAATTTCGTTTCTCGGATATGGAATGAAATTGGGGGAATCGTTGCCCTCTAAAGAAAAAAAGCGTGTTTGAGCCACCCTAGCGTACATGTTCTGATGCACGGTTTTATAGCCATCAGCCTTCTAAACTTTATCTTCTATAACTACGCATGTAGGCTAATGCTGATGTATGGTATATGAGGTGAGTAGAAAAAGTTTCTCCTTGAGTGCGGTATTCGTATAGAAACAGAAAAAAAACGTCCTTTAGGCTAGCTAAAATTATCATGTTTATAAATGGACTTCTTCAATTAAACGAGTATAATATTATGTCAATGTGGAAGCTATGCATCTCTTTGTCTCGAGATGGCCTTCGACATTTTACATTGACAGTTTTACATTGTCAGTATGCCCACTGATTAATGCGGTCATTTTCAACCACTTTTCTTTACAGTGTGCCATAATTTCGAGAAGGCGATTCCATAGTTCGGCATGAGGTGTCTGGCAACACTGCATAATGTCCTTAGCGCTCGGACTCGAATTTCCCAAAATGACACAGTTTGGCAAATTAATTACGCAAAAAATATGAAAATGTGCGGCTCAACGAAACGAATTTTTTAAATGAAATTGATAGTTTTTTTTACTAAAAATTAAAAACCGGAAATGTTCATTGTACCGAAATCAATGAATTTCGAAACTAAGCTCGCGAAAACTCGACTGCTGCTCGAGGAAATTATCTCGTTTTTTTCTCGAACTACTAAACGCTCTACCGATGCTAATTATGTTTAAAAAAGATTTTTTTTTCCTGATATTTGAAACATTCCAGTGACAAAGTTGTTTTTTGATACTTCAGGAAAACCTTGACGTCGTATTTTTTAACGGATGTTTAAGTTCTTCTTTTAGAAATGCTCCGCATTAAATTTTCAACAGAATTTTGGTTAGCAATTTTTAAATTTTTGTCACAGAGCAACAATATATAAACGAATAAAGTAACAAAACTGACCATTTCAGATTTGTGAATTTTTATCTCAATAAAAAATACATAAAGAAACTTACTATCAGTTGAAATTATTAAAACTCAACATTTCTCTTCACAATGAGTTATAAAATATGAATGAAATATTATTTTCCACAAATCGCCCCCATAAGTCTGTTTTATAGGGTCCTAAACTTAAGCCAGAAGTGAAAAAATGAATCTTGCGAGTTTTTGGCTAGAAAGTTGCGGTTATGTCTGAAATTTTCAACTTTTTATCTAATTTCCAATTAGTGTTAGATGAAGAAATAATTAAAGTTAAAAAATTAACTGTATAATTATTTATTATTATTGTCAACGGTACTCAATTTCAAAAATGAAAAGTTTTTAAAACATTTTTTGTAGAATAATCACATAACCTTAAAATCAAATGAAAAAATAAATTCAAAAAAATATTTACTTAGCTGAAAAAGGTAGAGGAAAATTAAACATTTTAGAAAAAACAGCAAATTTCTTGAACTTGTGAAAGAAAAGAAAATTATAAACAATAATAAACTAATCCAAAAACACTTTTTGCTTAAGTTGCATTATTTATTACCGTACACAGTGAAAAGTGGACAAAAAGTTGAACATTTTACAAAAAACCGAAACTACCTGACATCAATATAAGAGAACATATTTATGAACAATAATCATTTGTTTAAGAGATTAGGTTGGTTAGATCATTTAAAGTATTATTATTATTATTATAATAAATAATTTAAACAATTAGCTTTTCAACCTTAAGTCATTATTCACCTCACTCTAATTGTAAATTAAACGAAAAGTTACACATTTCAGAAGACACCGCAACTTTCTAGCATTATTTACATGGAATATTATTACAAAATAATAATAAATTGCTTAAACAGTTGATGTAAGCGTCTAATGATGAGTATGGAGTAGTATTTTATTTATTAGCAACAATTTGCATTTAAAAAACGTAAAAAATCATAATTACGGTCAAAAACTCGCAAAACTCATTTTTTCACTTGTGGGGTATAATTCGGACCATATAAAACAGATTGATGGGGGTGATTTGTAGAAATAGTACTTTACGTGGTAAGGGGCGTAACCGCGGGAATTTAAACGAGCATGAAGTTGGCTGCACAAGGGACCACAGGCCCCGAGTACAGCCAACCTGCGAGTTGGTGTTCGCAAGGTTTCAGTCCCTTGCCGCGTATACTATTTTTCACAAAAAGAACCTTGAATGAGCATGACACAAATATTGACGAATACGCAGCGACAATTCTTTCAAAGATATATAAGATGTTAAGTTGCTGACCAGGGTGTAATAATATTCTTGTAGATGGAAGTCAAAATGTCAGTCAATTACTGGTCAATTTATTGAAATTATGTCTGAAATAGCTCCGCCTGCTGGATGGACTCAAATAAAGATTGAGATTATTGTTGACATTAAAAACACACACTTATCACATGTATAATTTTTTTATTGTCATAAACAAATTTCATAAAGAAATTTAATAAATAAGCGCCTCTGTATATATAAAATGCATTTTTTGCGCAATCATTAGGTTTTCCTTTAAAAATGAAAATTCCATGACAGAAATGAACAATTTAAATATTTACCATTGTTATAAACAATACTGATTAACAAATGCATTGAAAGGTCACTATTTGATAGAAAAAAATCCATTTTTTTGCATAATCGTTCATTTTATCCCTAAATTAATATTCTGATGGAGGAAACTGACGTTTGACAATATTTTTTATTTTTGTTAGCAATTCTGATCAACAAATGCATTTAATAGACGCTTTTAAATAGAAAAAATCTCTTTCTTGCTGAAGTGTTGATTATATCATAAAAAATGAAACTTCTACGAAATATATTGACATCCAACAACATTTTCCATTGTTACAAACAATCATGGTCAATCAACTCCTAAAATAATTCTTTTGTATAGAAGAAATCTGTTTTTTGGGTTCAATAGGTAATGTTACATTAAAATAAGGAACCAAATAGTAACAAATCTAGACTCAATATCTTTTTCGAATATTATAAGCAATGAGGATGAACGAAATCATGAAACTTAACCATTTTTGGACGAAAAATTCTGGTATTCTGCAGCGTTGCCCATTCTTGTCTCAATCGTCTGCAATCAGCAGATCCTGAACCAGTACCGTGATCCAGATCCAGTACCGTGTTGTGGAACATCCACGGTCAGGGCCATTTTGTCCCAAAATTCTTTTTGAATTATCTTCTTCGCATCGCTAATTTTCTGCTTTTCACCGGCTAACTTCGCTGCCCATTTGCAGAATTCTATGCGATACGCAATGTGAAGGATCCATTCCATTAAGCGTATCCAAGCATGTAGTGTGGAGAGACCAAAAGAGAAGTTTTTGATCTTCAAAGAGAAGATTTTGATTTTTTCTAAATTGCTCATCATGGAGGGCTTTGCGGAGCATACATAACATGACGACGATGATGGTATTTCAGTAAGCGCTTGGCAAACCTTTCCATCAACCATGGACATTATCATTTTGTGTGTGACTTTGCAACTTCCGACTTCGACCGAAATTAATTGTTGTTGGTTTGAGTTCATCAATTTCTCCTTGAATCTGTTTTACCTCGGCGATGGTAGTCTCCTTCGTTTCCTTTACGTATCGAAATCGCATGATTCTACAAAGTCTTGACCCAGGATGTGGATTTTTTCTAAATCGCCAATGCTAGCCGTACCATCGAAAAAATCAAGATGCTTGCATCAGATTTACTAGGATCAGTGAAAGACTGGTTGTATGGATTATGTCCAGGTGTCCCATCACATCCATACTTTGAAGTTAATGTCATTGAATGATTAGGTCTATCAACTAAATTTGGAGGTATGACTCCAGGTATTTTCATCAAGCAAGATACTGTGTGATCCAGCAAGGCTTGCGTGTTAATTCTCACACCCTCTTCTGTTATGATAATATTAGATTCTGGAGGGGGGGGGGGGGGGGGGGGGGGGGGGGTAGCACCTTTTTTTGGCATCTGCTAGGCTCTCTTAAGGTGGGTAGATATCAGCATTTTTAGCTTTCGCTTACCTATGAATAACTTCATACTGGTTTTCACTCAATTTTGCGTCCTCAATCAATACTAATGCATCAGTGTAGCGTGTAATTCCTCCTACTTCTGAATATGCTAGTTCGTCAGGCAATTCATCGCCTTGATCATCATCATTTGAGAAAAGTTTACTCATTTAATTAGCGATTTTTGCTTTACCAGAAGATCGCAAAATACTCAGGAATGCACTCTGTATTTCAGAGTCAGAATAACATTCCCGAATTTTGAGAAGTTTTCGTCTGTTAGTTGATTTTGAGCTATTATCGAAATCATCCGAAGGTCTTCTCCCGGGACAAACTCCAACGAATTGAACAGAGAAATCTGAAAGCAGCCATTCCGCATTCCGATTGCTTTCAGCCATTCGTCTTTTATATCGTAATTGGCTTTGATATAACTCAGAAGGTATTCTCTAGCTTTGTCGCCACTTGCGATCAGAAAATCACAAAGAACTTGCTTCGGAACTTTAAATTCATTCATTGTTATAACAATGGCTTTAATCAAAAATAAGGTTTTCGATTAAAACTTATGAAGGAATGATTTGAAACTTACAACTGATAAAACTTCATAGTACCACAAGAAGAACTCGAAAGCAAAGTATTCACAAATCTGCACTTTGTGAGAAATAATCCGCATTATTTTGACTCTGCTAATAAAAATGAAAAATATTGTCAAATGTCAGTTTCCTCCATCAGAATATTAATTTGGAGATAATATGAATAATTATGCAAAAAATGGATTTTTTCTATCAAAGATTGACCGTTTAATGCATTTGCTAGTCAGTATTGTTTATAAAAATGGTACATATTTTAATTGTCTATTTCTGTCATGGAATTTTCATTTTTTAAGGGAAACCTAATGATTGCGCAGAAAAAATGCCTTTTATATATACAGAGGCGCTTATTTATTAGATTTGTTTATTAAATTTGTGTATAAATATTTAAAAAATTATACTTTAGTGATTGATTTCAACGAAACATTAATTTCACTCGATTTCGCGGGGAAAATCGTGATGAAAAAAACTTCCAGGTTTCAATGTACAGCAATAATCGATTTTATCCATAAATTTGTTTATGACAATTGAACAGATTGCACGAACTTCATCTAAGTTATTAGGGTTTGTTAATCGATTATAAATCTATCAGTTTTTCACCTATTTGAGGCAAAATCAATTAATGCTACAGAGCAGGCAGCTCAAATATGAAAAATTATGGTTTTTGGGCATTTTGCAACTTGCATAATAAACAAACAAAGCCTTTTTAGCAAACTCGTCCTTGACAGAACTCTTCAGAATTTTATTAGCTTTAATTTAAAAAAAAAGATGGAATCGGATGAAAACTGTAGGTTCTGGATAGTTTTGAACCCCAATTTTCTAATTCGCCGCACTGCGCGCCGTTTGACTCGAGTCAAATGCTAAAAATCGCTTCTATCTTGTAAACAAACAAAACGATAAAGCTGAGATTTTGTCAAAGTGTTTGTTAAGCATCAATGAACAACTTTGCCACGACAAGTTTTCCGTCCGCAAAACTTCCCTGCAGACTTTTTTTCCGTTAAAATCTGATAAAACGATTCCCGATGGCAATGGTGTGCAATAATTTTCATGTTTCGAATGCCACAAAAAAATCTATTTTTAAAATATAATTGGCATCCGTAGAGCTTTTACTAGTTGGAAAAAAACAACTGAAATCATTTCCTCCAGAAAAAGCTGAGTTTTCGTCAGTTTAGTTCTAAAAGTCATTGATTTCGGTACAATGAATATTTCCGGTTTTTAATTTTTTGTAAAAAAAACTATCAATCCGATAAAAAAATTTTGAAATAAGAGTCGTGCGGCACGTCAAGCCGCACGTTTTTATATTTTTTACATAATGAATTTCCCAAGTTGGTCATTTTAGAAAATTTTTCCGCGTTTCGGCAACGCACGGGGTACTAGGAGAGCGAGTCCGAGAACTAAGGACGTTATGGCATACACACTCTCAATTCCCTAAAGATGATAAAAATGCTGTTAGAAAATAGTATAGTTATCCATAAGTGCGGAAAACAGGTGAAAGGAGATCAAACGTAAATGAAATTTCTGGTAAATTTAAAAATTAACGGAAATTTAAAGTACACAATAATTTACGGTAATTTTTCGTCAAGTCCACGCATGCGTTACAAAAACACTTCTATAGCTGCTGCATCTGCCAGCTTCAAGCTTTTTTTATCTACGATTTCAACGCGATGATATGTTACAAATAATGTTGTTTGTAACAGTTTGCTCGGTTTTCGTCAAAGAATAAGAATTATTCATAACTTTTAAAGTTAAAGAACGTTAAGGTACTCTTAAAGCAAGCGAACCTATTCTAGACCTCCGATTACAATTGTATTTTCTTTACTTTATTTATATTGTAGAAATGTTATCAATTGCCCCATGAGGACTCGACGAATATACCTTAAGTTAGAAATTTAAATTTAACGTAATATTGAGATTCATCAAAGCTTTTTGAATCTGCATTTTTCATAAATCATCATTAATCTGTAACTTATTAACTGATTTTCAATTGCTGACACAATTTTAATTATTAAAAAATGTTTTTTTTACGTATGTCACGAAATGAATGTATTTCGTGGACGTAAGATTTTTTAAATCAATAATAACAGTAAAATAATGTATTCGAATTACTTTACAATTGTTTAAATAAGACCTATCTGTATAAATATATAAATTATATACTTATCCTAGAAAATGTAGGAGACATTTTCCTCTTTCGCCAACTTTTCGGCATATGTTAATATTTTAAAGTAATAATTTCTTTTATAAGAATATCTTAAATGTTTAACTTGATTTGATATACGTATATAGATATACAGTCAATTCTATTTCGCATTATTCATTTAAAAAAAGCAATTAGGAATTAGCGATTTTGGTTGTTGTAGGAACCATCCGCAGCGCTTAATTTACACGTGTCTAAATTTTCAAGTCGATCTATGTATCGGTGTGGACGGTATCGAGCCTCAACGGCAAAAAATTGAATTTTATGTAGTAGATTTAAAAAACTGTGCCCCACCCCATCATCCCCCAACACTTTTACGACTTGTCCGGGAGTTTAAAAAATGTGTGAAAAATTTAGTGCCGATTGGTAAAAAATAC
>NC_046657.1:88863383-88872227 GCF_010883055.1 Belonocnema kinseyi
CCCCCCTCTCCATCTGAACCTTAATACTGTCGTACTAACTAAAAAGATACACAAGTGCAATCTGACTCGAAATGAGAAAATCAAGAAAAACTTCTTGCCCAAAGAACTTCAATATCAAATAAAATTTTGGATAATTAAGATACGCTATTTGGGTAAAAATAATGTGCTTTTCCATATTTTGAAATTAAAAAATTTTTTTTAAACAATTTCTATTCGAAAATGGACTTGCAGTATTATAGTAGTCGTGGAAAGTCAAAAATACAAGGCAAAAAGAACACAACGTCACTTGCGGACAAGGCCTTTGGCTGTTCCGAACTTACCTGAACGATCGTCGCTAGTGTATAGCCGAAGTTAGCCGGGACTTATTCCCGTGGATTTCAGATCAGCGTCCGAGCTAATTCACAAGGCTAAAAGATACGTAAGGGCAAGCGATTCTTTTTGTTTGCCAATTTGCGTCGCACTCGGTCACTTTGACAACGCAAGAAAAATACAAAGTTCTTTAGGTTCTGTTTCATGTGTATGCTTATGACATATTGCCTTCCTTGTACAACTTTCAGGTAACGCAAAGTTCCTTGTATATCTTTTTCTGGTGTATTTTTCAGCTTTTTTGACTTTCCTTATTTATAAACAATCGTTTTTGCAATAAATATGACTAATTAATCAATTTTATTACTACAGTTAGATGCACATTTCTCTTACGAATCCTATGACACCAAAAAGTCATTTTTCGTAAACATGTCATTTTTATCTTTTTAGTTTGGACGGCAGAATAGAAACCACGAATAAAACATTCTTCTTAACGTTGTATCTCCTTCGAAATAGATTAGACTATTGTAGACGACTTAGAGCTTATTTAATACCATTAAAAAAAAGCAACTAACAGGTGGGAGTCGCCATTTTTCTCCATTTCAATTAAGTTAAACGACAACAGATAGCGCTGGCGTCGTAATTCTCGTTGCTATTCGAATAAACATGGAGCGATTATAAGTCGAAAGATTATCCAGGCAAGGTTAAATATTGGAAATGATCTTCGATTCATGGAACGTTTATCTGCCAAGGTTAATTTTCGCTGCAGTGAATCTTTCACCTGGAATCGATTTAAACCTTATCTTTCGTTTTTTCAGTAGTTCTGTTAATTAAAAAAAATAATATTTTGAAAGAATGTCGCTTAACAATTTTTTTCCGTTGTAGGACAGAATAGGTCGCATAACAGTTTCTTAAAATTTTGACACCTCTAAATCTTTGATATTTAAGGCCTTACCGATGAAAAACAGCCCAACCTAATTCTATGTGCTATAACTTTCGTTGGACCTCATCTTGGAATCTAGACGATTCTTTGTTCCTCTTCGCTGTACTTCTAGTACTCCTAGCACACGCAACGGGGCACGGGCCTACACACCTAACTCTGGACGCACAGTCATTCGCGACACCATTCGCAACGACTCGCAATCAAGGTGTCACACTTCGCAGGCCAGACGACAGTGGTTACTCCTCCGCAAGTCGTGAACGCATCGTGACGTAGACAACCAGGGGCGGGTTCATTCCGGGATATAGTATTCGGTCTAATTTCAATCTGTTTCTCTCAAGAATTAGATTTCTAACACTTTTACACGTTACTCAGAAAGAAGGTTCGAATTTAATACGATAGAAACATTTCTATTGGTTTCCTATCGTTTTCTCGAAAATATCATTTCAATTCGGAAGAACGTTGAAAACTGAAATAAACGCGACGCCAATTAAACGAATCGAATGGCATTTATGTGTATTGAATATAAGTTGACTAAATGGAACGGAATGATATTGTTTGCAAAGGCTAAAATAATCATTAAAAAAGAATCCTGGAAAAATGTTAGTGCAAGAGTCTTAAACCAACATTGCAAGAATCTGAAGCGTAACCTACTATAAATTTAGTCAAAAATACGATCAAGATCAAACTGCAAAATACCTGTGGCCCACTATAGATGCAAGACGCGTGTAACTACATTGTTTATCGAGGGCGCAAAAAATGTTATTTCAAAGAGCGCGAGCTTGCCGCCCGAGGAAATAAAATATATTTGGTGTTCTTCACAATTTTAAATTATAAGTGAAAGGGCGAAATAGCGTAGTTACCAGAAGTAAGATTGTCGGGTTCAGAAATGCAATTATTTTTAGGCTGAATATAATTTTCTCCATGCTGAGAAACTTTGTACTGGAAAAATTACTAAATTAGGTTATAATCGAGGGTCCAAGGCTATAATTCGTATATTTTAACACAATAATCGTAAGTTATGCTATTTTTATATGAAATTTTTCTATTGATAATACGAAGTCTTAGTATTTTTTATAGTAAAATTCTACACAGGATAAATTAGTAGAGATATAATTAAATTATATAAAAAGAGTAGAAGTAATAAGTACCTAAATTAACATAAAAGACTAATTTTGTAAGAGGAATTGCTATTGTCTGTAAGAATATGAATTTTACTATGACACTTTCTCTTTTTTGCATTATGGAGTAAGACAAATTCGGAAGATCTCTCTCGTGACTTAGTAAGCGAGCCTAGCGTTGAACCGAGTGCAGCCGAGCGTAAACGATATCAGTCGACCAACGCTCTACTGAAGTTCCTTAAATTTATCAATCACTCAATTTGGTTTGATGCAAAGATCCTTATTACAATAAATTAGGATAATTTGAAAAGTTACAATTGAAAAACAAATTTTCCACAGAGAACAAAAAATTATTTTTCAACCTCGAAATTAGGATATTTGATTACGTTAAGATATAGTGCTTAGAATTTTTAAAATGCCATCACTGTGAACAATTAATAAATAATTTGATGGAAATCAATTTGATTGCTAGCTTTTACTTCGTAAGGGCGATAAATTTCTGGATCGCATTATATAGTTTAGCAGCATGGAATATCGCCGTGCTGCCGTGCTCGTGTAAAGGATACGTATCGTAACCTTCAACGCGACGCGACACATGTTGGGTGTATTTTTTTTCGTCTCCTAATCTGACTGTACCAATTTTTACTAAGTCGCTTACTAAATCAGTGCGCCTGTCTCTCTCGACGTTACTATAGTCCTTTGCAAATATGGCAATCTTCTGTAGAAATAAATGTAACATTTTTAAATTTTATTCCAATGAATTTTGTAGTTCGGCATGTAGTTACTAGTTACTACTCGGAGTAGTAAACATTACAAAAGTTCCGCTATGTCCCTCCATTGCAAACTAAAACTAGTAAAATCTAGTCTGATTTGTAGCAAATATTGCAGCAGAAGCTTTCTACGTGTATTCTTACTTGCATAGTTAAAGTTTTATGCATAGAGCGTAAAGTTGGCCCGGTGGCAGAGTGCGCATGTGCGAACGCCTCTGGGCTCGAAGCGGCCACATTACGCCTGCTTGACGTGCATGCAATGTTGCGTTTCCAAAGGCAGAGGGGAGGGGGGGGGGGGAGATAAAAAGAATATTTCAACTTCTCAACACTCGGTGAAGCAAATATACTTTATTAGAACCTAAATACTTTTACTGTAACACATCGATTCATACAATTTTTGAAGTAAAAGTAAAACCCTTTTAACAACAGTCTTGCGTCCGCTAGAGTTCACGACCGTCACAGTACAGGCTTAGGACTGGTCCGCAGAAAATATAATCCTAGATTTGTCCAGTACTGACTGCACGATCGGGGCAGTACTATTCCGACAGTATAGATATTTGAAAAATAAAAAGAAATTAGTTCATGTGTTCTAAAACGCTGAAAACTAAAAATGCATCTATCGCAAAAACAATGTCTATTTCTGCTTTTTCTTAACAAAAAAATAACTTCCATCTCTATGAGATATTGTAAATGTTTAAAAAACATTACGTATGACGTAATTCTTAAACACTGTACAATAGCCTGAAATACCTGAAAACAAAAACGGTACATGAAAGTTAAAAAAAAAATTTTATTAAAAAGTTATAGCCGTTCCCGATAAGATTTCTAAGTCCCATCGTTAAAAATGTTTAATTCTTATCAAAAATGATATTTCACATTATCCACAAATTATAAAATGGTGAAAATGCGAAAAACCAAAATATTAGATATAAATAAATTTTAATCGGTTTATATTATTAATTTAAAAATCATTCGTTCGAGGATAGAGATCATGGATCTTCAAATTAACCAAAAAGTTTGAATGAATTTTACATTTTTTGAATTATAAATAATATTCGGATAACATGCAGTAGTATGATGATGAATAGATCAATTTAGATGCCTCCTTAAAACAATTGCATATATGTAATGTGGAATTCAATATTTTAAAAAAGCATATCCTCTGGCACAGTAACTATACCTAAGACTTTTCACCTTTGACCATCGACCTATGACCTTTAACCTTGGACCTAGTATCTTTCAGCATTTTCCTTTCACCTTTGAAATCTCACTTTCTGTGCAGAAATACCAATTTGGATCTGATCGGGGCCAGATCGGGCAGAATTTGGCCCAAATCAGGCTATCTAGATGGGGCCAGACTCGAAATAAAACGCGATTCCCGTTCGTGGCCCGAGCGCTGCGCCCAGAGATAACCATGCCTGGCCCCGATCGGGCCCATATTAATTTATTTTTCTTATTCTTAATTAAAAAGGATTCTTAAATAAAATAATATTAAAATCGAATATATCACCTCCTTAACTGAAATTTGAGAATATAAATATCAGGTTATCTAACAGATCGCGATATGGAAAAATTGGAGTATGTCAGACAATTTTTCGAGCAAACGGAAAAAGTCAAACGACGCAATATAACAGCCAGCATTTGTGTATGTTGAACCATTTAAGTATTTTCCAATATATTTTTGGTTTTAAATTCTAAATTGAAGTTGCTTTCAATTTCTATATTGAGCTTATGTAAGTGTGGAAAGTTCCCGTGCAGAAATTGCCAAATGTTTGCCTTTTTTCCGATTTGGGCTAGATCGGGCACACAATTTTGTGGTTGTTAAATTTGGCCCCCTCTAGACCCCGGCTTAACTGCCAAGCTTGCCAGTAGATAGCGCTCCACTAATTTCGGGGACTAAAGTGGGTTGACTCCAAATCGCACAAGTTTCAATGCAAAGTGTCAAGCGTCAAAAATATTTCAATTATTATTTGTAAAAGTGACAAAGTAAGTGGGAAAAAATGCCAAAAGTGAGCACAAGACCAGTGCGTAGGTACAGTATACTTCAAAATATTCCTGAATTACGTGTTGAAGACTATAATAAGTAAATTTATTAAGAATGTTAAGATGAAACCTAACCTCTAAATGAGATTATTTATTTATAAGAAAAGTAGAAAAAGTAATATTTCATTTGTCGAATGTGAAAACGAATTAGATCAACAATGACGTCATAAACATATTTATTTTTACGTATTTTTAGGTGATTTGATAGTATCAGAATGTAAATACAACCTTCTTATTTATATTCGCTTTTGTAAAAATACCTTAAAGAGCCAGTGCGATATTATAATCCACTGATTTCAAAATAACTATCCACAATTAACTTCAATATAGAAATTGAAAGCAACTTCAATTTAGAAATAAAAAACCAAGATTATATTGCAAAATACTTAAATGGTTTATCATACACAAATGATGGCTGTTATACTGCGTCGTTTGTCTTTTTCCGTTTGCTCAAAAAAAAGTATCTGACATGCTCCAATTTTTTGATATCGCGATCTGTTAGATAACCTGATATTTATGTTCTCTAATTTCAGTTAAGGAGGTAATATATTCGATTTTAATATTATTTTATTTAAGAATCCCTTTTAATTAAGAAAAAGAAAAAGAAATTAATATGGGCCCGATCGGGGCCAGGCATGGTTATCTCTGGGCGCGTTGCGTAGGCCCCGATCGGGCATCACGTTTCATTTCGAGTCTGACCCCATCTAGATAGCCTGATTTGGGCCATATTCTGCCTGATCTGGCCACGAATATTCAGGAATATTTTGAAGTATACTATACCTGCGCACTCGTCTTGTGCTCACTTTTGGCATTTTTCCCACTTTTTTTGTCACTTTTACAAATAATAATTAAAATATTTTTGACGCTTGACACTTTACATTGAAATTTGGGCGATTTGGAGTCAACCCACTTTAGTCCCCGAAATTAATAGAGCGCTATCTATTGGCAAGCTGTTAAGCCGGGGTCTAGAGGGGGCCAAATTTAACAACCACAAAATTGTGTGCCCGATCTAGCCCAAATCGGAAAAAAGGCAAACATTTGGCAATTTCTGCACGGGTTCTTCCACCACTATCTCCCAAACTATAGTATTAATACTATTATTTTTTTCTATTTTAAAGGGGATTGCGAATTATAATTTTGTAGAAAGCACTTGAGTGATATACATTCCATGGCAGATTCGGAACTGCAAAATTTGAATGTTTAGTCTTTTAAAGTTTTCGAAATATCTCATATCGTACTTGTCGTAAATGAAAGTTTCATCTGTATATTTATTGTAGTGGACCTGATTTTCTGTAAGTAAAAAACACAATATATAAAGCCATACATGAATTTTAGTTTTGATGGAATGTGAATAAAATTTCAAATTAGAAACAGTGTAAGCACTAGCATAATTATTTATAATTCTACCTTCTGCCTACATTTTTGAAAAGAGGTAAAAAAAACTTGTGTTGTTTATATTGTTGGAGATGTATCAATCCTAAAATCAGATAATAATGTCAAACATCGTAAAGCACTTTAGAAGGTACGCAGCCCATTCATGAAATTGGAACAGTCATTTGACTAATGGCAAATGACACGGACTATAAGTATTACGCATATATTCCTAATTATTTTTAACAAACATTCGTTATTCTAAAACAATTTGATCTATTTGATAAAATAAATAAATAAAACCAAGTCTAAATTTTCGGCCACACTTAGAGATTTACCATATCATGTTTTGGATTTTCATTTTCCCGTTGAATTATTTGATGTCTCGATTTTTTTATTTTCTTATATGGAGAAAAGGTATTCTTAGATGTTTCGTATACACAAGAAATCAAAAAGATGATCTTATATATTATTGAATAAATTGCGCCACAATCACTGAATATCTATGTATGTTATTATATTATATTGATGTATTTTAGAAAAGTTATAAACACGTATTCTATTTCAATTAAAAATGCATTTAATAGAAATATGTTTGACTAATTATGCAAGTTGTTTCGAATTAATTTTTTCATAATTTAAACATAATTGAAATTTAAATATTTCTTTTCTAAGCCTTGATTGCATCCTAATCATGTTTTTCGTACGATTTAATGCACATAGTGACACGGCAAAAGATAAGATGTTTGTTGTCCATAATGTTGGGTTCATGATCTATCAATATAAAGCATAATCAGGTTTATGACGGAATAAGTACATCATTTTATTTACTCACTATGAATGCAATTTTTATATTACATCTCCAAATTAACACTTCGATCGTTATACTTAAATATGAACAATAAACTTTTTTTAACAAATGGATGTATGCCCATTGCTTATAGTTGGAATGGGGAAAAACATAATTTTGTTAAATAGAATTTAAAGATTCCTAAAGACCTATGCCTTTTTATCTTCTCCCTAAGTCGAGTGACATTCTATGCGGTTATTAAGCGCCAGTATCCCTTTTTTGTTTTACATTTTTTCTTCTCTGTTTTTCTTATATTAATTATGAAATAGTGTCTGCCACATTAGTTACTTTGAGAGTGAACAGTTTCTCGTCCCAATTCTTTTATTCTGTTTTCCCTGTTTTTTGAACCAACACACTTATTGTCACGATATCTTGCAAACTCCCTATCTGCTGTTCAATTTTTCTCACGCAACCTTCTGATACATACATCTAAGTCTTTCCCTTTCAACACACTCTGCATTCTTTTTCCTCATGTTTTTTCCAACTCATACGCGAGCACATTTCCAATATCTTTACTTCTGCACTGCTTTTCTCATTATCAGTTATTTCATATCAGGTTTCCTCCAATCTACCACCAAAACCTAATTTCTCGATCAATCCCTTCCTTTCTACTTCAAACTCCACACCTTCACTAATAAAGTCATTATCAGCAAAACTAATATATCAAACATTCAAAATCCTTCCGAAATCTCATCTTTCATATTATCTAAAACACCAAAGTACTACCAAAGTAGTTTCTAAATAAGCACCGACTTCAATGCAAATTAGACCGTACTTTTTCCAAAGTTAAGCATCAAAGTAGGATCTGTATTTAAACTGTATCAAAACACCTTTTTAAGTTCCAAGTTCTACATGCAGATAGTAGAACGGGAGTGTCAAAACAGGTTTTCTAATCTCACTGCAGAGCCTACATAGACGAATAAAAGTGACCATTGGTTTTTCCACCAGAAAAATAAAAGACAAAGGTCCGTGATATAAATATCAAGGATATACGCATTTATCATATATATTAAAATTTTGTCATAAGGACAACCGCAGGATTTCACCGGGTGCGGGTGCTAATCCGAAAAATTGCACCCGCTCCCAGCGAAATCGCAGTAAAATTTCACCCACAACCACGTCTCACGACCGTGAGATAGGTGGTTACAGTCTGTAACGGAATCAATACGACGATCCGGCAAAAGTTTCGTGCACCCTGAGAACACGGAGTGATCCAAGGACTACCGCCTTCTTCATTTTTCCTGCAAGTGTTTTAGCATATTGTTGACACACAGGGATGCTTCTCAAGCTATTAACGAGTGAAAGCTTGGCACCTACAAGAGTGCCGATGATAAGGACGATTAATTTAACAGAATATTCTGGGTACAATCGTTGCAACTCCCTTATAAGGTCTCTATACCTCTCTTTCTTTTCATTATACTTGGCTATGGTGTTTTTGTTAGC
>NC_046657.1:88872327-88888670 GCF_010883055.1 Belonocnema kinseyi
ATTCCTCTAGAATCAAACAGAAGGGCTAATGGCAAAGCCACCGAAGGCATCCTCAGGTTGCGGATAGAGGGTCCCTGTACCAAGGGTTTCTGTTGAATATGGTTACCAAAATAGAACAGAACACGCAGGGCTCCCGACAATGGGTCGGCCAACAATGCCGACCAATATAGAGCTGGGGGAGCCAATGAAAATGGATTCAATGTGATGGATCGCCGGGATCTCGCGACCTTTGGATGGACTGAGCACTGAATCATGACTTGATAGAGTGCTACGATGCGAGTGTGGCTCCTGAACGGGGTTACATGGCACAACTGCATACTCTTTGGTGCAAGAAACACCCGGAGTTATCGCACTTTTCGCAGCAACTTCTGCGAAACCATGCTGAACTACTCCGAAAAAGGGGCTATGTAAGCGGAACGCCTACGCTACCACAGCTAGAACAAGCCGGCAACAGAGAAAGAGAGGCGACACTAAGACCAACCGTGGGATTGTATTAAAACCTTGTGGTGGAAGAAGTTTTCTTAAACCCATCAGCATTTGGCCCGTATTTTCACCTCCTATTTGAAGTCGAAAGAGCCGATTCCGGAGTGGTTGGTGGAAGGGCGCACAATACTCCTGCCGAAAATGGACAACTTAGCTGACCCGAAGAATTACAGGCCAATCACATGTTTGAACACACTTTATAAGATATTCACAGCTATCCTAAATAATAGGATTGTTCGGACATTTGAACCTGTATGGCAAGAAATGTATGAACAACGAGGCTCAAAGAAAGGCGTAGCGCGATGTCGGGAGAACCTGCTCATCGATAGATGTGTCTGCAAAGATGCATCATTCTACCAGCGTGACCTATCGATGGCCTGGATTGAATATCGGAAAGCCTACGTTTCGACCTCCCATAGACTTATCATCTGTCTTTTGGAAATCTTAAATGTTCATCCGCAAATAGTTAGGTGCGTAGAGAGATTGATGCCGCTTTGGAAAACCAGATTTACGATCTCATCTGAAAAAAATCGTGTGACAACTAACAAGGTCACCTTTCAGAGAGGTGTCTTTCAGGTCGACACCATGAGCCCACTCCTCTTTTGCCTAACATTATTGCCACTATCTGTAGCACTTCGCCATTCCGACGGGTACTTGTGCGGCAAACCTGCAGATCGAAAGTACAAGGTTACTCATGTATTTTACATGGACGGTCTTAAGATCTATGCTGAAAACAAAGAGCAACTACATCTACCTCTAGGGATTGTCGAACGATATACTAAAAAAATTGGAATGAAATTTGGGTTACACAAATGCGCCAATGTTTATTTGAAGCGAGGCAAACTGAATAGCATCCCTGAAGATCCTGAGCTCGTTGATAGAAGCGTTATATGAAACCTTTGGCTGGAGAGATTTATACATACCTGGGCGTACCACAGAGCCGCATTCAGGATGTGACATCTATAAAAGATACTCTCCGAAGCAGATACAAACGTCTCATCCGGCAGATTTTGTCTTCTGAACTGTCAGTGAGGAACAAAGTATCTGCAACGAACATGCTTGCCGTCCCGATAGTACTCTATTAATTTGAAGTAGTTCCATAGACGAAGAAAGAGCTCAGACCCCTTGATATCGGGACAAGAAAGGTTATGCACATGAACAAAAGCATGGATCTTAAGTCTTCCGTTCCGCGACTGCACATCTCACGCCGTCGTTTTTTTATCTGACCTTGTTCAAATCATAGCCACAAATGTAGTGATGTATTAACATTTGTTAATTTTACGAACAAATTATAGAAACAAATGAAAATTTTCGGCGTTTTCAAGCAAAAATAAATCGTTTTTTCATCTGACCTTGCTCAAATCATTCGCAAATTTAGTTATGCATTTGTTAATTTTACGAACAAATTATGCAAACAAAATTTAAGTACATATTCAGATTGAGTATATTCATGATTTTATTGTAAATTCTTATTTTGGGTCAAATATTTAAGCATTCCAGTTCAAATTCATAATTTTTGTTCAAAAATTATATTTTTGGTTCAAAATTGAACTATTGCATTTTTTGTTGATAGCTGATGTTCTTCGTTTAAAATTTAACTATTTTGTTGAAAATTGATCATTTAAATTAAAAATTCGACTATGCATTTAGTTGATAATTCATGTAATTTCTTGAGAAATATTCTTTTTTTTGGTAGAAAATTAATCTTTTTAGTGTATGATTCATTATTTTAGTTAATAATTTTTCAGTTTAGTTGAAAAGTGATTATTTAAACTAAAAATTAAACCATTTCATTTTTGGTTGAAATCGATCTTTTTTAATTTAAAATTTACCTACTTTGTTCAAAAATCATGTTCTTTGTTTGAAAATAGTATTTTTGGTGCAAAGTTCTTCTTCTTTGAAAGTTGATCTTCTTGTCTACAAATTCCTCTTTTAGTAGTTTTATTTTCAACCAAAAAGATGACTCTTTGGTTGAAATAAAACTCCTTTATTAAAAGCTAAACTTTCTTGTTAAAAAGGAATCTTTCTGTTTAAAAATTCAAGTAGTCCAGTTGAATATTCATCCCTTTAGTTGAATATTCATCATTTCAGTTAAACATTTATCTCTTCATTTGAAAATTTGTTGTTTCAATAAGACATAATTTTTTCCCTGGGAATTAAAGTATCATTTGTTGACAAAAATTCATTTTTTGTAGAAAACGAAAATAAGAGAACAATAATCAATTAATTATTCTCTCAAAAATAATTCTTATAAATAATATTAATATTGATAAAAAATGTAGCTATTTTCTTGAAGCCCCGTTTATTTGAGGTAGAAATATCTTTTATAACTGAAAATTTAAGTATTCACGTGAAAGAGTTAAATGTTTCTAGTTATCTATTTCAGTTTAAAATTTAACTACATAATTGAAGAAAAATTTATTTTTCTGTTTGAAAATTGAAACCATTCTCTTCATGATTTGTGTTTTTGCTTGAATAATAACGTTTCTAACAACATATTAAACTTTTTGATTTTCGAATAAATATTCGTTCCTTTATTTTTGATAATTCAGGCCATTTCTGAAAATTTTTTCTTTTCGGTGTAAAACGAAGTGTCCTGGTTGAAAATTCAACTCCATGTTTCAAAGTTAGGGTGAATTGTTGTAAAATCATTTTATTTTCTACTAATTTAACTATTACTTTAAAAAACGTTCTTTTTAGTTGAAAATGTATTTTATAATTAAAAATGTAATTATTGCAGTTGAAGGTTCATCATTTTATTTGAAAAGTAATTTCTTAAATTGAAAATGCAATTTTTTCTAAAATTCGTTCTTTTTGAAATAAAAAATTAATTTTATAATTGAAAATGTAACTGCTTCATTTCTCGTAGGGAATTTACCTTCTTGATTTGAAAACTTACCTCTTTGTCTAAAAAATTTATGTATTTAGTGAAAAATGAGTCTTCTCAAGTTTTTATGTTGAAAATTAAAGTACTTCATTAGCTATCGTACTACTTGGTTAAAATTTCAATTGATTGGCTGAGGGGCTTAACTATTTTGTTGAAAACTCTTTTTTTAGGTTAAACATTACTGTTTTTAAGTAACGATTTAACCATTATATTTTTTAATTATAATTCAGCTATTGAAGTTTTTATTGAGAATTTATCGTACATATTTGGTTTGTAAATGCCACTGTAGGAAGGAAAGTTTAACTAAACTCTTAAAAATTCATATAATCAGTGGAAAATTTCACTATTTTATTAAAACATAGTCTTTTGGATTGCAAATTTATTAGTTGTGCTAGAAAATTCATCTTTCTTGGTTGAAAAATATATTCTTTTTCATTAAAAACATTTCTAAATTGAATGAAGGTTGAAAATAGTTTCTATAATTGGTATAATCGCATTTCGATGTTCCAAATTATTTAATTCTGAGCCAAAGTACAAATCTTCCACTATCTATGGGGAAAATGTATTTCAGCATTTTCACTCTAGCCATAACCGGTTTAACTAGGCGTCGGAGGCATCAGAGGGTAACGAGTGAACTCAACCCATTGACAAATTTCCCTCTCCGTTAGGTTCAAGTGAGAAGAGCACATCTGCCGAAGGAGTATCGAAAACCCGACCCGATCCCGAGCCGATATATCGACTTCCCGATCCAAAGTCGAGTCGAGCTAAAACTGACACGATGCAAACCCGATACCGGAGTCTGGGATAGAGTCGGGATCGTGTCGAGATCGGGAAATATCGCTCGACAGCATCACTAGTTTCGTGGTCTAACTATGCAAGTTACAAGTCACCCACAAAAGAACTCCAAATTCGTTTATATCATTTTTAATGGAACGCGTTGTTTTTATTTTCACTTTTGTTTTATTCCTTAAAATTAGTATTAAAAATATAAAATTAAGTTTTGTTAATACTAAAGTAGTTTATTCATAGAAGGCGAACTCTTTAAATTATGAAAAACATACAGTGAAAATATGTCTGTTTCAAGATCCATGCAAATAATGAATTGCAATCATATAAATTGATTGAAACGATATATTTTTCAGGGTAGTTGCGAATAAAATTTAGAGCAAAAAAGGAACAAAAATACTAATTTATACATTATAAATAAAATTTGTATTTTATTTTTCAATAACTGAATAAGCAATCCCGGGTCCAGGTATACAAATAAATGTAATATACATTTGGTATAAAAGTGTTGAACGTAATGTAGAAAAGTTCGAATTTTGGAAAAAATCGAGGACGAAGCACGAGATACGTGATGAGAATATATTCGTTAAAGCCGAAGGAGCTTTAACAAAAGATAATTCGCAATCCCCAAATTACAGTTTTGTCGATTCTTTGACCTTTAATTTTAAAAAGTTTGTGCACAAATGTAGGTAAGTACAAAGACCGAGTGCAGCGGGCAGATTGTTTTCGTCTAAGAGTTCAACCAGTTGTTAATTTTTTTCCTGTTTCTCATTTTTATTCAAGAATGAAAAACTTGTCACACCATAGACTGCAAGTTTTCAAGTATTGTTGTTGCGAAGATTTAAGCCTTGATTTAAATAAGTAACTCATAATAACAACATTAAAAATTTTTTAAAAATGCCAAAATTATAATAAGATAACAATTATTGCAGTAAAGTATAGCAAAATATATTAATATTTTACAATTTCCAAAATAATGAAATATATTATTTGATGCAAACTCTTGAAATGTAAGATGATAACTTGTTTTAGAGAAAATTTTGACTAATAAGTAGTCATTTTAATATAAAAATTGATCTTAAATTTAACAATTACTAAAATAATTAAATGCAGCCGATAATTAGTCCAGATTTTGTAATAAATTAAATTAGTTGACTCCTTTCATATTTTTAATCGAAAATGGAGTCATAATTTTTACATAAATAAGTTAATCTGGAAACTCCTTCAAGGTACGTATAGGCGCAATCGAAAGTTAACATACGTAAAAAATCGATATATTAGCGGGCGCCTATAAAAAATGCATTCAGGTGTCCTATACATTTTTATTCAATAAATATATTTTGGATTACATCGGAAGCAAATGAATTTGAAATTCCGTAATGTAGTTGATGACAAGAGTATTCCTTTCACTTTTACTGTTTTAATATAAATAATTTATTATTTATTTTAAAAATATTTTCAATAATAGAATACAAAACATGCCTTAGGGAATGGCAAAACACTTTTTTTAGCATGGCAAAACACTTGGAAATATCTGGTTAAAGCATGGGTCACGGCTGAATAGCAGCATGGCGCAAGACTTGCTCCTGTCCGTTTCCCATACTTAGGACGCGCAACACCACAAATGAATATTCTTACGAACGTATAAGTGTGAGACAAAATGAGCTTGCATTAAAAATGAAAATCTTAGGTTTTCCAATAGCCGACACGTCTCTAAATGGTGAGTTCACTACCTGGATGCACTGTGTCGCACACCAGGTAGTTTAGCACGTATTCTACGAGAAATTTAAAAAAAATTAATTTTGCGTATAATGCAAGCAATTCGAAATGGTAGGGCGACCACCCAGGTGAACCAGTTCGCGCCCCAGGTAGCTTAGCACGTATTATACGAGAAATTGTTCAAATTTAAGATAGTTCCAACAGCCAAAATTACTAGAAGTTATGAGTCGACCATCCTGGTGCACCAGGCAGTTAATTACGTATTCTACGAGAACTTTTTTTAAATTTATATTTTTTGAATGAATAAAACAATTCTAAATGGTGAGCCGACGGCCCGGGCGCACCAGGTCGCGCCTCTGGTAACTTAGTACGTATTCCACGAGAACTTTTTCAAATTTTAGATTGTCCCAACACCCAAAATTACTAGAAATTTTGAGTCGACCATCCGGGTGCACCAGGTCGAGCAGCAGGTAGTTAATTACGTATGCTACGAGAACTTTTTTAAAATTTATATTTCGTTAATAATGAAAACAATTCCAAATGGTCATTCGACGACCCGGGTGCACCAGGTCGCGCCTCAGGTAGCTTAGTACGTATTCCACGGGAAGTTTTTCACAATTTAGATTGTTCCAACAGCCAAAATTACTAGAAATTGTGAGTAGACCATCCGGGTGCATTAGTTCAAGCACTACGACGTTTAATACGTATTCAACAATAACTTTTTTTAAATTTATATTTCGTTAATAATGAAAACAATTCCCAATGGTCATTCGACGACCCGGGTGCACCAGGTCGCACCTTAGGTAGCTTAGTACGTATTCCACGAGAACTTTTCAAAATTTAGATTGTTTCAACAGCCAAAATTACTAGAAATTGTGAGTCGACCATCCTGGTGCACCAGGTCGAGCACCAGGCAGTTAACTACGTATTCTACAAGAACTTTTTTAAAATTTATATTTTTCGAATGATTAAAACAATTCTAAATAGTGAGTCGACGGCCCGGGTGCACCAGGTCGCGCCTCAGGTAGCTTAGTACGTATTCCACGAGAACTTTTTCAAAATTTAGATTGTTCCAACAGCAAAAATTACTAGAAATTGTGAGTCGACCATCCGGGTGCACTAGGTCAAGCACTATGTCGTTTAATACGCATTCAACGTTAACTTTTTCAAAATTTATATGTCGTGAATAATGAAAACAGTTTCAAATGTTCATTCGACGACCCGGGTGCACCAGGTCGCGCCCCAGGTTCTTAGCACGTATTTAACGAGAACTCTTTCAGAATTTAGATTGTTCCAACAGCCAAAATGACTAGAAATTCTGAGTCGAGGATCCGGGTACATTAGATTGAGAACCACGTAGTATAGTACGTATTCTAAGAGAACTTAGAAAATTTAAAGTTTGTGAATAATGAAAACTAATTCAAATGATTGATCGATGACCCGGGTGCACCAGGTTGCGCCCCAGGTCGACTTTAACTTTTATTACTTTTGGCTGTTGGAATAATCTAAATTTTAAAAAAATTCTCGCAGAATACGTGCTAAACTACCTGAGGAACGACCTGGTTCACCCGGGTCACCGACTCACCAATTGAAATTGTTTTCATTAATCACAAAATATAAATTTTAAAACAGTTCTCGTAGAATGCGTATTATACTACCTGATGCACTATCTGGTGCACCCGGATCGTCGACTCACAATTTTAAGTAATTTTAGCTGTTTAAACAATCTAAATTTTGAAAAAGTTTTCGTGGAATACGTACTAAGCTACCTAAGGTGCGACCTGGTGCACCTGGGTCGTCAAATCACCATTTGGAATTGTTTTTAGCATTGACAAAATTTTAATTTGTAAAAAGTCTTCGTAGAAAACGTTTTAAACTACCTTGTGTTCGACCTGGAGCACCCGGATCGTCGACACACAATTTTTAGTAGTTTTGGCTATTAAGACAATCTAAATTTTGAAAAAGTTCTCGTAGAATACGTGCTAAGCTACCTGGGGAGCAACTTGGTGCAGCCGCGTCGTCGAATCACTATTTGGAATTGTTTTCATTATTCACGAAATTAAATTTTTTTTAATGTTCTCATAGAAAACGTTTAAAACTACCTTGTGTTCGACCTGGGGCACCCAGATCGTCGACACACAATTTTCAGCAATATTGGCTGTTGAAACAATCTAAATTTTGAAAAAGTTCTCGTAGAATACGTGCTAAGCTACCTGGGGCGCGACCTGGTGCACCTGAGTTGTCGACTGACTATTTGGAATTTTTTTCATTATTCACAAAATTTAAATTGTTAAAAAGTTCTTGTAGAATACGTATTATACTACCTGGTGCTCGATCTGGTGCACCCGGATAGTCGGCTGACAATTTTTAGTAATTGTGGCTGTTCAAAAAATTTAAATTTTGAAAAAATTCTCGTGGAATACGTGCGAAGCTACCTAGTGCCTGACTAGATTCACACGGATTGTCGACTCACTAATGGTAGTTATTTTGGCAATTGGCACAATTTAAATTATTAAAAAGTTCTATAAAGAAAATATTCTACACTACCTGGTGCGCGAACCGGTGCGGTGCACCCAGGTAACGAACCTACCATTTAGACATGTGTCGGCTATTGGCAAACATGAGATTTTCATTGTTAACACAGACTAATTTTTTCTTACACTTACATTTTCTTAAGAATATTCTTGTGTTTAGCCTGTGCTAAGCACAGGACACGGACAAGAGCAAGGCTTGCGCCATGTTGCCATTCAGCCGTGATCCATGCTTCTGCCAGATATTTCCAAGTGTCTTGCCATGCTTGAGCCATGTAAACTTTTTTCACGCGGGTGGATATTTCTTTAACTCTTTCCATTGCAATATAACATATATTTATTTGTTTAAACAATATAATCTTTTTGGAGCGCCTTTGTATGGCATAGGGGGCGGCAACCAAGGGGGGCGCAGCCGAGAAACCCCGGCTGCGCTCCATACTAGTCCGCCATGCCACTGCTAGCCGCTATCTACACCAGCGGTACTGGCGCATTCTAGTGAATCTAGTAAAATCTAGTAGATCTAGGTGTGACCTAGATTGCAAATTTAATACTTATTTTTATAATTAAATCATTCCTGACATAAAATCACTATGAGCTACATTGAGGATATTAACAAATTCCAGATTTCTGTAAGAAAAATGGAATATAGCTCGCATGTGCTTTTTTGGTAGAATGTTTCCAAATATTATCGATGAAGAATAAAATGTTAATTTTAAATGTTTTGGAACCAGGAGCCAACCTCAAAATTGAATTCTTATTTTACTCCATAAATACTAGAATTACATATTTCTTAAATCATTAGGGCCTATTCCTGCATTGAATCGAATTTTTATTCGGATTAAAAAAATCGGTTAATTTGAATAGCTAAGCCCTGATTACCTAGAAAAGATGTAATTCTGGTATTTAGGGAGTAAAATGAGAAAATCCAGTTTTAAGGTTGGGTCTTGATTGCAACGCCCTTACTTCGAAAAAGAATCTGGAAAACTTCAAACCTCGTGGTCGCGAAACGAAATGTATTCACACTGTTTTGAAATTGCATTGCATGATGAAAGTTGAGTGATGTTGGTAGCAGTGCATAATATTTGAGATTAGAAAATATGTCATTTTAATGTACATGAGTACTGGATACATGTCATACGAAAAGGAACATTACTTTTCTAGAAAACTTAACGATAATATGTCTTCATTCAGCAATAATTTTTTATATTAGCTATGTCTTTCATTTAATATTTTACCAATAAACAATGTACAGTGCGTCAGATCAATCGATACTTAGTGATGAATTAAATTAACAAATCTGCACTATGAGACAGCACTGACTACACAGGCAACTTTATTTCTTCTATTTCCTTTGATTTGAGTACTGCGGCAACGTTGCGGAAGACTGGCGAAACTTTAAAAGTGGCGTTATTATATGCAATAAATGTAATTTGTTATATTTTATTAATTAGTTTTTAAATGACGCCTTCTTTTCCAAAGTCCAAATAGAAGTACTTTCTAGAGCCAAGCTAGATTTTAGACGGAATTTTTATATTAATGTGATGTCAAATTCTGGCTAGCAACATTAGTGGGTCTTCATAGAACTGTGCGATGGATTTTTCTATCTAGTATGTATAGATAGCGCCGAAATAGCGCCAATCTAATTCGTCGTGAACAGACAGCCACGAATAATCCAGTACTAGCGCTAGAATAATTCCAGTCTGCCAGGAATTATTTTCACACGGGTTGTTCAAACAATTTTTATATTATTATTATACCATTAAGCCATTTCACTTTCGGCTTAAGCGGGTCTCGCTCAGCGAGGAGGGGAGTACTGGTTAGGAAGGAGGTATAGGTTGATTATATAATGATTCTATATATAAAGATTATAGGGTTTTAAATTGATCTAGAATGATCGTGTTACTCATTTAAGTGACACGTTCCTTCCGCCACACTGCTCCGAGCCAGGTTCCTGATCAATCTTTTGCGTTACATATCAAGCCAGAGCCCGGCTAGGTCAGGTAATTTCTACACGGGTGTATTGTGTATTAGCCACACTAATGCTCTTCTGGAAAACACCTTCAAATTTTATTGCGTTTGAAAATCTTTAAAAATATATATCCTGAGTATATGATTTTTTGGACAATTCTATGAATGCATGCAAATAAGTCGAGCAAGTGCATTGTAAGAGCCTAAACTACTTTACCAGCCTAGGCAGAGAAAGTGCACTTTGACGGCCGGGGCGCATGCGCATTCGTTACTTCGTCCCACGTGCTTTTTTTGTGCGTCAGTTGTCTCTTTAAACAACCTCAAACGTGAGACGTAATTTCATGAGAAAATTCGAGAACTATACTCTTATTATATAAAATATCGTGTGTACGGGAGAAGCGAAGTCATTTTACGGTCTCGCGTATTTGCAATAACTCGACTATGCTTCAGATGCACCTCGTTCTTGCTAACTTACGATGAGCCGTAAAAAAAACTAGTACACTTTCTTTGTGTACAATATGCTATTTAACCATTTATTTGAAAACAGAGTGTTCAGCTGCTTATACTAATATTTGCAGGTAGGCTTCTTTAAATCCATTACCCTGTGAATCAAACTGAGTATAAAGTGTAAGAACCGAAACCTGCCGAGGGCGAACTATCAAGCCAGAAAGTTGCCAAGCTGGCACATTTTTATTCTCACATATATGTACGTTAATTTATGTAGATACCACAGTACGTCCAAATAAAAAGAGCTCAGCCTGTTGATTTTATTTGAGGACTTATAGATGTTTTTGTGAGTCAGGGACAAAATGTATAATTTGGGGTTAGCATTTGAGGGTGACACTTTAACCTTTGTTTTACCCTTTGGCACCATTCGCGTCTTCCGAAATCAAATAAAAGTGGGTATATTTTACAACGTCAATAGAGCCCCAGTGCTTCAATTTTCAACATAGGAAGTTCGTTCTGGGCCGAAAATGCTCGAAATTAAGCTTATTCTACGTACCTCAATACGTAACTTATAATAAAAACCTGCGCCCTTTTAATTTTCACGTACACACGTATAATATTCACAATTATCAGCTGAAGCCGGTGCAAAGAATACTAGACATTTTTTCTGTTTTGCTCTAGTGTTAAAGAGGAGGAAAGTTAGCGTGAAGATCGCTGCTGGGATGCAACCGGTGGAATCAGCCGTTTTTGCGTCGACGCGACGACACTGTGCTAAAAGTCACGTACAAATCGAGGCGCGCTCGCAAGTAGATGCCGCGTATGAGATGGCTGCGGCCCCCCTCGCACTCTTACTTTTCATCACAGCGCAGAATAAAAACGCTATTTATACACCGATAGGTGCCCGTGAGCACGACGACATTCGGCGCTTGATGCGCGGACGTTCCTTATCGACAAGCCGACCACATCGATCCGACGGATCGAGTTGAGATCGAGCGGCGTTGCCAGATTAAAATCAGAATTTTCTTCATACATTTCTTAGAATATTAGATATATCTTGTTAATTCTATTTAGTAATAGAAACTGTTAAAAAAATCTCACATAGCACATTTCCCGAAAACACCTGGTCTGTCCCAGGTTTTTTGGGAAAAGCGTAGGTCTAAATCTGGGACAGACTTTGTTTTTCGGGAAGTGTGCTATGTGGGAATGTTGTCAGAGATGACTCGAGATTTTCCTAAGAATACAATCAACAGCTGATACCCAGTGAGAGTTCTCACTTGTTCAACATGTTTGTATTTTCAATTTAGCTATGTTGGTATCGATTTTGCAATTGTAAAAAAATGATGTTAAAAAAATTTCTAATCGTCTAAAGATTTCGATAAACGTTTTGTCTCCAAATTAAGTTACGATTCTGAACTACAAACTGTGAAAGATTACTGACATAAGTAGTGTTTCTAGAGATGGCTATCTAAACCATCCACCAAATTCAAAAATTCTTTATAATAATTGTTTTACTGCAAATAATTTAACGAAAGTAAAATTACATTATTATTTGAAAATTATGTTTTCTTATAGTATTATTACATTCTACTTGAAATATTCTTTACATTTTTACAGTATCAAAAATCTTTGAATATAAATGTCAAATTTGGGGTCTTTAACATAAGATTTTTCTTCTACTATCGATCTGAAAATATTGAATTGACTATTTTACCAAAGCTTTACGTCTAGTTTGAATAGTTAAATTCAAAACTTCATAGAATTACACATCACCATGCACAAAAATTGTTTCTTAAAAATGGAACTTCAGTTAAATTCGTCGTTTTCTTCTTCGTATATTTTCTAAGGTGAAAATTTTAAAATTACCAAGGCTGTTGCAAAGGCTAAATATTAGCGATATCTACACGGACGTTCACAAAATTGTATGAGTCCTCTTTTGGTTATTAATTCACAGGTAATTTATTAGAGCCTTAAATTTATTTTTATTAATATAATAAGTTGTATGCAAATTTTGAAGTAGTGAATTTATGATTTTGAGCGTACACCAAACTCTCGCGGTCAGTCACCCCGTTCTCAGTCTTCCGAGAACTGCTGGCTTCCTCAGTTTCACTGTTTACGTTTCGACCCCTCCGGAACCAGTCCAAGGCTATTTGAAGGCAACCCCCGACACTTGGCTGAAAACGAGGGTTTGGTTTATTTTGTAAAGAGCTACATAAACCTTTCTTTCATATCGTACCGTAATTTAAGAAGGATTTTTGTAAACTAAATCAAATATCGGCTCATGTAAATATATAGTGAAATTTGATACGGAAAACATCTAGAAATATGATATCTCAGTACATTTTATTCTAATAAATTAGAATACCAGTTTTTACGATTTATTGTACGGTGAACATCTGTCTATAGCAAAATTGTCGTGAATAACCTCATATTTAATTAAAATGAATAAATTAATACAAAATTAATATTTATATACTAAAATATTTGGAATTGCTAATATAATAATAGAACTGGGGAAGTACTTCAAGTTGTGATAATGATGAAGGAAAGCTAGAGGTTTTAAGTTTCTGAGGAAACAAGAGTTCTCCCAGGGTTAACAATAATTTTCTTGTCTTTATTTTAAGAGAAACACTTAATACAGAAATTTAGACTTTATAACTTTAGAGCTGTTTTTTAAATAGACTCTTAAAGATATATGGCCATTTTGTTGGGGCATTACATTTTATGGTAGGTTAAAGAAAATTAAAGAACAATCTGTTTCGTATTTAAAATAAATGCCCCAGGTGTAAAATAAACCACCATAATGTAGGCCTGATGTATGAAATACGATAATTTATAAAATTAAAATACCACATAATTCCACTTCACTATAAAAATTACCTTATGTACCGTTTCGTTCATGTTTGACAAGTGGACCAGGTGTTCTCGCGTAAGCCGCGATTTGCACGAGAACTGCTTGGCAGAACGCGTGCGCGAGAATCTTTTCGTCGCCGTTTAAACCGCAGATATGCGTGTATGACTTGAACTCGCGAGACGTGACACGCGCGTCGTACTGTCTATAGGGGGTCTCACGCTGCTAGCCAAAATGAATCTATATCGACAAACGTGCCTCTATAAGTCCACACACCACACCAGACACCCAGACACAATACCCTACCAATTAAATCTTTTTTCAATGGGCACGTGGAAATCAGACGTTCCAAAGGTGACTCACATCCCCGTGTCTACTACGATCGAAAAAAGACTAAGACGTCAGTATCGTGCAGTGTCGCTATTTAATTTCTAGCTGGTGGATGTCTCATGCCTTAAAGACATTCAGCAAATATCAAACGCCCTCACGGAGGGCTTCAAGACGTCAGAGGCGTCAAAGACCACCAATACGCACGAGGACATGAGAAGTCCAACTCGGTGGGAGAAAAATAAAGAAGGGAATTGAAAAGTTCTAGCCTGATAATGCCATACTTACTGATATTTTCAGAAAATTTCAATATCCTAAATACGTTTTAGGGACATTGTACATTTATAGGACATCAAAAAGTATAACTTTTAACGTTTTTGGGACGGTCTCATAACATCTTTTGATTGTGTCTCAACTGGCTCGTAAAATCAATTGAACGACGTCCCAAAGCCTACCATTTCCCAATGCTTACTAGGCAGTCCCGCCTATCATGTCCAAATGCCACGATATCTCCAACGACGAATGGCAGACTTTTTAATGTCTCATAATCACCCGATGCCCTAAAGATATATTTAGAACATTGCATCGTTTTTATGACATTAATACGCTTATCATTGGCTATTCTAATAACGCCTTTGATTTTTTACCCACATAGAAGACATGAGACATCCTCATGACTTAATAAATATTACTTTTTGACAGTGGATTAAAAAGATCTCTTATAAATATTGTACGTTCATAGAACGTCAAAAGGGCTCATATCCGTCTCTAACATCAGAGATCGTTATACTGGCGTCTTTTGATTTTAATTCCCCCGGGTCGTAATTCTGACATTCTTGTCTCTCCAAATAATGTATCGTGGACTTCTGATGTCAAAGGACATCATTAGGGTATGCGAAGCTTAGAACACTTCAGTTGGATGAAATGGACGTATTTAAGTTGTTCAAAAGACGAACAACTTCCTAGTCCCTACTTCGTGATTCTCTATTTTTGGGTGCCATTCAGAACTTATTGTGCACGGCATGTCTGAGAGACATCTTAAGAACGTCTTAAAGGCCACGTGAGTCTCCTTCACCACTAAGAAATCTTGTGGTTGATGACTAAAGGGAATTAAACCGAGCGTTTCTAATCAAGCATCAACAAAGGGAAATATGTATGTTTTAAGGGTGGTTCTTTCTCGGAACAAATGCTATCACATTGGATTTAGCTATCAGATAAAACTGAATAGCCAAAACAAGTGTCACTATAAATAATCACTCTTTAATTTATTATTTCGACGGATTTCGATTAGTTGTTAAGTCTTAACGATAGTGTCATGCTCACACTATTTAGATTGAAGAATGCACTCGTGACGGGAATAATTGTATGAAAAAATAATAATGATTATAATATTATATAAAAATAAAGTAATAATTGTCGGTCAATAGCGAAAATATATAGTTACGGGCTTATGACCGTCTGCGAATTTAAAGCCTAATTTGGGTCAAGTTCGCAACTCTATTCTCTGTAATGCTCTAGTTGTGCTATAATCTAATAAAAGATCAGCATTGATAATCTATTCACCTAAATGTTTTTGTAATAGCAACCCAGATTGTGGTAATTAAGTTTTAAGTTCTGGTGTAATTTAAAAATCAGTAAAATCCTATTTCTATTTTGCCTAAAAGATTCCTTTTCTAATGTACATCCTACAGTCTACATCCTACATTCAAGTAAATACTTGAAATGACTGCCAGTCATTTTTGAACAATTCAGATAAAATTGACAACACTTGTTGAAGCAGGAAACCGCAAAATACGTGCAAAGCAGCAAGAAGACCTCCTTTCGTCAATTTTCCGCTTCACTGCAACTTCTCCCTGGCTCGAAGTTTGCGGACTAAACGGAATATGAAGAGCTTCAACCAGATACCTCAATAGAGTTTTACGGCAGTGTTGCCTTCGTAATACATGATAAGATAGCGTTTCCTTTAACCGCATGACACCTCTCTTATTCTATGCGAAAATATTCCAAACAAAATTTTCCGTTTCTTTTTTTAAGATCGGTTAATCTTTTTAACCAGTGCAGACTTCCATTTACAAAAGAGATCATTTGGGATAAATACGACCCCTACCTTTTTTATTTACACCTAGAGATCTCATATTCGCAGAACCAGTCCTAAATTCACTTTGCGAAATATTCGATGTGTTTGATTTGAAATAACACTTTCATTTTTACATTCTCACTTGAATGAGAAATTCCTAGTGAAAAATTTATGTACGAGGGTAGTTCAATAAGTCCTTAGAATGACCAACATATGGCGCGCGAATCGCTCCAAATCATCTGTTTTCAGTCAGCACCACTCCCGACTAGA
>NC_046657.1:88888770-88905234 GCF_010883055.1 Belonocnema kinseyi
GTATAGAGCTCCAAGGAGATTATGTTGAAAAATAAAAAAAAATTTACCCAAAAAAAATTGTTTTTATACTTCATTCTAAGGACTTATTGAACTACCCTCGAACAATTTGAGTTTATCGGTTTTTAATAAATCTCTAATTTCGAGATGTCCTAAATCAGTACTATCATGTAGGAATGCTAACTTTCGAAAGACTAATCAGAATGGATTAAGATTGGATTGAACATATGAAAAAGAGTCCAGAAAAAAAAAATAAAATAAATTGTTGCTTTTAAGAAGACCTATACAATCTTATAACTGTTTCTGCAAGAACTTACAGTTTTTTTGTTTTGAATATTATAAAATTTGATTGAAAGATTGAAAATTAAGCTCTTTTTTACTTTCTTACGTCATATTTTACCGTTTTTAATGAGTCGATTATACTGTTATTTGGAAACATACTTCTCTCATTTTAACTGCTTTTGTGCAATTATTTTACATAAATTGGCTTTCTAGAGTAAATTCTTTTTAGAAAATTAATTTTTGGAAAGATCCTTTATTTGAAGCCTTTATTGGCAATTTTGATAGACAGTTTGACTTTTTTAAGTTTATGTTTTTAAAATTTTCCTTTTAAAATTAAATTAGAGTTTAATCATTCCTATATGTTATTATAACCAATTACTTAAAGAGAGTTATAAATTGTACTTACAGAGAATAATGATTAGAGGCTATTATCTAATTATAATTATAAAGGGTAAATTATAAATGGTTAATTATAAACTATATGGTATCTGTGGGGAAATATAGAAGCGAAGCTTTCAGAATGCTCCTCCAGCCTTAGGCCCGATTGGAGTCACCAATAAAATCAGAACTAACTGTACTGTCAGATTCACTAAAAAAAACTCTGGTTGAATCAACCAGAATTCTGATTAATTCAACTAGGATGGAATGTTAAATATGCCCTTTCTATAAATTCTGGTTAAAAATATCAGAAGTTTCTGGTTGACAATTTTCTGGTTAATGTTACCAGAAATTTGGGTAAATGTAACCAGAAGCTCTGGTAAGGTTAACCAGAAATATTTACTAGGCAGTTTTCTAGTAGCTTGAGAAGACAACGTTCTGGTCAACGTAACCAGATGTTCTGGTAAACTTAACCAGATATTCTGGTAGACGTCGAGTATCGACTATTGAATTGCGATACTCTTCTACCTTTACGAAGTCTTCCTAACCCCTTCTGAAATTAAGGACTGCATGTTACATTTTCCCCAAAGAAAATAATGCAACAAAAGCTTCCGACGACAAAGTGCAGCAACTATGTTCTGCTTCTCTAAAATTTCCCCTCCCTATAATCTGTAGGTGAATATATGTAGTATAATATACATGCAGATCACTTGGTCAATACCCACATTCTCGAACATTCACTTTGCCTATTTATTATCACAATGTTAATATTTTCGAGAATACTTTTCAAAGACACCAAAAAAATCTGTGTCTGGTTTGGAAATATTCCTGTAGCACTAGTGTTTAGACAGATAACGCGCAATTTCTTCTTATAACACAACTACATTCACGATCCACTACAATTCTTTATATTTATATAACTGAAAATACAAATAATAAATCGCGATTGTTCGAGAATTGGAAATTTACGCCAAAGCGTCAATTGACACATCCAGCAAATTGACATGAGACGATAGACAGATTTCTGAAAATCGACAAAAGATCGCGACACTTCTGTTACCAGAAATATTGAACAGCATAGTTTTAATAAGAAAAAATCAACTAGAGTTCATTAACTAGAATTTTCTAGTCATATTAACCATAATTTCAGATTAAAATAACTAGAAATTTTTTAACCTGGCGCGTCTAGTAACTTTAACTATAACTTTTTTTGAGTGTTGGTTAAAATGATTAAACATAGGTTTAAAAGGAATACAAATTACATTTAACAATTTATTTTATTGTTAACGTTAATTTATATAAATGAATACTCCAGGGAATCAGGATTTTGTCTGTCAATGGGTATTAATAGATTAAAAATAATTTAAACGTTAGAAGTTGCTTAAATTTTGTATTGATTACAATTTTTATTTGCTAAACACCAATCTAATAGTAAAGTGAGTTCATTTAAGTAATTTGTTTAAAGATAAAAAATCGTGTTCTCGAAATGACCAATTTTGTAACACGAACCCAGCCATACCAACTGAGCATCGGACCGTGTGCTCAATAGGGTGGCTCAAAAACTTTCTTTTTTATAGAGCAACGATCCCCCCAATTTCATTTCAAATCCGAAAAAATAAATTCCCTAATTTTTCTCGATTTTAACGGGTGCCGGTTTTGACTTGAAGTTTCCCATGTAAAATTCATGGGGAAAAATCACTTTTTTTAGTTTTTGGAATAATTTTTTAGGATTTAAAAAAATGTGACGGGAAAGTATGGGGGTCTGTTGAGAATTATCCAACAAAGAATTTCATGTATCAGACATATGGCTGATCGATCTAAGAACTTTTTTTGGTTCTTGACTTGATGACCAGCACCAGTGCTGGGGCAGACCAGACATTCAAGACTAGATGGTCTAGATAAGGTCAGACCTGGTTCAGACTAGCGTCAGACCTGAGCCAGGTCAGATCTTCCAGATTAGATAGACTAGATAAATCCAGAACTGGGCTAGACCTGTAACCACACTGCTAGGACATTGTTACACACGGGCAACTACCGTGCGATGATTTGAGACGAAAACTTTCTTGGATATGAATGCGCCTTTATGTTCACAAGGTTGCTACATAACCTGCAAATGATATTTACCAAGCCATTATATCTATTCTAATTGTATTAACACTTTCTATTTTAATTCTCTTTATAAAATGATTTCCATCAGAGCTCGATTACATGTGGGCTTTAATATAAAATTTGTATTATCAATTAGATAAAATTTTGAAGTGGGCAACCGAAAAATGGGTTCTACGGAAAAAGCCTCTAGTAAATTTGGGTTCCTTTGGAGGTCCAAATAGAGTGTACTTTGAAAATTGTTCATCGTTTTGAGTTTCCCTTAAGCAAGACTGGTTCCTTTTGTTGCAGCTCCTGTGAAACCAAAAATTTGTCCGACTGGTCATTTATAATGGGTCTTTATCTTTATTTAAGTAAACTACTAGACAATTTTTGAAAACTCATGCACTTTAAATTATAAATGTAACTTAAATTTAAAGTTCTGGTAAATGCAAGTGATTTTCATCGGAATTTTTTTCAAAATTCATTGATAAAAATCCTTTTTATCCTATTTTTTGTATGTTAAAATAGTATTTCTAATTCCCCTTCACACAAAATTTATGTAGGTTTTGCCACAGTATAATACCTAGAAATTTATAACCATGAAATCCACAGAATATCAAAGGTAAAATCCGCAATCGTAATATATTTTAGATTCTAACATTATTGGCAGATTAATAATTCACTAGCTAATACGAGCATTCTTTGAAATTATTATTTTTTAATTTGAATGCATACTGAACATGAAATTTATTGTGCATGAGAGGAATGCATGTGCATAAAAGTACATAAATTTGCATTAAAATTTAGTCAGATTCTAACAATTAACTTAGGGCGAGTGAGAAAAGCCACAATAAATCAGTCTACTAAGTGAAGCCCTATTTCCTAAATTTCTAAAACCAGGCACTGAACCGCTTTCCTATACACCCCTTACCGATATCCTGTCATACCTCGTTTCATTTACTGATATGCTCTCTCTGATTATCTTTCTCTCCCACGACTCACAGCATCCTCGAATATCTTCCTCCAATCAATTAGGCCTTTTATCACCGAAAAAACGATATTCTAATTCTAAGTGTGCCATATTCTTACAAGCATATTCTTAGTAATATTCTCAATGAAGTAAGCGAAATTCTTACTTGAAGAGTATTTGCTAACCAAAGGGAGAAAATATTCTTAAAATGAGAATATGCGTGGGGAAAGAAGCTATATACAAAGGAAAGTGCGCCTTGCTCTGTTCAATAATTTCTTTTAATGTTTCGTACCGAGAGCTTTTCGATCAGTTTTCATTTTTGATTGTTTTACCCAGGAAGTAGTATAAAATCAGTTCGAAGAATAAATCGCATGCGTACATTTATTTTCCTTCTCTTTGCAAAAAACATTAGAGTGATAAAGGTCTGACGACCCATTTCAACAAAGAAGTATAAGATAGTGAGGTTAAAAACCGGTGTGAAATTTTAAATGTTATGAAGTAAAAACAGCTGAAGTTTTACAAGTTGTGTGTTGTGTATAACGTAAAATTGCAAAGTAAATAATATAATAATAATTTATATTGTATTATTTACTAAAAAAATATTTTTGAAATAAAAATATTGAAATCTTACTATAGTTTAATATTAACTATACCTATTTAAGCTGTAAATATTCTTCAACTAAGTGGGAAACTCTTAAAATTAGAATATCATTTTTTCAGTGATGCGTCCTCCATACCGTCATCTTACCCATAATTCTTATTACTTGTTCCAATGCTTCCCCAATATACTCCTACTCTTGTGCCTTCTGTTTGCCTCTATAACCCATGATCATCAGTTTATGCTTCTATACCTCCGGGCCCCTCCCTTTTCTGTAAATGTACCCCTACTCCTTGCCCTATAAACCACTAATATATGACACTTATCAGCTCCCAATATTATATACTTTCCTACTCGACCCCCACCCTCGCCCCTACTCTCTTCTCCAACAAGCCCCTCTTAATTTTAAGCCGCATATCCCTATACCTATATTCAACAAATTCCAAGAGATTTCAATGCATTCTATAAGCTTGTTATGACTTAAGGAATTTCAAGGAATTTTTAATCATTTCATGGGATTTTTAAAGATGTAGGCACTAATCATTCATTAAACTTTCAGAAATAAAATGCGGAACTCTCGGGAATTCAATGGGAAGCTCTCGGGAGCCAATCGGAAAATTTTGCTTGTGTTTAATGGTTCGGTAGTCGGACGGAAAACTCTCGAAAGTCGTTCGGCCGACACTTCCTTCAAATACTTCTAAACCCAGAGTTCCCCTGAAAAAATGTGTTTCTTAAACCTAATAAATCCCGTGTAGAAATGAAAATCAGGGCACTACCAGGTCCTGATGAGGTTGCCTTATTTTATTTAAGGCCCGGATACGGAAAACCTATCAGGTCCTGATGGCGTTTCATCACGCTAGGAATGAAAAGGGCCGTGTGTAGCCAAGCTTGGACGGTCCGTATCAGGTAACCTTTTATGTGCCTTAAAACTAAGTAAGGCCCTTCTCCGGGCCGTATATATTTCCTATCAAACTCCTTAAATTACTATTTTTTGATTAGAATGTAATAAATTTTGAGTTTCAGTAGGAAAAGCCAATAAAAATTTAGTTGAGAATTAAATAAGTAAATATATTTTATCTGAAATAGGCAGAATAACCGCCCTTTTCCTTTAACCTAACCTAAAAATTAAGCAATCGTAAAGCTACTTCAAAAGAGGTACTTTTATGGAAATCTATTGTTTCCAACACAGATTATTTAATTTAAAATGTAAAATGTATGGTATTCTGACCTTCAATAACTTATTACACTTATTATATAAGCTATATATCAAAAGACGCGCACGCGTCGATGACACTGTTGGCATTCACAGATTCGCCGGCGAGAAAACAAAAAACATTATTATTCGGTATATTTATATTTTCTTGACTATTCATAACATTATAAGTAAAATTACTGAAACTGATGATAAATCTACGCTAATATTGTAATAAAATTTTTTCTTCTTTTATTTTCAAAAATTTTATATTTGATATTTTTATAATAATTAAAGGTTTTAAGAAGTTTGTTTAAAACTGAAAAACTCGTCGTTTTTTCGATCAAATTCTATCCAGATCTTTTTTTTTCACGATCCATTTTTGTAAGAAGTGCTCTCTAAATCTGAATCAGTGAAATTTCACTGATTCAAATAACTAGAAATAGGTCGCTGACAACCAGTGAAAGGTTACTACTTGATTCAGTGAAATAACCACTTTTGATGGTTGGCAGCACATTGTCAATTTAGCAATCATAATAAAATAATATTTTAGTATATTCAATCAAAGAATCATAGCAAAAACTTAAAATCCATAAATCTGATCAAATATTAAAAAAGGTGGATACTTCAGATGCTTTTAAATTACAAGCAACCTTACATATTACTTTTATTTCAAGATTGGACTTTCATGTACAAACCCGTTCAGTACTCTATAAATCTGAATCAGTGAAATTTCACGCATGGAAATAGCTAGAATTGGGTCACTGACAATCAGTGAAATGTTACTTATTGATTCAGTAAAATATTTATATTTATAGAATACTTGGGACCTCTATTAGTTCGCCTGATCTTCAACAGAGACGCTCTTCTCCGTATCTCGTCAGGGCCGTAAAGTTACCGTAAGCACGGTATAATGCAGGCTGCCTTACTTAATTATTAGCGGAGGCTATTTGGTCCGCAAATGGACCTGATCAGGGCCATTACATAAATTTATTAATCAGGCATCCTGAGCCGGACCTGACCCGGGTCGTTTTTTAAATAAGGAAAAATAAGGCAATTTCCGCACGGGATGTCAGATGTCTTGTCCTATCAAGGAACGCATTGGAGGGAGCCTAAAGTACGCCTAAAACGAGATTTCCCTGGAGATGGTGTGAGACCCCGGGAGTTTCCGGATCGACACCAGATTTCAAAGAATACTGTAATATGCCTTAAACTTTTAAGACATACCGTACTATAAACGTTCTTATGAATTCTCTGAAAGGCAAATGTTCTTCGTGATTAGTGTGGCATTTTTTAATAGACTACCTCCCTCCAACGTCATAAAGAAGAATACAATTTGTCTACACCCTCCCCCAAATAAAAAATGCACTACAGTTTATGAACGCTTAACACATAGCACTATACTATCTAAAAGTTACATTAAAAAGAAGGCCATTTACAAATGATGATATTGCCAAAGTATATTGGCCTTGTTATTTTTTTGTTATGAAACAGTTAGATAATGTGTTTTATTGAATACAAAACTGTGGTGCTTTATGCAAATTAGAAGAATATTCGAGTATAATAGCATACGATTGGTTTACATAATTACAATAGTATTTCCTCCTTTAACCACAATAAATCCTTATTTCAAGTATTCAAGTGGTAAAATAATAAGCCATAGAGACTTTTGATTAAAACTTTTGAATTCAATAGACATTAAAATTCGGACGTGATCTGTATTCTGTATTCGGCACCTAGGGTGAAACGGAATCCCTCGATGGTATAATGCGGATCACAGACAGCAGATACGACACAGTAGGAATAGCCGACGGCCGCTGGCCGGCACGGAGGCCGCACGCGAGTCAGTAAGTCAGTTCAGTCGTTCGCTCGCTTCAGGCGCATTCGCATCCATGCTCCGTCGGTCCTTCGCTCACTCACTCGTATATGTATTCAATCATTGACAGGGACTCGTGCTTTGCTTCTTTCGTTTTAGATGATTGATTTTGATTTTTTGTTGACTCAGCGATTTTGCCAGTCATCATTTTTTCCTTTTTTTTTTAATTCATCTCGAGTCTAATGCGATTCACGAGAATCGGACGAATTCCGCGAGTGTCTTCTCGTCGCTCTTACCGTTTCTCGCTTTGCGACTAACTGATCATTATCGCGCAACGATGCTAAGATATTTTTGTACCGTGGCGAAGTGGTGCCGAGTACTCTCGATAATCCAATATTAATAAAAAGAAACAATATTTTCAAAAGTTTGCTAGGAGTTTTTGGGAAAGAGTTACTTTATGACAAAAATAAAATCTGCGAAAGAAATAAAGGTAGAAGAACATATGAATAAAGAAAAATAGGATTTGTTAAGAGTAATACCTTTAAAGAAAAGGACATTGCATACAAAAAGAACATCAAATTAGAAATAATAATACTAGGGCCAATAGTGAGAGTTCCTTATCTCGTGTTGGTCTAATAATCTTTCGGTTTGGTTTTTTTCTTCTTCGTGTTGTACTTTGAAGTGAAGGCGAGTTGTAGATGTAGAAAGAGAAAAAAGTGCGGATCGCTGAAAGGAGAGTGAAAGTGAGTGGGAAAGAGAGAGTGAGCGAGATATGTAGAGTGGAAGAAGGAAACGCAGGATATGCATGTGTGCGTGCACGTGCAGTGTAAAGAAACCTAGTGCCGGTGATTTGAATCCTCGCGGAAGAAAACGGGAAGAGATTCAAAAGGTGTGCCGGGAAGATGCAGTTTTACGAAAGTCTCCTGTCTCTGACACTCCTCGTGGTCGTATATCGTCCGCTGACATTGTACTGCCGCAGGGTCGCGCCGCTTATGGAAGACGATTGGGCGAGGAGGCCACATCGCGCTACCGGTGAGTGACCACGTTTTTCTCCCGCGTGACGCCCACTTCGAAGTAATACTATCTTTGTCCTACATTTGTGTAAACACAGAGGATAAACATTACAGTTTTCCTTAAAAAAGTTTTAGTGACATTTGGAATACGTATTTAGAAACGGCCTTGGCTGCGCATGCAAAAATTCAATACGAATGGCAGGTCTATTACCGTATCAATAGCAGGACCACGAGACTTGCGAAAGGGGCTTTTCGTTGTAGTAAAATATCGGTACGCATAGCCATTTTTTCTCGATATGATTAGAAACTGCCTTTATTAAAACTGATTCTATCAGAGACGGTCTTAGCAATTTTGACAAATGGAAAATTGAGATGAACTACAACTATGTACTAAAAGCCCAAACAAGTTTCACGACTAAAAACTTCGACGCCGCACTTTAAAATAAAGACAAATGTTTAATTATAATTTTTTGCTGTTTTGTTTTGATTGACTTCGAAATGATACATTTGTTTACAAAATTTGTTTAGGCAGTCAAAAATGTTTTAACCAAATGTAGTAGCAAGGAACCATTACTATGTACTTGTTTGTTGACACAAAGAGAAAAAATAAATTTTTAGTCTATAGATAGATTATACGATAAACACTGATTATAAAACTGTTTATATTGAAAATAATAATGATAATAATAATAATAATAATAATAATAATAATGAATCGTTTGGTAAAATAATAACTCAAACAAGTGACTTCTGAAATTACAAGTAAGCTGTTATTGCACCTATCTGTTCGATTGGTAATCGTTATACATGTTCTTTTCAAACTTATATCACCTCGATAGCTACTCCCTCACTTTCTCCCACCCTCATATTCTAGCCGCATTTCCATCACGTTTTCCATCGCGGTTTCCCTTCATTCCAGTAACAAATCCTCCGTTTTCCCTGCTTTGACATTATATCTCTTCTTTTCCACGATATCTTAATTTCCACCCTTTCGTTTCTATCTCACATATAACCCCACCCTCTCACATTTTACAACCCCATCCTTCATAAGATCAATGAAAGATTAAAATGCAGCAGGTATAGATGTAATCTCGAATGAAGATTGGAAATATGGGAGGAAGGAATTGAAGGTGTAGGCGTGGGTAATGTGCAACGAACTATGGAGGCGGGTGAGTTGGCCAGAACTATGGAAAGAAGGGCTTGTGGTGCCCATAGTGAAAAACGGAAATGGGGAAGAGGATAAAGATAATATAGGGGTATAAGATATATGTCACAATAGCATCACAAAGGTGAAAGAAAGAAGTAGATGACAAAAGATGATTTCACCAAATCAGACATGAGCTAGAAAAGTCATGGGAGTTATTTATACTATTTACATGATGAATAAAACCATGGGCGAAAGTGAGATAAGAAAAGGTTCATGAAAAAAATTACAAGAGATCTTTGAAAAGACAAAAAGTTATGCTAGGGTGGAAGAACAGATAGAAGATAGTTTTTGGTGGGCTAAAAGTCTAAGGGAGGGCTGTACTATATGCCCACTCCTACTTAATATAATATAAATTTCAGATTTGAAAGAGGAAATGAAAAAAGAATAAGGAGCAATGCGGATAGGTGAAGAAAATATATAGACTAATATATGAGGTTAATATAATGATGTTGACTTAAAATAAGGAAGGACTGGCAGGTTTAATTACGAGCTTAAAAAAAGGAATGTACAGAAAGAAACTGAAGCTTAATACGGACGAAACGAAGGTAAAACGGTTTAGAAAGGGAAGAGTGAGAAAGAAAGAAATGGATACACAGATGGAAAGAAGTAAAGCTAAAGAATGTAAAGGAATTTAAATACATCGACTTTACTAAAGTATTAAAAACACAGTTAATCCCAGGAATATTGTTTATCTGAAGTTGAATAAAAACTTTGCAAAGAATTGACTACTACAATTATCCGACGATGGATAATTTTTATCTGCCTCGTGATAAAAATTATCTGACTTCGGATAATTGTCGTTTTGATTAATTGCAGCGTTTTTATCCAGCTTCAAATAAATATTATGTTTGAAATCTACTATACAATAAACTGAAGTGATAAAACTGCTATTAGAATAGAAAAAAAAAATTGAAAAAAGATGAGAAAAGACGAATAAATTTGCAACACAGATATATTAGATAGAGACATTAGAAGTAGACTGGAGAAGTACGGTTTATATGGTAAGATGAGGGCCCTCTATTAAATGCCTAATAGAAACTTATAATAATGGACAAAAGAATATATAGAACCCCTTAAAGCCATATAGAAATAATGAATTTTATGTTAGGTTCTATATGATTCTACATATCCTTTCGTCCATTTGTATAGTTTTCTATAAGACATTTAATAGCTGGATACTCAAAGTAATGATTTATGAACAAGATCGATAAACAGGGCGAGGGAATCTGAAGCGAAATTAAGCAAAAAGAGTTAGGGATAAAGTGATACAAATAGTTGGAAGAAATAGGAAAGAGAATTGTAGAGTTAATGCGATTGATGCAAGAAAGAAAAGCGGTTATTAAAGATCGAGGAAGGGAGAAGGAGGAAATATAAATTTTGAGTATTTAGACAAAAAAGGTAAAGAAAAGCAAGTAACAGATAGATGGGTAAGAATAGAGGCTTAATAAATATTAGCAAAGAAACACGGATATTAAAATTAATACTATTTTCACTGTAAAATACCTTAAATAATTTATATCGCTAGAAAAACATAGATCAGTGTTTCAATAACTTTCAAATGCAAAGTTTAGCCATATCGAATTTGCATCCACTAAAATATTTTCAGATTTTTTCACCCCGGTTTTGATGATTAATTACGAAAAAATGTATACTCAATCGAAGAGATTCTCATTTGAAATGCACTTTTTTTTGAGCATGCGATACACAATTTTGAAACGAACACAGAAAAACGTCGATCCTTAAAATTACACCGATTCGATTTTTTGTTTAGTTACAACAAAAATGAGACACCGGTTAATGAGAATGCAACTATGTTCACATTAAAGTTTCACACTTGAAGTATTCTCATCTTGAGAAAAAATTTTCATTTCGAGACCATAATAAATGAGCTGCAATAAAAATGAGACCATTGTTTTTCTGTGAATGTATTGAATAAAGTGATAATATTAACTGTTTTCTGATTGTTGACGAATAGTACAGAAATGACTTAAAAACTTAAAGTGAAAAATAAACAATTTAGGGTTTATACATTATTCTTTTCAACATCTATGATCAGATGATTTTCATATAATCATCGTCAGCTGTTACTTTGGTCCTACGTTTAATATGGGTGAAAATTGAAAGTTGTAAACCATATGTCCCTATAGCTTTGGAGTTAAAACTTGTGTTCTATACCCTTTAGGTCTATAAATTTTATGATAAGGATTCAGATTCAATGTGAGCAGTTCTCCTAATATCGATTCAGCATCCTGGATATAAAATGTTTCTGAAGTTGAACAGATTTAGATATATCAGAGGATATACATTAAAATTAATACAATGCCGGAAGAAAATGTAATATCTATAAGGATATAAATATAGTGCGACCATCCCCCGATCAGTTATACCCACAAACGAATTTTCACAACAAAATTAGCCCAACACAATGGTCAAGAGCCCATAATTGACTGTTCATAGCATGGCTCATTCGCATTCTACAGCTTCTATGTTTCTTGATGAATTTTGATTATATTTTTATTTTAACATCGCTCAGCATTAACTGTTTGAGAACGCATCGAGGTTCGATTGATCAATTCCTTTCTGTCTACACTGTACAAAATAGATGTTGAACCTTTTCATTAAATGTATTGGGAATTTATTTGCGAATACTAAGATAACGCTACAATACGCGTTACAAGTAACAGTAGCAGTTTAGTATATAGCAGTTTTCAAATGCTGGTATTGTAATATTGGCATACATGTATTATAATATTTCCACACATGCAATTCAATGTTGCAGAAGAAAGTTTAAAAAATCGTAATTCGCAGGCACGGAGAATCGTCTAGCTAGACTAGGCATAATTTTCTTCTTACTTAAATATATAGGATCACTCATCTTCTGGACGAGCTAAATTAAGTGTAAAATAAAATTCTAATACCAGTATTGTTAAGTGAAACTGCAATACTTGCATAATAAACGGCACTTATTTTTCGAAATGGAAATACGTGTTTTTCAATTTCATTTTCCAATACCGGCATTATAATTTTGCCGTACACTCGTATAGTAAAAGAGTAATTCCCTCATTCCTTCTTCTCAATTGGCCATTACCTTTTCTCTTACTTTCCCTCGCCACTCATTTTCTTGTCTCACCCCGACCCTACTTCTCTAACTCAACCACTCGCCATTTCCCTCCCCTTTTCCCTTTCCCTTCACAACTCATTTTTTCCTCCAACCTTTTCATCTCGTCCTTCCCCCTCTCCTATACACCCTCATTTTCCAATTATCCCCTCCTCACCCTACACCTATACATCTACACCTTCACATTTTATACTAATTATAGCAACTTTTGGATCTTCGTAGTGACTTTTGAGGGACCTGAACTTCATTTATCTTGTATAGATCTACGACCACTTTTGAATGCACAAGCTCATTTCTTAACTGTCGAAAATGTTGGTAAAGGTTTTCAAAGAGTTGAATAAGGTTCTTTTTTCATTTCTTTTGTTGTTAAACCTTTTCAAAAGAAGTTAACAAAAAACCAAATCAGTTAATATTTCGAGTCGGTGAGAAATCTCCCAAGCGTCAAAGCTCCCGCAAATGAGCGATGAGTAACCTGGAAAAGCTCCCACCAATCAGAGCGCAAGAAAAAAATTGTTGTTTGAAAATTAAAAGAAACACAATTTAAAAATAATAAACCATTCCCACCGTACGACAGTTTGCACAACTCGCGCTCTGATTGGTGGGAGCTTTTTCAAGATAATCCTCACTCATTTGCGGGAGCTTTGACGCTTGGGAGATTTGTCACGGATTCAATATTTCGAACGAAAACTGAGTAAAACCTTCAAAACGAGATAAACTTCTTAAATATAATCGAAATATAATGATTTTTGCAAGAAGTAGTTTTTCACGCAGTAAATAAGGAATTTACGGGAATTCGATGATTTAAGAAACTTGAAAATCGCTGCCGTCTTAATTTTTTAAAAATACCGTATTTTTAAACATTAGTTTACTCACTGTTTTTCATTTTTTCAATTTAAATTATTCGCGCATGGCCACTGTTTTTTTCACGTGTGAAAAGCTACCTTTTTCTACAATATTTGTGAGATTTCGATCGTATTATCGCATTCCGAAATGTAGTTAATCAAGGGTGCGCAGATTTCTCAAACATGCATCGCTTATTTGTCCCAGTTTATAGTACCTGATTTTGAAGGTTTTTCGCAGTTTTTCCCACTTAAGTACCATGAGAATTTCTTTATTCGGTGCACGAATACTAAATATTAACTGATTTCGATCTTTTGTTGCTAGATCATTTGTTTGTCAAATGTCATATTTCTACATCAGCTGTTTTTTTATTTTCTTTTTTTAGTTATATTATTTGAAAGTTCAAGAAACTGTTTAGTTATATTATATAATAAGCACCTTCAAATTAAAAATTGTCTTTTCTAAGATTTCTGAACCTAAATCCATAATCGGCTCATCAAATTGCTCCCCGAAGAGTTTAAGTGCCAATTAAAATTTAATTGATAGCGATATCATTTGCTCTGAACCGGTGCTGGTTATTTAATAAGCTACCTGATTTTCTCTTACATTATGCTTATAACCTATAAAAAATGTGACCCTTCGACTTTTTTCTGAATTCTTTAATCAACCGGAAATATTTCAACATGCAGGAGGAAGTGAACTGTGTAACATGAGCTGTGAAAATCGAAAGAGATTATGTTTTGCATAAAAAATACCAAAAAACAGGCTTATTGTAGAAAAAGTGGCAAGGCGCACTTATCGTGTCTGCTTAATTCGCTCGAACGAAAACAGCGAAATAAACGAAAGAACGCGAGCATTTGCGGGAGTCTGTATGCGCGCCTGTGTACGCATAGTCCTAAGTGGCGTTTAAACTTTATACGAGCATGCCTGTTGAGCAGCGTCAACGCGCCAACTAGAACCGGTTCACTTTCTGCAAAAGTAGTATGTGAGCCTTATTGGTGATCTCCAATTTTGGAAACTGAATTTCCAAATTTTCACAAAAAAAGAGAGAATGTCGAAAAACACAAGAGACGAGAGAAAAACCGGCCTTTGGTATAATGTAAAATGCAGGAGTTATTGGAGGCTTGTGCATACTTTCTAAATTCTACGTTCCCTACTGTTTATTTTACGGAAATTTATTTAACTGAATAAAAATCAAACCTTATCTATATGTATCCGAATTACCTTTGACCCTAATTTGCATTTTTCCAAATTGCTCTCTTTTTTATTATTCCAAATAATGGATTGCCCTAATTTCTATTTTTCTTAATTACTATTTGACCTCATTTCTACTAATCAGTCAATAAACCATTTTTGCGCATCCTGCTCGCATACCCATGCAGAAATTGCCCAAATTCGAACCTAATACCGATTTGCCCCGATCGAGATTCCCGATCTGGTCCCAATCGGTAGAAATCTGTGGCCCATACTTGGGCCAGACCGGGCCAGACTGGTTTCCTACTGAAACGCTATCTCCATGCTCTCATAGAACTAGTGCTGCTGATTATTTTCTGATAGTGTAGTGAAATTCGAATATTGCTCGTTTATGATATATTTTCGAACGAGGCTCTCATATAATTTCTATCGAATTTCACGCCATAAAGGCGATCATTTGATCGAACAATTATGTATTGAAAATGGCTACCCGGTAAGAAGAGAAGAATTCAGAAAAATTCAGAATCTCAATTCCCATTATTAAGTGAATTTTTCTCCGTCGAAAGTTCCACCAAGGAGTAGAAAAAAAGCAAAATCTATTCTTTTCAATCACCTTAGAAAAATTTGATGGAAGCTTATTGAGAGGAATTAAAAAATTAAATAATTTGTAGTATTGCCAAAGAATATTTTTATACTTATGTTTAAAGATAAATTAATTTTGTTTACCCTACACAATATTATTAAATGAATTTATCATTATTTATTACATTATTAAATCTATAATTTGTTTGAGCAATATAAAATATAATTTAAATTACGCCACCGTTATGGCAGCCAAAATATTGAAATTTCCAAACTTATTTTCCACAAAAACGAATAGAAAATATAAATGTGCACATATTTTGTAAGCAGATTAGAAGGAATTAAAATAATCGAAAATAAAGCATGTAAGTATGCAATTAAAAATAACCTTGACAAAAAATTTAAATTTCCAAACTTATGTTGCACGCAGAGGAATAGAAACTATGTAAGTGCATATATTTTGTGGACATATTAGAGGGAATTAAATAAGTCGAAAATACAGCATGTAAGTATGGAATTAAAAATAACTATGAGAGGTGTGTCTACTGATCGGATTAAGAGGAATGAAAAAAGTGGAAAATATATTCGCCTGCAGGGAATACAAATCGTTCATGCGATAAAAATGAATTGGTTTCGGAGATAAACCTATTCTTTCGTTGGCCACTTCTCGCGATGGAAAATTAGCACATTAAAAAAAAATTTTAAATGCTCACTCATTGGTTTCAATTTGAAAATATTCGTTTTTCTCTATTCTTCTCTTCTTACCTAGTAAGGCGTGTACGCCACAACTTTGGAGGCACCGAGCTTGAGCCAGTATACCTCGAAACCTGAGTCCTGCTGACATCAACGTAGTTTCAGGCAAAATTAGTAGATTTACAATTATATAAGTCAAAATGAAACTTTTAGTCTGTTTTAATAATAAATTCATTATATAAATACATTAAGGACAACTTCAAATAACATTAATTTTGGAATTAAGTAGTAGAATAAAAACACCAATTGAGCAGTGCTCCCAACGAGAGCTCCTCATTCAACTGCGCATGCGTCGAACTCAACATCTCATTATTTGCTATTCACGCGCAAATTAAAATGTTAAACAATATTATTTTTCTTGTTTATTATAAATAATAGCCTGTAAACTTATAAAGATGTTATGACTTATATAAATGAATAACTTATATTAATAACT
>NC_046657.1:88905334-88919200 GCF_010883055.1 Belonocnema kinseyi
ATAATAAATATTAATAACTTATATAAAGAACTTATAAAGATCGAAATTAATGCATCCTAATAAAAATAAAAATTAATTAAATGCCTATTCTGTAAATAATATGTTAAATAAATTAAGCAATCATTTATTATAATTGTTTTTTTTTTTAATTTGCTAAGAAGTGCTACAACAAAAAATTTTGTTTCGAGGAATGAAGATTGTTGAAAAAAATATTTCTGGTTATTCAATTTTTTTCATAATAACTAATCTTTTCCTGTCAACTTATAGCATCTACAATAATATTACGTTTATTAAAAGTATAATTAAAATTTTCTTTCTGAAAATTGTCCCAAGTGCGAAGTCACATACGGTCCAACATTGGCCCATAGTCGGCAAAAATATTGCCGAAGCTTGGCTGCCATTATCGCGTCAATAACGGAATGATAACTATGGCCTGCATTTGGCAGCCAAGGTTTGGCTGCCATTGTTGGCCCAATACTGGGTACCAATACTGCTATAGTCTAAGGTCTAAGGATATGACAGAAAAGGTATTACGAAAAATAAATATTATTTGATTGCGAGTACTTTTAATATAAATATTAATAGTCCTGTTTAGATTCAATACATATATTACATTTTGAATATTATATTACAAATAAAATTTCTAACGCTACAGGGTATAGAACCTACATCTATATACCTAAATCTATCGCCTAGCAGTCGGGACTGCTAACCACTGCGCTAAACCGACAAGTTGAAACTCTGTGAAAAAGCTATCCTCCTAAGCTGCACTTCAGAAAAGTTAAAGAACCAAATTTTAAGCTCTCTTTTTCTAATTATTTATTATTATGCGACGTTGTGTAAATGTAAAATACTCGAGCTGTTAATAGGAATATTTATACAATAATTTTTAAATAAATAATTTAAATCGATGACAATTTTTCTTCGCGTAATATTTCATTTTTTTCCGTTGTAGCCTGCTTTACAACTTTTTGCAATGACAGGAAATGTAATTTTTCATAAACATTACAAATTTTTAATGACAGAACATAACAAATTTCATCGTGAACTTTGAGAATTTTTCAATTAAATTTTTTTTATCTTTCGTGTAAGATTTATTTATCAGGTGCTAAAACTGAAACTTGGCGAAACAAAGTGCCGATTCTGGGTCAAGCATCGGTAGAGAATCGGCAAATATAAGTAGCCAATATAGGCTGCCAGCAGTGGCTCAACATTGGGCCGATTTAAATAAAACATGGTTTGCCGTGGTAAAAGTGACACTAGACCCAGTAATGTGCCGTTACTGGGCCAGACGTTGGCTGATCCTTGTGAAACATGGTTTTCCGTACTAAAAGTGAGACTTGGCGCAATAAAGTGCCGATACTGAGCCAAGCATCGGTGAGGGATCGGCAAATATAAATAGCCAATATAGACTGCCAGCACTGGCTCAATACTTGGTCGATTAAAATGCCGATATTGGCCGAATAACTTTAACCGACCTTTGGATGCCAAAATTGGACCAACACTGGGCCGTGTATTCAGCTCCGGCAATTCGCACTTGGGGTCCTTTACGTGTCCCTACTACTTAAATTTGAACTCAAAATACTAATTCCCTTATATAAACGTATTACAATGAGACTGATCGGGTAACGATCGGGAACAGATCTGAATATCTGCACGGGTAGTGGGCCGTTCATCGCAGGGCGTACCGGGCACGAGTATGTGTGCAGATTACCTATGTAGAAATACACCACTGGCGCTGTACTGTCCCAGTACAGATTTCCAGATTCCCAGTATTGGGCTACTGTACTGAGTCAGTGCAGGCCGGTAATGCTACGTAGTACTGGTATTCAGTACTGCACGGTACTGCACACTACTAGTACTGGTTCTGTACTGGCTATCTGTTTGCGTACACAAATGCCAAATATTATTTAGAACTACAAAAATGTAAATTTCGTTCAAACTTTTTTTTTCAGTTTTAACACCCACTATTGCTATACTCTAAACTCTTAAAATATGACCGAAAAGGCATTTCAGAAATAAATTTTAATGGGTTGAAAATATTTTGTCTAGAAATATTAATTGTTCTGCTTAAAATGAATGCATATATTACATTTGTAAAGGTTATATTAAAATAAAATTATTAATGCTTCGTGGTTTCGAACCTACGTCTTTACCTAAATCTATCGAGTAGCATTCTGTATTCTGGCCTGGCTGCCGTCAGAAGGCCCGGGACCGTCTGGGGCCCGCGGATCTCCAGCTACTTTTTTTTACAATATAAATATTTAACCTAATAATCTATTACTTTTGAAATTTCCCTTGAATATAAATGCAAAATTTACGCTTATTAGAGTAAAAAGAAAGTATAGGGAGGAAGGGGCCCGTAACATTTTTTGAGCAAGGGGTCCTCTTCGGGATGTAGGGGCCTTGGTCGCAACTATTTCTCTACGCCCACAGAATTGAAAGTCAGTGAAAAAATCTTCCTCATAAGCCACTGCTCAAAAAGTTGAAGCAGCAATTTTGTAACGCTCTTTTTCTAATTAATTTTTTTATTATGATGCGACTTTATATTGATGTAAATTAAATTAGGTGTGAACGGGAATTTAAATTTAAAAATATTTTAATAAATAATTTAAATCGATGAAAAATTTTCTGGGTTTAATATTTCATTTTTTCGCGTTTTAGACCATCTTACAACTTTTTATAACGATATAAAATGTCATTTTTATTAAGCATTTCATATTTTTATCGACGGAACTTAGAAATTTTATCGTAAACTGCAACAAATTTGTAATAACAAATTTTGAAATTTTAGAACATATGAACCATATTTTTAAACGTATTTTTGGCTTTTTTCATCATTTATACTGTTGGCAGAGTACTGCCTCAATCGTGAAGTTGGCCGTGTATCAAAAATGTCTAAGATATTTAGTTTTTATTTGATTTCCATTTTTTTAAGATAATTAAATTCCAAAGAAATATGGACAGACTGATTTTTAAATTTATTTTAGCTAAAAAAATTCACAGATTCGCCATTTTCTGAGAAACTTACCCCTTCTTATACGTTTAAATACATGGTATTCTTCTAGAAGAGGTACTAAAGGTATACTCACAGATATACATAACTTTCAATAATGGCTGTTTTTTAACAATTTTCATTTTCTTGAACAAATTTTGAAAACAAAACTATTTTTTGGAAATTTTTTGCTCAGAAAACGATTTTAAAAATACAGAAGATGAAAATCAAAGATTAAAAATAAAATAATATAAAAACAAGGCAATCAGAATAGGATTGTTTTAATTTTCATGCATATTATGAATTATAATGATATGGATTTATTAAAATAATACATGTTTCAGCGCAGCTAGGAATAAAATTTAGCGCAAAATAAGCATATCCAATCCCAGGCAGAGGTACACAAAAAATGTACAGTGAAACACTTCTATATCGACGATTTTGGGGCTGACGGTGGGTGGGAACTAACTCATTTTAGCCTTCTCCGCTTTTGTTTGTTCACCCCTGAGTGCTCGCCTGAGCAACAGCTGCAGACCCCGCATACCCCGCGCGTTACCTGTTACATCAACCTACGGTGCGGTGTCAATTCTCGAAAGGGCTATAGAAAGGCATTGAAGGGTTTTACAGTATTATATTTGATATAAGAGTGTTGAGCATGGTGTAGAAAATTTGACATTTTGGGCAAAATCGAGTGCGAAGCACGAGAAACTTGATGAGAATGTGTTCACTGAAGCTGAAAGAGCTTTAACAAAAGAGAGTTCACAATCGCAAAATTACAGGGCCCAGTGCTGGTCCAATTTTGGCAGACAAAGGTCGGCTATAGTTATTGGGCCAATGTCGGCATTTTAATCGGTTCAGTGTTGAGCCAGTGCTGGCAGCCTATATTGGCTATTTATATTTGCCGATCCTCAACCGATGCTTGGACCAGTATCGGCACTTTATTGCGCCAAGTCTCACTTTAAGTACGGGGAACCATGTTTCACGAGGCTCAGCCAAAGTCTGGCCCAGTGACAGCACATTACTGGGCCCAGTGTTACTTTTACCACGGCAAACCATGTTTTATTTAAATCGGCCCAATGTTGAGCCAGTGCTGGCAGCCTATATTGGCTTTTTATATTGGCCGATACTCCGCTGATGCTTGGCCCAGTATCAGCAATTTATTGCGCCAAGTCTCACTTTTAGTACGGGAAACCATGTTTCACGAGGATCAGCCAAAGTATGGCCCAGTAACGGTACATTACTGGGCCAAGTGTCACTTTTACCACAGCACACCATGTTTTATTTAAATGGGCTCAATGTTAAGCCAGTGCTGGCAGCCTATATTGGCTACTTATATTTGCCGATCCTTCACCGATGCTTGGCCCAGAATCGGCACTTTATTTCGCCAAGTCTCACTTTTAGCATTTAATAAACAAATCTTACGCGAAACATAAAAAAAATTGTATTGAAAAATTGTCAAAGTTCACGATGAAATATGTTAAGTTCTGTCATTAAAAATTTGTAATTTTTATGAAAAATTACATTTCCTGTAATTGCAAAAAGTTGTAAAGTAGGCTACAACGAAAAAAACTAAATATTACGCGAAGAAAAATTGTAATCGATTTAAATTATGTATTTAAAATTATTGTATTGCTATTCTTGTTAACATTTCTTGTATTTTACATTTACACTACATCGCATAATAATAAATAATTAGAAAAGGAGAGCCTAAAATTTGATTTTTTAACTTTTTGGAACTGCAACTGATGAAGATGGCTTTTTCACAGAGTTTCAACTTGTCGGTTTAGCGCAGTGGTTAGCACTCCCGACTGCTAGGCGATAGATTTAGGTATATAGACGTAGGTTCGATACCTCGTAGCGTTAGAAATTTTATTTGTAATATATAATGTTCAAAATGTAATATGTGTATTCAATCAGAACGATTATTAATATTTATATTCAAAGTACTCGCAATCAATTAATATTTATTTTTTAAGTACCTTTTTTGTCATATCCTTAGACTATAGCAGTATTGATACCCAATGTTGGGCCGACAATGGGAGCCAAGCCTTGGCTGCCAAGTCAAGGCCATAGTTACCAATCCGGCAATGGCGCGACGATGGCAGCTAGGTTTGGTCCAATACTGGTACCCAGTGTTGGGCCGATAATGGCAGCTAAACCTTGACTGCCAAGTGCAGGCCATAGTTATCATTTCGTCATTGGCGCGATAATAGCAGCCTAGCTTCGGTAATATTTTTGCCGACTATGGGCCAAGGTTGGGCCGTATGTGACTTCGCACTTGGGTGGTTGTAATTAAGTATTTTGTTTATTTAAATAAATCCCAAATACTAATTATATATTTTTATATGATGTTGAGCCGCGACATCCTTGAAAGATGACTATTTTTTATACAATTTATTTTTAAAACCTCACTCATTATCAAGCAAAATATAAATCATTAATTGAATGAAAGAAATTACAATTTTATATTTAGAAAAACTTTTTCGGGAGTAAAAGTGGTAAATCCCCAATATTTTAATTGGTGAAAAAATGGGGGAAAATAAATATTTTGACTTAATTTACGTACATTTTATAGAAAATTGATACAAAAGATTTAAAGAAAAAAATATTTTAAATGCAGGCAGTAGGAAACAAGCCTATACTTTCCAGATGCAAACCATAGTTAGAACAACTCAAGTTTTTTTGCGGATAATTACTTCTCGGATCCTCTGATCTGTAAAATTTATTTTTCCATTGATTTTTTTTAGCTTAAGGTTTTTAAGGAATTTTATAAGAGTCCGCGTACTCACTGTCGGACGCTCGGTTCGTATAATTAGGGTCATATTACAAAATTGGTCATTTCAAGAATACGATTTATTCATCTCTGAATAAATTACTTAAATTAATTTTCTGTTCATTAAAATTAATTAAAAGAAACATAAAAATTATATTTAAAATAATTATAAACAATTTATTTAAACAAATGTTCTAGTGTATCAGTTTGTCTTAGACAAACATTAATTAATACTAAAATCGTTTTATTTTATGTATTTGTATCAATTATTTTTAATAATAAAATCAAATGTTAAATATAGTTTTTAATGTTTTAAAATCTATCCTTCAATAATTATTACCACCGCCTAGTACAGTTACTTGTAATTCTATTGGGGACTTAATTGGGGCCTAGGAGCCAATAAACCTCTTATTGGCCCTGGTTAATGAAAATAAAAAATTAATTTGGCAATTTATTATTTTCCTAAATTAGCGCGCCAAATTTTTTATTTTGTTAAAGAAAATGTAATAATAATAGTCTGTAATAAGTGTTATCCACAAACGTCTAATAACTCTCTTCACGTATTTGTTCATAAAAATCTATAGAAACGATTGAACTTGAATATTTTGCCCCATTTTATTGAGACAAGATATTATTTGATTCTAAAATTTAAAAACTATCACATTAAATGGTAACAGCTAAAAATATTAAATTTATTTTTCTTTTGACATTTTCACCATTTCTACTCCGGATAAATTGCCTAATGAAAAAACAGAACAATTTTCAAAATACATAGAAATCTGATAGAAGTCAGAATTTTTTCACTGACGCGTTACTAATTACTTCTTTTGATTTGTTGTCTACTAGGGTGTAAAGTAAGATTAATTAAAATAAAATTCTGGTTAAAACTAAACTTTTTTTGTGTCTACAAAAGTTTGGTTGACGCCAAATTTTGGTACAAAGGGATGATTGTGCCAGCAAAACAATTTTTTCCTTGTGTACTAGCTATAGTACACAAAGATTAACAACACATAAACCTTAATATAGTTACTAGAGGAAAGCCTAACAGATTATGCTTTGTTTTATAGTATCAAAGAATGTACTGCATGATTCAAATTCAACATTAGAAGACGTTAGTACAATAAAAGTTACATGACAAAGAAAATTGTAATCATCCAGGTGCGATATCAATTAAAACGATCTGAATGAAAACAGTTATAGTTACAAAAATAAGAATTTTTATTCGAGTGAGAATGAAAAAATCTCCCTAATCCAGCACAGAAACGGTTAATTTCCTTGATTGCCTAGTCTAGCCGGCTTACGTCCTGCCTAAGTTCTACATTATACCATTTTTCAAGATTATAAAGCTTTTCTTCTGATTGCATGAGGAAAAGGAAAAATGGATATATACATCTCTGTATATTCATGCTCCAAGTACTCGAATAGATATGTTTAATACGAAGTAATCAGCTTGGTCAAGGTCGCATTTTGTCCAGACAGACGTTTCTTAGATTTATGTTCTTTTAAATGATCAGAGGAAGCTCCCATATTGGCTGACTACAGAACCGAGGATTAACGACAGCTGTTTCCATTGTCGCAAAGAATGCGATTGTAGAGATTCCGTGCTCCGATTCCTCGCGACTAGCGATCTCATTCGCGGAAACTAAATTACATTAAGCGATGATCTCAGACGTTTCATCTTATTAAGCCACATTTGTCGATCGAGAAAACTTTATTTCCATGAATGCAGACAGAAAAAAAGATAAATATCAACAGAATCTAGATCTTATCAGTCTCTAAGTAATCGAATGAAAAAAAGTATAAAAAGTATCTGTTCATAATGTAAGCATGGCATTGATTACATGTATAATTTTACTAGGTTAGATAATCTACTTATGAATATATGATAATTCACACCAATAACAAAATTAATCATGCCATATCCCTATGGCAGCATTCCATAACCTAGGTTAATCATTTTTCAAGATGTAGCCTCATGAAAACATATGACAAGGAAAATAATGAAAGGTTTATATTCTTTATACTTCTTTTTTTCTCGTGAAATTTTCTTGTCATTTTTCTTTGTTTTCCTTGTGTTTGAAAAAAATAACATGCCTGACATCATTCGTTTGTTATAATTTTAGAAATAAATACCTATTGATATAGGATATTGGACACAGGTTGCTTCAAACTTAAAAATTGAAGATCTTTATCTAGTACCTTAAGCCATTACCCTAGTATTGTTGATCTTCGTTTCGCACTATTGACAGCTACTGACGTCATTGCATTTACATAGATTGAGACATGGTCCCAATGAATTTACGGTGTGGTATATGTGCCTTTTGAACTGCGCCACACTCTGCTATCACGATACATATCTTTACTTACCACGAGACACTGAATTTAAAATAAATTATCTCGCAGATTTTACAGAATTGCAAGTCAGTACTGGCGGGGTACTGGTACTCCTAATAATAACTAAGTTCTTCACTGTCTTGCAGTATTAAACCAGTACTAGGACATATAAATTGCTGATATATTGTGCTCTCCTAAATTAAACCAGTGAATTTGTCACTGGTTGAATCCGTGTTCTGAGTTTTCGCTGTTGAACCAGTGATTTTCCTATTGTAACTGGGTAAACCAGTAAGTGATTCAGCTAAAACAGTTACTGAAATGTACCAGTGAAGTCAAATAGTCAAATAACTAGTTTTTGGGTTAGAAGTATTTTAGGCCGAGCTGCAATGATCAAGTGATACAATGTTTTTCGCTTGAAAATGGGAAGCCCCCTGGCCACTTGGGTTTGTCTTTGAGCGACGCGACCCTAATTTATTTTTGCGAATTTGTTGTTTTTCAAGGATATTTAAAAGTTTATTACTCCGATTGTTAGTGACACATTTTCGGCTGTTTCAACCAGTGATATTTCACTAGTTCATTATTTTATGTGAGTGGCTATATTTACAAATTTAGTCGGTTGATGTATCTGAAAATGCTTATGTGTAAAAAAAAATTCGCGGGCACGCTGCTAAATAATAATAATAACGCTTGCAAATGGACTATCTTAACCATAACGCTATCACGCAAGCCGTTTTTTGTTACAAAAACCACAATACATTTTTCGCACAAGCCTTGCCTATACCTCAAAATTTACACCCTTTTTAAAGATTTCCAAACACATATATTTTCAAATCCCTCATTTAGACAAGATGGGAATTTTCAAAAATATTAAAAATTTAACTTGTCAAAAAAATTGAATGATTTTGAGAATGGATAGAGATATATGTTAAAAATAACAAAATTTTGGATGTACTAAAGAAGCAATGCTTTTTGATATCTCTTTTTGCAGAATAAAAAAAAATTTCTAAAATTAACATTCTTGAATCGTCAGTGAAGCTTTCGTACCGGTATTTTAATCATTATTCTTATCAATAATTTGCATGTATAGTAAACATGAGTAGTACCAATCATTGGCTGAGCACTTACCTCGGTAGTCGGTATTCTACCAGTAATGCGTATCAGTACTGGAGGAGCAGTAAATCATTATAATACCAACCGTAGGCGGAACTTCTGCGTCGGTATTTCGCCAATAATGACAGTTATTACTGGGCAAGTTGTTTACTGGTATGACACCGACCGTTGGCGGAAATTCTTGTGTCGGTATTCTGTCAGTAGTGACAGTCTGTACTGGGCTACCTGTGAACCAGTAATGTGTCCGATGGATGGCACAATATTAACAGGCAGCACTTGTATTTATGGTATTTCTTAAACGTACAATGACAAGAAAAGAGAAAGGACACATTAATGTGGTTATTACACAATAACATGTTTCTACAAATCCTAAAAATACAACTTAGGTCACGGGGCACAATATTTGCAATTTTAATTCTAATTTTTGTCCTACCTGAATCCCCTATCTAATTGTCTTGTGATATTTCTATAGAATATATCGATCAGAAATCATTTATTTATCTGATTTTACTTTTTCTATCAAATATTTTCCTATTTGGTTTTCAGGGTTTGCATGTATTCTGGTTTTGTTTTTTTGTTTGATCAAATTTTTTTCTTTCTTGATGTTTTCTTCAAAATGACTTCAATCTTTTTAAATGGTTCTATTTACGAAAATTTTAAACTTTTTTCATTTACCGAGAATTTGAAAAAAAATGTAAATTTTTTCTGAACATTTTCAAGGTAATTTTAAAATCACGCCAAAAAACTTGTTGTTTCGAAACTTTTGTTATTTGATTTTTATATTATATATTAGTTATTATATTATTTGAGATTTATTATTAATCGTTTGCAAAACTTACAAAAATTATACATTTATTATCTGTATAACGTTTTTTGCTGTCATTAATTTATAGTTTTACTATAACCTCTATTTGAAAATGTTTACTATAAATTAGCGCCCGGCCAACTACCGTCTGATCAATCGATCATAAGATTTGAACAATCAGAGAGCTAGGCTCTTAAAAAACAAACATTGCCCGGACAGTCCCCTACTTGAAAACTTGTTGTACTAGAGTTAACTCGGGTTATTTCCACACGGGTAGGTGTCACATTGAGAACAAATATCTAATAATTAAATAATCATGTAAATTAAAAAAAAAAATCCTTTACTATAATTTTTTTTATATTTACCTGCCATTTTTTGTATTTATTGATAATTAATTATGGTCTGAAAAAGAGATACATACGTTTCCTTGTATCTGGAGCATGCATGAGTTCGAAATAATAATGGTCAAACTTTTGATTATAGAGGTGTTGCTTTTCGCTGCGGTAAATATTATTTATTAAATCCCAATAAATTAATGCAGTTAAACAATTGATATTAAAGGAATTTATTTATATTTTTACTTTTATTATTTTTTAAATTTCCATACTGTTAGGAATATTTTTATTCATTTGAAATCATTTACATTTCGACAAATTAAACTATTTCTCAACAACTTATTGCACCTTGGAATTGCATAAATAAAACTTAAAACTAGTTATTGCACTTTTTGATAGATACATATTGTCATGGAAATATCTGCTGAATTTGTCATTCTTTATTTTATAAAGTCATTCCATTCTTGCCTAGATTCCATTGAAGCTACAGTAGACGTTTATTGATTCTTATCGGTAGAAAAAATGCTGTTTTGCATTAACTGTCATGCAACTGTAACGACATTTTCACAACTGATATGTGCATTCAACGATAGTGTGCGAGTGTTTACAGCGCTCGTATCAAATTATTTGGTACGAATATAGACTTGTGCACATACCGTGCGATCACTGAGCGAGGCCTATGAAGCCAAACAAGTACCACTGGGTTTGCGCATTCTTAGATAAGTTTCAGCAGCTTCTGGTCTCTGTCGTGTTAGCCGGGTTGCAGACTCTTTTATTTCATCGGAATGTTGCAATAGCATTTAACTGGGGTATTCAAATCAAATTAAATGAGCTCACTATCTTATCAATTTGTTAATATCGCATACATCCTATGAATTCCATCCATTTATGCAACTTATCTACGCATTAATTTCATTTTATCAAAGGAAATACATCATCAGATAAAGAAATTATTATAGTAAATGCAGATATTTGTTATGGGTAAAACAATTGTCTTTTGCAACGCGTGTGCAACAATAGTGTGGTAGTTTTGCTACAGGGAAACGACCACTCCCCCAAAAATACCACGTTTATCAACTCGGCGACGTTTATTCGAGGTCGAGACCCCGTTACACGTAGGTCAGTGTTCACTATTCACGCCACTGGCTTAAGCACGTAAATGGATAGCGAAAGAACTCGTTACGCTACCCAGTGACGTCGTGATCAAAGATTTAGTTAAGCGAATTTATTTCCCTTTCCTATAATTAAATTTAGCCTCTTATTTTTTTATTATCCTCATCCTGAATCGGTGTACTTTCGAAACAAAGTTCAGCTTAATATATCTACAGTGTTCTGAGTATTTTTTTTTATCAGAAATGTCTCAGGAAAGAATTTTCGAAAACTTTCATATTTTAAAAACTAGTTTTGCTATAGGTATCCGCAGCCGCGTCTTTTTGAGGATAGAAGAGTTTTGTGTTGTCATTTGAAAATAGGATTTTTGTTTTCATATTATTTTATATGGATAAAACAAAAACTTCTACGAATTTTCTTTTACATTTTTTAAGTGTCTCGTTTCTTTGGCGTATTATTGGAATTTAGAATTTTCTCACATCAATTTCGATAAATATTATTAAACTCTGAAAATCCTCCTAAAACTTTTCTCCATATTTTGCGTCGCTTATTTGCTCAAACTTTGAATTTTTGATTTTCTGCATGAGACTTTAGATAAATAAAAACAAAATGACGAGTCCTATTAAGAAGTTATTAAAAGAAATTTTGTAAGATTTTCAAAAGCTATAGTAAATATATTTTTAAAATATAATAAATTATAGCAACTTTGTTTATATATATATTTATTTATTTGTTTTTTGTTGAGTAAAAACGCGTGCTATAAAAAATGATTCATAGGAAATGTGTAAATGCGTTCTCGATGCACAACTGTATTAAATAATTTTGTTCGTAACTTTTGTGTCATTTCTCGAGAAATTTCATTTTTCTTATTTTTAATGTTATTTTTACAAATAAAACAAAAACTGCGCGGTCTGTCAAGAAGTTCACGGCGAAAAATGGATATTTAAATGTAGATGTTCAAAGGGTAAGATTGTACCACCTAGCATGCAGATATTCATGCCAAACATCTACTATCTATTTGAGAAGTTAGGGGTAAAAATATTTATGTGTTAAACTGAAATACATTCATATGTTAAAATCGCCCTAGCGCATGTGCATTGCGCATTAGAATCTCACAACTATATTTGTCGGTTCTATATTTTCGATATTACAATTTTGGAATATTTCAAAAGAATAAAAATTATAGCAATCCGCAATTAAAATTCGATAACGACTTCTCTCTGTACTCACGAGGAAAGTATGATCTTAAATTGTAGGTTATATCATTATATTGGGGTGAACACGTTTGACAAAATGCTTATAAATTTAAAATCAAATTTGAGTTCAAGTAACCTAAAATAGACAGAATTTTAATTTCACGTTACATATCATTCGTTTTTCGCTTACTTACCCCGTTTTCATTTTTTATTTTGAATTTAAAATATTACACATAACCTCAACTTGACTGCATGTATCATCTGATCGACATTTTACACCCTTTATAGGTTTTTCGTTCATGCACAACATTAAAGTTTAATTTAAAATACGCAAATAAGTTAACTATTAATTCCTTAAATTACCAGAAATAAGTAAATTCTTCAAATATTTACAGCCGCCATTTGACATAACCATACATGTAATATCTCGAATATTTTAGTCAAACATTTTGGATGTTCTATAGTAAAACCTCACTTTTTAATATCTGCAGATGCTAACTTCAAACATCTAACTTGTTGTCCTATAGTTAATATGCATTAACTATATAATATGCATCATATAATGCATAATTATATAATTAGATAATAAAATAAATAATATGCACTATATGATATGCATTATATCCTATAGTTAATATGCATTTCTCCCACATTTGTCAAGAGACCTTTCAAAATTAAAGATCAACGAATCAACAACTGTAATTTTCCGATTGTGAATTCTCTTTTGTTAAAGCTCTTTCGGCTTTAGCGACAACATTCTCATCGCGTATCTCGTGCTTCGCACTCGATTTTGCCTAAACTGTCAAATTTTCTACATTATCTTCAACACTTTTATATCAAATATAATACATTTTTATGTACCTCTGTCTGGGATTGGGTATTTAGTTTTTGCAAAATGAAGTGAAAATTGTATTTATCATGATTACTTTAATATTTGTTTCTTATTTTGCGTTAGATTTTATTATTAGCTGCGCTGAAACATGTATCATTTAAATAAATGTATATCATTACAATTCATAATATGCATGGAAATTAAAACATTCTTATTCTCCCTGCCCTGTTTTTAGAATTTTTTAAATATTTTTAATCTTGTTTCTTACGACTAAAAAAAACTACGATTCCTATCAAAAAAATATTTGTAAAAAATTTGTGAATCTTTTTTGTTGGAATGAATTTGGTCTCACTTATTCTCGTAGCTTGTATCGTTG
>NC_046657.1:88919300-88949598 GCF_010883055.1 Belonocnema kinseyi
AATGCTGTTTTTCGAAAATAAAACAAAAACTACTAATCCTACAAAAAAGTAATTCCTGAAAAATTTTACATTATTTTTTAGTTGCACAATTTTGGTCAATCTATCTCTTTTTGTATCTTGCTTTGAAAATTCTATGACTTCAGTAATTTTTATTTTATCAAAAAAAGTAATAGGGATAAATTGTTCGAATTTTGATGTACTATAAAAAGCCGTTGAAGAATTTTCAAATATTAAAAAAAGTGGTCTTAAAATTTTTCAAAATGCTCTAACTTTTTAAAATTTCTTTCAAAAAAAGATGGCTAACGAAACCGTCCTTTATTTCCATGACCACATAAAATGTGCCTAAGGGGAATCCAATCGAATAATTCCTTCAAATGACACCGTGTTTACAGACTACACAACTACGACGACAGACACCGACGTGAAAACTAGTGTTCGGACCCAGGGGTGTTAAAACCTCGACATTTGATGAAATCAGCGAAAGTAATTTTTCACATAAAACCAAATATTCTCATTAGGATGAAAATGTAAAAAAAATTTAACCAAATGAATTAATTGTAAATTAGGGGCGTACCATAAACCACGTAGCACCCTGCATGATGAGAATGTAAAAAACTTTTAATTTATTTCAAGAATGTTCTTATTCTGATTTTCCACGCTAAATTTCCAGTTTCTGAGCTCATGTTTGAAATTATCAAAATTAAAATAAATATGTTTTGTATAGTACAAGATTTGGAAGATTTAAAATTAAAAATGTAAAATTTCAAAATAATTTTTGTTTTTAGTTTTCCTATGCAAATCTGGAAATATACTAAAATGAAAAAATCTTATCATTTCGCTGCAGATTTCTAGATAGTACACGAAATTCAAATTTTTGAACTACAAAATAATGCTTTTCCTTTATCAAAAATCTTAGTCATCTTCATTCTATTTAAATAATAGAGGTGCAAGGAAAGTTGAATGCACGTCATATCAAGGATTGCTCCAAATCTTTAGATTTATGCAGTTTGTAAGCGATACAGAATTTTTTTAAACAAAAAAGAATAAATGGGATTTTAGTCAGGCCCCCAAACTCTAATGCATTTGACCGTGACAAAGTTTCGTGTAGATAGTTCACTTCTGCATTACAGAAGGTCCTACAATACAACACTTATACGTAAAAAAAGTTCATTAATCTTTCCTGAATTATTTCTATAGTCGAGCGAATCTTGATAAAATGTCATAGATACAGTATAAATTGCAGGAAACAAATGTATAATAACTCTACAAGAGTTCTGCAAACTTCATATTGAACTCCGATTTAAAAATGTTAATAAAATATATGAAGAAATTTATGAAAAAACGTTGAAAACTTTTGTAGAAATGACATTTGCGGTATTGAGAGTTTCTGATCACATAATTATAAGGTCTAGACACCTCAATTCTGTTCAATGTATAGCAAAAGTCTCGAAAACATGATGAAAAATCTCTCATAAAAATTCGATTCGAGGTATCTAGTTTTTGTGAAGTACTCCAATAGAAGATCTATAAATATAACTCAGTTCTATAAAGTGTAGCTGCAAGCCCTACTGTGCGAAGGTAGGTATATTCCCCGCGCCCACACCCCAGCCAAAGCGTTTGCATAATGTTAAACACATTCCTCAATTTCCCTTTACGCTCGACAAGTTTTTAATGATTCCACATTATTTTAAATGATTTTTAAAAATTTCAAGAAATTTCAAAAGAGTTCATGTATTATTTTGTAATTACAAAATATTTTTAAGTGTTTAAAAGTATTTAATGTATTTCAAAATATATTAACGGGATTTAAAAATTATTTGTAGTTAAAAAAGAAAAAAATGTATAAATAAATTTCGAAATATTTCAAGTAATTTTAAGCAAGTTTAAAGATTTTAGAAGATTTCCAAAAAGCACAAGACTTTTCAAGAGATTTTAGAGACTTTAAAATACTTTATATGAGTCCAAGGGATTCTTAGTGATTTTATGGGATTTTGTGCCATTTCAATGGATTTAATATGGTTTAAAAAGTGAGTAATGGAATTTAAAATCTTAGAAAGCATTTTAAATGATTAAAAAAAAAATCAAAAAAGTTTTTCGTAATTAAACAATATTTTAAAGTATTTAAACAGAATTTTAAGGTATTTAACCGGCGTTATTTGATTTAAACATTTTTTAAATTTATAAACGAATTTTAAAAGGTTTCAAAATATTTAAAATACTTCAAGATATTTTTAATGAATGTAAGAGATTTTCGGTAGAATTAAAATGAGTTTTAAGATTTTAAAGTAATTTTAAAATATAATGTTCTTGTATTCTTGAAAGCCTGTTAAATATCTGGAAATCTTGGAAAATTTGTAGAAATCCTTTGACTTCTAATAAATTTCTTAATATGTATGTATATGTATATATATATATATATATATTGACTTTTTAAAATCTTTTGTGATATCTTAAAATATTTTTGAATTTCGTTTAAATCTTGTTTAATCACATAAAATATTCAATAATAATTTGTAATATTTCAAAAATCTAAAACCTTAGTACATATATTGTTATAAGCGTAGCAAAATTATTCATAGAATGGTTCACAGAAATTTGCAGACGGCCTTGCACTGTTGTCGGTTACATTTCAGATTTTTTTTATAATACTTCCAGCTAGGTTAGCCGAAAGGGTTTAGGCGTTAGGAAATAGAAATGCGAAACTTATAGAGTTCGAACCCCGCAGCGAATAAAAATTTTCATAGCGTGCGATTATAAACAGTGTAGTGATTGTGTAATAATAAATAATTGTGTACCTTAACTTGTGAAAAAATATTAGAGTATAATAGTAATAATATAATAATACAAGAGATTAATTTTTTGTGGCGAAAAATCGATTATCATTTTATAAAATTGTTCTCTATAGTTTCGAGACTTCTTCGATATAAACTGTATTTTATATTTTATAGAACTTTGTTACACATTTCGTTGCATAGTTCAACGCAATGTAAAACAAACACGATTTCAACTTTTATTAAACTACCGATCGGACCCTCTGCTATAGAATTATTTCTATAAAATTGAATGGATTTTTTTTCGTGTACTCAAAAAATCTTGCTGTCACTGATGTGTCGCACAAAAGACCATTATAACTGTAAAGAAGGTTATAATCCACATACATAAATAAATATTTATTTCTTGGTGGCATGCCGAATAGAACATCCATCTTCTAAAAGTCGTAAAATAAATTCCGTGAAAAATAAATATTAATTTAGCCAAGTATCACAAAAAATTGGAGGGAGGGATCAAAATTCTAAAATTCTATCTAAATTTTTTTAAGGGATCAGAAAGATGTAGACAATTTTCACAAATCCGAAGGATTCGTATAGTAAGAGCGAAACATAAAACTCTCCATGTTGAAGTTTCAAGTAAATGGGTTTTATTCACGTAGTAGCTGTTCTGTCGTAGGCCTGCCTCGTGATTGCACGAGATTCGCAGTTAATTGACCACAGCCACCAATACAACGTGGCCCTTGTGTGAAACAAGTTCGCGAAGACATTGAATAAAGTAGGTAAAACCTGTGTGCTATTGCACCGGTGCACTCAAACTTTAGTTTGCCTCAATCTCATTTTTCAGGTTTCACATGAGGGAAATTGAATTATTGCTTTGGAAGATTTTTAATGGACACAGCAGTTTTACAGTTCAAAAATATTTTTAGAATCTACACATAAGCTTTTTCAAGCGGCAATAAATAGCTACGTTCATATGATGAATATGAGTTAGTTTAAAAATTACATGCTATAGTGAGATATTTGGCAATTTTATATTCATTTATCATTTCTATAAATATTTTTCCATATTCCATGATACATAAATCATTGAGAGCTATAAATTTCGAAAAATTATTATAACTACGTCTATAATTGAGGTTTTAAGATCGTATCTCGAAATTGTGCATTTAGTTCGTTATATTGAAGAGATGCAGATACTCATTTTCTTCTAGAGCCTTTCCACGGATGCGCTTTTCACGACCTTAATTAAACATCCTCGTCTGAAGTCCCTGATTCAAACGTTTCTATGGGTCTATAAATTTGAAGTGGTTCCTGACTCATCTGGGATCTAGTCATTGATATTGATATAGCTTAAAAATAGCAAAGTTGCTTTTTCTTAACAAGAAGTGACTGCAATTGCAACCAGTTTATTTTTCAGAATGAATCATCCCATAGTACTTTGATTGATTTTTATTTGAAATTCATTGAGCAAAGGAAACATGACACTTAAAACATTCATGTCAACTGAATTAAATCAAAATATACATATGTTCGAATCCCGTGTAGAAATCTTAATGGGGTATTGTTGAGGGCCTGATGGGGTTTCCCTATTTTTATTAGGGTCTGCATGGGGCAAATTGTTAGGGGTTGTACTAGTTTGGTTACGCAAAATTTTTAGGGGCCGTGAAAGGAAATTTTTCCACGCCCGTAACAAGAATCTTTATTATTTCCCAATTAATGTTAGGGGCCCTCGTTAGGGCCCCAACAGGGCCTTTGATTCAAGTAAATGCCGTTCTTGTTCTTTTTATTAACAAAATATGTCCGATATTATTGTAAAGTGACGTATTTATTTATAGGTTAGGTTTAGATTTTTCAATTTATACGCACTATTCCATGAAGTTGATAGTTTCAGGTATCTGCAAAGTTGATAGTGATAAAAAAATACAATTTATTTATCAAAAGAAATTACGAATACTGTTTTAATATAATAAAAATATATCAAAAAAAGGATTTTCGTGAACAAATTTTCAAGCGTCTTCACATACTTTAAAAATTGGTTCTCTTTTCTCTTTAAGAAAATAATTGAATAAACTCCTTTCAGATAATTCACACAAATAATATACAATTCATATGAGTAAAGTTGAATAAATATAAACATCATCATTTTTTCAAATGTGGCATGCGTATGACACAATGACGTAACCTATAAACGTCATCCACAACGTTTTTTTTTGCTAATCTGCTAAAAGGTTTATTTTATTCTGAGTACTTACCGCTATCAATTTAACACGAGAACAATAATTCACTAAAATTTTTTATCGATTTCCAAAAATGGTCCAAAATTGTCAAAAAATGGTCCAAAAGTTTGTATTGCGTGGTGTTAATGCAGAGCATGCACAGTTAGAACGAATGAGTACAGTTCCAGCATAAATCGAGCAAATCATACCTCTAATTTTGCCTTGTGAAATGTTAGCATGTCAGGGTTTTCAATTTTTTTTCGCATTAAACAATTTTTTTTTGGTCATGCAAAATATTTAGGGTGTAAAGCGATCCTGTCCAGGACCACAAAAGGGGACTTATTATGGAAGTCATCTCAATTAAAAGGGTTGCCATATTCGGACCATAATAGGTTCTGATGGGGGCAACCCTAATAAAGGAAAGCTGTTGGGGACCCTAACAAAGCCCCAATAATATTAGGGACTATTAGGGCCATTTCTAAACGGGATATACTAGGATTGAGTGAAAATATTTAAATTGGTCGAATCCTTTGAGCCAAAAGAAACAATGCTGTCGTATGACATCCGAAATAATTAAAAGAAAATTAAAATTAGTTATCGTATTCTGATCTGTTTTTGGATTTAAAATCACAATTTCTTTAAATTCAAAAAACATTGTACAATATCTGCGTGGGAAATTCGACTCGGTGGCTCACTGAGGCACGAGGAAGTTACCAATTCATCGATAGATGACGTGTCCGTTGAGAAAACTTAGTTTGACTCACTAGCGGAAAAAATAAACCAGAGAGGTGAAGTTGATAATCCGTCAATTAATTAAAGAATTGATAACTTCGTTGTCTTTAAACTTCGTCCAAAACAGAATTTCCCGTCTGCTTTATTTTGTTAAAATATCGTGCTTTAGAAAGAAGAATATACGAGGAGGCCCAAGGATGGGAGGGAGGTTGATTTTTAAATTAATCTAGAATTCCCGTGTTGCTTATTTAAATAAGACGTTCATTCTGCAAAACTGCTCCAACCCAGATCACTGCTCAATCACTCTATCGATTACCTTTGGTGAAGAGTTCTACAAAGTGATCATGTGTCATCGATAACAAAAAAAAGTTAGCTTACTGAAATTCACATAGTAAGATCCATACTCTTTACTCTAGTCAACTTTACCAAAAAGAGCTCTCCAGCCTGGCCCATTATTATCCAAGGTCTTTCGTCTAAGGTGTGTATCGCTGCAATGACACTCCTCATCACACATTTTTTATAAACTATTTTTCCCTACACTTTCCTGCCCTGACATACAACTTTATATTCCTTTACGTTTTTACATTTTCTCGTGCAAGCTCTTATTTTTCTATGAATTTTTATATCTTCTCGACAAAGGAGCTCATTCAAACATTCCCACCATTCTTTCCTTAGCCTGCCTCTGGGTACGCTACCATTTACTTTACGTAAATATACCACATACAACAATGACAGAAAGAGGAACAAATATTTTCGCGAAGACTGTTTCTTCTGACTCAGGGATTCTAAAGTGCATAGTTGGAAAACCCAGTAAAATTTACAAAAAGAAATTATAATTATGTCAAACTATAGTATTTTTGTTGCTGATTCTAAAAATGAAGACAGAATTTAGAAAAAAAAAGAAGGTTCATTATGGTGGACGACGATTTGAAAAAATTATGGAATTTATTTAAAACGTGGTATCTGCGTAGGGGTTCTCGAGGATGTTAATATCGATGTGAAAAATCTTCCTGCCATGTATTTTTCATTGAGATACGTTCGTACTAATCTTAATTAAATTCATTTTTTTGCTTTTATGTTGACAAAATAATACAATACAATCCAGTTTTTTGAATCTATGTTGACAAAATAATACTAAGAGCAGATTTCAAAAATTCGAGAACCATAATACAAGAAACGGCATGAATACAAGAATCTGGAACTGGCACAAAACCGACAGGATTACTATCGCTGGCCATCTTTCTTACCCGCATCTGATAAATTATTTATTCATAGTTAAAAATTTCTTACATTAGACGAATAAATAATGTATTAGATTCAGGGAAAGCCCCACCTTCAAAAGCAGGCGGGGAAAACGGCCCCGCCCTTGAATAAGGCTAGTTCCGTGGCATTTATTTGCATTTATTCTTTCCGTGTACTGTGATATATTTATCAGAGTGGGGCGAGAAATAATTTTTTCAAGTAGTGAATGTATGTCCTGATAAGACTTTTGATCAATATATGTAATATTGATCAAAAGTCTTATCAGGACATACATTTTCAAAGAAAAGTAAGATCCGCTATCTTATTTGATGAATTTTATTTTGGAAGCGGCATAAAAAGCAGGCTAGCAATGTAAATATTATATGGGCAGAAAAATATTTGGTTAAACCAACCAAAATTTTGAGTTATTTCCACCAAATCTTCTGGCAGATGGATTATTTCCTTGAGTCAATTAAAAATTTGTTTGAATTAGAATTCGATACCCGGATAAAGTTTTCGGCCTACTCTAATATTCACGCGTACTTGACAGAATACCTAGGCACGTAGTCGCAGGTGACACCTAAGACTCGACGCGTAAGTTGGAAACTTGGGTCGGTGACCCCGTTTATGCCAATTATATCATTAGCACACAGTTAGCTGGGCTGGGATAAGACTGTGAGCAAAGCGTTTAGTGCAGCTATGCCAACGCGACAACGACAGCGACAGCGAAGAGTCGCTAGCCCGCGCGGCGTTCTCAACGCCGACGCAGACACCCACTCTGTCCGTGATTTACATACATATATGTATACATTTGTATATAAATATGTGCTCGCACGAAAGTTCGAAATTGTGACACAATTAAAAAAACCGGTCAATCTCCATGGATATTTTACTCAAAAATGCAGGTACATATATTTCTTTAAATCAGTTGAAAAGGTTATGTCATTTCACTCCAAATGAGCCCTGTTTTGTATATAACTATAATTAAGTGCAAGGTAATGTAACATAAGATATCGCAAGATAACTATAGATAGATGTTTTCTTTTATCTACAGCGATGTACGCTATTCTAAAAAAGAAAAAGAGGCAACATTTGTGTGAGCCAGCAGTGAGTATCAGTGTCAGAACAAATTATTTCCGACATGAGGAATCGAACCCTTGACCGTCGGTTCGAACCCCGATGCGCTATGCAAATCCGGCACAGAATCAAGTGATCTATGACTTCCTACCCAGGTAACATATATCTAGTAACTGCCATTCAATATATTTTCATTGACAGGGTACGTACTATTTGATAGCTTAGTGCCAAAAGTCACACATCACAAGTCGAATTAGCTACATTGCATGAATATTACAAGATAATCGTGTAACGCTGTTACGTGCGCGTGCTCGTTCATACAAAGATGTCACCCGTGGAGAGGGGGAAGGCATGTGATATTTATTATGATTTTTATTATCAAAGTCGGCCAGTAAAAACAGCTATTTTAGTCACTTACAAAAATCGGAATTTTCAATTTTTACAGACGACAATAACTTTGAAACAATAACGGAACTTAATGTATTGCGGAGCAAACCTATAGGACAATATTGCCACGCGAGGCTTTGAACGCTTTTAAATTGTCAAGCTTAACTTCATTCCTTTCTGTCAAACTTATTATACTTTACAATAATAATAAATTTTTAATAATGTCATAAATAGAATATATTTCGAATAGTCTTTTATCTTTCTTAAAATCATTCGAAAAGATATTTCTTTTTTTTTCATTTTCCTTATTTTACCGTTTTCTTTATTGATGAAATTATTTAAAAAATCATTGAAATCAAATTTGAAGGAAATAGGTAAATGTAGTTTACTGACACCCTTCAAAGTTTCTCAAGCTTGTTTAATTTATTCTTATTTTCGCGAAAATATTTAGAGATTGCACAGTGGAAGCTATATCAAGCTCAGTCATAATCATTTGTCCTTGTCCCAAGGAATGCTTCAGTGCGAGAAACTCTCCAAGAATTATGTCAAACTAACATATTTAAGCCTCGAGACTGCACTATACTATTTCAGAAGCTCATGAAGAACAAAATGATAAGATTTTCCTCATCCGAGGCATTATCATCACCGTCATGAACTCGTAATCCAGAGCGTTCTCTGAAAAGTGCTAGGCATGCAGTCAGCAGATTTTACAGCTGTCGTAATCATAAAACAGCCATAAAATCAAAGTTTGGCACCGGCGCCACGGTAAAGATCGTCTTTCTCAGAAAAACCAGTAACAAACATCAATTCTAGTGTTGCAACTATCACGAATGCATAATATCTATCCAACATTTGCAATTTGTCCGAAGATTGAAATTCTTCAAAATGTGTAATGGGAATTTCTTTAGCAGAAATTTATTCAAGAACAAATTTTCCTTGATACTACATTCTGACATAATTGAAATTCTATTTTTGATGTTACGCTATTAAACATGTCTTTATAAGAAATAATAATTCATGTTAGTTGTTTAGGTTCTAAACACTAATTTGTTGTTGAATTTTTGAAACTTGGTTTTTAAGACAAGCTTGATGCAGATAAAATAAGAATTAAGTAACTTTTACAAAAAATTACAAAAAAAAAGATTCGATGAATGCGTTTTTATTACCTATTTTATTTATGTGTTTTTAAGATTTTATGTTTTTAAGATTTTTACCAGGTTTCAGAGCTTTTATAAGATTTAAAAAGTTTCAAGTCAAGGATTTTACAGATACAAAGGAACCTTAAAAGATTTCAAGTGCTCCTGAAAGATTTATTTCAAAATATTTGAATGCATTCAAAAGCACTTCAATAGCACACTGTTAAAAATGTTTTTAAATTTCACCACACTTTTAATATACTTTTGTATTGTAAGTTTACATTCCCTTTAAAAATCTGTAGTAATAATTTTTAGAATCCAATTTCTTCATATAATTTTATTTACTGATACTTTCAACTGAATTAATTATTAGTTTCATACTCATCAAATAAATTAAAGAATAAATTTAAAATTCACTTACACGGAGAAAAATAGATATTAAACATAATATCTAGATATTGCGACGTAACATCATAGTAATTGAACTATGAGAGAGAAATATACATACTGAAGCAGAGCAGCTGTATACATTAAAAAGGAGATTATTTGAAACTCACAATATCCGAGATATTAAAGGGCAGAACCTGAGGTATTTGAATATATTGCTTAAATATGTAAAAATTATCTGTTCATTATTTACTATCCTCGAGCATTCGCCTTTTTTGATAATTATTCAACTTTTGCGACAAGTGGACTTTTTAATTTTGCCAAATTTTACATTGTACATACATACATCGAACAGAAGATATTATCCTATCTAACTCAAATTTAGACGGCTTACTATTGTTTAGCAACTACAATTTTTACCTATTATTTGAATCCACCACTGATTTCAAAAGATTGTAAGGGATTTTAAAGTTTTCTATAAATTTTTCGGTGTTTAATTACTGGTGCAACCTGATGATCGTCATAAAATATACATTGAGTATTGGACTACCATAATATATAAAAAAATGTTTTGGTTAAGTTGCATCATGGTGGAAGGAAAGAATCAAATGTAACAATCATTGTGTTGCATAATACTTGAATCTCAACTTGAACTACTCTTTTAGTAGGAATGAATAAGAAATATCACTGTATCTAAATGTCCAACAAAAATAATTGATACTGTAATTGAACATCTCTGATCTCTGCAGATTAATTATGAATTTTCAGTAAGATTTCTGCGCAAAGTGAGATGTTGAAAATCCTTAGAATTCTTCCTGGGATTTTTTGGAAGCGCGTTTTTCTGTTTCTTCAATTTGGTAGAGACGTATAAGTATTTCCCTTTCCCTTAATAAAAGCCATGCTATTCAAACTGTAAAGGTAAAATACTGAAAACAGAACTGAGAAACGCCTCGCGTGGAAGGTACCGAGTCGTTTTGTGTCTGCGGCTTCTAAATATAAGTGGTCCGCTCTGTATACTTTGGAGAAACCGTCGCGCAAGACTTCATAGAAATCCTACACTCCGTGTTGATACGTATACTTGAATAAATACTAAAATACCTTTGGACAAAAAATTTAAGGATTCCATATTTTGGGGATATCTTTACCGATTGGATACCTTGACAACAATATCCATACGTTAGTATAAGCAATGCAATCGGCATGTCGGTATGGTATGGTGGCGTAATAGTTTTTCAAACATTTAAAACCTAAATGAATATTCAACTATTTTCTAGGGAGATTATAATAGCGACTTCCTAAAAAGAGTTTTTTTAAATAAAGGGTGCCAGAATTGTCTTCAACAATAGATGAAACCCATTGGTAAAATGCCAACTAAGCAACCTAACGAATCGTAAATCATTTCAGATGCTCATGTATGATATGTGCAGCTAATTAGCGTGGCACATTTTTTTGTTTTTGGAGTACGTAATGATGAAACAAATTACAGACAAGTATTTTTCACGATAATAAAAGGGCCATTGTAAAGTTTAAATGAAGTTTGTACCATTTTCAAGCTCAGTAATTTTTCTGAATGAAACAAATATTTTCCTGTAATAATCCTTCATGTCCCGAGTTCTGAAGAATGGTCACTTCGCTAGTGCATGTTGATTAGGCGCACTTTGACCCTTGTGAAATCTGATGATTAGAATGGAAATATTTGACAAACTTTAACAATGCCCTTTTGGTGAAATATATAATAACTAAAATTTTCTTGTAAAAAGTCAAGAATAAAAACGTATAGAACGCAAAACCCCAATGGAAATAGATAGAAAAAGTATTGTGAGCATGTTTTTTATTTGTTTATAAGAAAAAATATTATTCCTATATTTAGAACATTCGAATTTTCATTAAACTTCAAAAGATGCCCTCTTATGGAGTTCCTGTATTAGACTACCTCTTCAATCGCTCCTCCTGTAAAATGAAGCTTTAGCGCTTGGTCTCTTTCTTCGCGGACGGCTAGATATGAAGTTCTCACCCGCTTATCGTGGTGGTGATAATACTGAGAATGTAACTACAATAAATCCATCTGCAATTAATACCTTTTAAGGCGGTTTAGACCCAATTCGAATCGGTCTGCATGGTTAGGCCTGCCCCCTCTATTGATAACATTTCATCGAAATCGTTTACAGGAAACTGTTGAATAAAAAGAAAGACTTTCTCGGATTTGCTCGTTCAATGTAATAGTAGATTCCTGAATTTATATTAAGCGCTCCTTAATTTTCCCATGTTTCTGAAATTACGCACGGCTCTCTTTAGACTAATTTTAAAGTCAAGGTCTTTTAAGGATATTTATTGTCCCTTTCCGGTAAGAAAATACTCATAAGGCTTAAAAATATTCTGGAATATCTTATTTTCATGAGTTAAGGTGAATCTATTCTCTTTATACCACATAAATTACCTTGAATTTTATTTTTTCAGTAAGTTTTCACGGAAATCATTAGTAGCAAGAGAAATATTTTTCAAACGCTGAAAATGAATTCAAGGATCACTATAGTATAGCAACGACTTAGGCCTTGGACTAAGAACGCCATCTGGTCACAGTAAAATTATAGATTGGCCTCTGACTTCTTTTTACGGTTATATTAGTTCGCACGGGCTGAGGATCAGGAGATCGATATACTTATCTATGCGAACAAATTGCAATATATATATATTTAACGCTGGTTTTAAAAGCTTCTTAATTTAAGTCCTTTTTAAAATCAAATCTAGATTTAAACCCATTTTCTTTCGTAAAAAAAGATCGGGAGGGGCCCTCCATATACCACATGCAAATTTTAGGGGTGCAGGAGGGGGTATGGCAAAATTCCACGATTTTCAATGACAATGGTTCTCTTAAAATTCTCTTCCGAACAACATATGTTTTATATGGGCCGGACAAAATTGGATATGATTTCCTAACTCGAACATTCAGACTAACGGACTCGCGTTATATTGGACAAATCCTTCTAGAAAATGCCTTTCCAGTTTAATTAAAATATGTAGTGTTCTCATGCACCAGTGGCCAGGTCTTGCTTGAATAAGACTTCCCGATAAAAGTTTTCCTAAGAAATCCATTCTAAACTTGAAAAGATGTGGTGTTTAGAGGTACCACTGGTTTTGTAATTCCCAGAACAAGACTTCGCAGGACTCGGGAAGTCGTGTTCAGGAAAGATCCGATTAATGGTTCCTCGAAACCCTTCCAGCAGAAAAACATTTGATGCTTCAAGGGACAACTGATTGGAAAGAGGATGGAATACGGGGGAGCTGGAAAAAGAGAGGTGTGGCTCCAGGATTATTTTTAATCTGGGAAGGAATTTCCTTGGATGATCTGTACAGGGAAATCTTGTCCGGGGAGCATCTCGACCAGATGCGTCTTAAAGTATCACATATTTTTTTGGGGGGATGGGATTTCCTGGGAGGGCATGCACTGTTAATTCGTATGCAGAAAATATCTGACCAAAGGTGTCTCGAGGCACAGTTTTCTTATGTATGCTGGAAAAGAGTTTCCAAGGAAATCCTGTCCCGGGAAGACCTGACCAAGTGACCATTAATGCCTTGAGCGTATAATCCCTAAAATACATTTCATTCTGTTAGTAATATTCTTAATGACAGTTCGAAGGACAAATAAACCAAAGTTTCGAACGATCACATATGCGTTTTTAGAATTGATTACGATGAGTAACGCAGTGCGATTTCTAAATTCTCCAGTACTCAATCTTCGTTTTATTTTCAGATTAAAATAGCCAGAAATATGATACATGCAAGAACACATTCCTTAAGTACGAGTTTCATCGCGACATTCCCCTTGTCCTCGAGACGCAGATCGAGCAGATCCGAGAATAAAGATAACAATAAGATCTCGACACGCACTGACATTGGTCTGTGAGTACCCATTCGCAAGAGCCCAGCCCTAGTTTTGGATGTATAAGTATGAGTGGCACACATGCGAGAGAAATCGTACGTTACGTATTTTACATAGGTATAACATATTCAGCTCGTTATGCCTGCATGTACTTGGTGTGCCGAAGAATCTCAACTCTATATGTGTATGGGTGCACGCAAATCGCACAATACCCACCCTCGGTGCACAATGCACATACATTATGCAAGTGAGAGAGACGCGTCTCGACTTTGCGGCTGTCTGCTTTGAGTGTTTGAATTTGAATTTACCGACGAGTTTAGTTCAACAATCAGATTTGAGAATCATTCCTTCTGACGTCATTGTTAGCATCTTTCTCTGTGGACAAGATCAAATTTTACATAATATATAGGTTTAATATACATACATATTAAAGAATATGCATCTACTAATTGAACTCGAATATAATCTTATGCTTGTGTTTTACTTGGTCTGTAATCTGTATAGTGTATTCAAAGCTATCTGGAAATTGCTGGCATGCAGGCTGACATACTTTTGGTAATGTATCGATGTAGGAATGTATCGATTCCACTATTTTTAGTGATTTATGGACAGACGTCATTGGAAATTTTAAGTTTCGTGATAGTGTCACACAGTTAATCTTGACCCATAAAAGCTGCCGAGAATTCAAAAATTCACTTTTTGGAAATTTTTTCAAAAATGATTAGGGCTCCCCAAAAAATAATCAGTTTCAGTAACGTAGGGGTATTTAAGAAACTCAGTTTTACGAAGTCAGAAACTTTAACCAATGTAATTGCAATTATTTAGCTAGTTTTATTTGTAATTTTTAACTTAAAGAAAGGAAACTTAGTCATTTATACACCGAATCTACAGCAGTTTGTAGATTAATTATTGTTAAAAAGGTATAGCATCATTTACGAAAAATCCTGTAACTTTGAAAATAAAAACAGCCAGCAATGTGTACAACTGAATAGCGAGAGATATAAAATTTCCTACTGGTCTATTATCTCAAAATGCAATGGAAAATTGTATTCTCGCTATTCAAACAACTGAATTTCAAAAAGTAATATAAGATAGAATAAATATGTACGCGATTTTATTTATTTACATATATAACACAGAGGTCATTATTGAGCCGTCTTTGACTGGATGAACCACAGCTGCGAATGTGATTGTTTAAGATTCCTTTGATAGCGAAGATGGAGGACCAATTAAAACACCCCTTTTCTTTGAGAAGTACAATTGTGAACATTCTTTGCGTTCATCGCCTTTGCGATAATTAGTTCGAGATTAATCCTGAATAAGGAATCAGACAAAATGCGACCCTTGGATGCTGGCTATGACAGGCTTGAAGAACCTTTCGCAGCCAATAAATCCTAATAAGAATCATATACGTAACGCTTTATCGGCTATCTCCAGATCTCCCGCCCCCTGTTTGACAATGTAACAGTAACAAATTTTACACAGATTGTCTGACCCCCCCCCCCCAACCCCTTTGAGCTGTTACGTAATTTAAGTATGGTCCTTAATGAAACCCATCTTTCGTTAACCATCATAATGGAATGGGTTGACTAGGCCCTGGTTTATTTCACAAGCCTTTGCCAAACTAAAATGTAACGCTTAATCTGGTCAGGGCCTCTTTTAATCGCCAAGCTAAAACACCGAGCCTGGCCCAGGCTTGACCCTAGTTTATCATCGACTCCGCGCCATTTTATTTATAGATCCGATAGATCTATGGATTTAAACGGAATTTTAGGTCCGTTAAGCTGCCAGGACGACATTGCAAAAGTGGACTGAAAACCTTTAGGGAATTTAGGGCTCATTTAGGGCTAATTTAATGCCCCATTGCCAAATTTAATGCTCTTGATTTAAACAAAAAAACCGGTGGTCATGCTAGCTTAACGTTAAGATAGCAGAAACACACATAGTAAAAACCTAATTTTTCAACATTTCTTTGATTTATATTTAGGGCTCATTTAGGGCTCACTTAATGCCCTATTGTCAAATTTAATGCTCCAAAATTTTTCCAAAAAAACCTGTTGTCATGCTAGGCTAACGTTAACCTAGCAGGACCACACAGAGAAAAAAACGACTTAGGCATTATTTCTTCCCACAATAATTTAGGGCTCATTTATGGCTCTGGCAATATGATAATGAAAAATTTAAAAAAATTGTTTAAACAATTTTTTGTTTACACAATTCTAGTAAAAATAAAGTAAACAAATTTATTCTTCTGCCCTATAGTAAGGCTCATTTAGGGCTTCATGAATATATTTGGATTTAACAAAAAATTGTTTAAACAATTATTGCTTAAACAAATTTACCACAAAAAAATTATTTTATTTTATTTTTTTGCATAATTTCAGGCCCTAAATGAGCCCTAAATTTTCTATAACGTGAGTTTTTCTGTAAAATCATTTTTATTATGCTTTACAGCAATCTTGAACCAAATTATTGTTAAGCTATTGAAAACTCTATTTTTTACAAAAAATACTAGAGCCCAAAATTTAGTACTACGGGCCCGAATTAGTCCTCAATGAACCCTAAATTATGCGAGGAATAAAAATGGGTTTTATGATTTTCTTCACGTGTTTTTTATAACGTTAAGGTAGCACAACACCATATACAGGGTGATTTTTTAAACTTGAAACTTTCAAATATCATTTAAGATTTCGAACTTACCTCCACCCCCATCCACAGGGGGAGGTGTGGGGGAACCGATTTTAACGTCAGTGTATGTACACCTCAGATTGATAAAATTTTGATTCACAACATTTTTTCATAGAGTGCCTATTTTTCGAGATATTTGAAAGTTTGAAGTTAAAAAAATCACCCTTTATAACAAAAAAAAGGGCAAGACTTTCAGTTGATGATATTTCAGGAGCCTAAAATGAGCCTGAAATTATGCAAGAGAAACGAAAAGAAAGTAATTTGTTGTGGTAAATTTCTTTAAGCAATAATTGTTTAAACAATTTTTTGTTCAATTCAAATATCATATTCATGGAGCCCTAAGTGAGCCTTAACATATGGTAGAAGACGAAATTTTTTAAATTTATTTTTAATAGAATTGTTTGAACAAAAATTGTTTAAAAATTGTTTTTTTAATTTTTCAGTATCATATTGCCGGAGCCCTAAAAGAGTCCTAAATTACTGTAGAAAGTAATAATGCCTGAGTCGTTTTTTTCTCTGTGTGGTCCTGCTAGGTTAAAGTTAAGCTAGCATGACCACAGGTTTTTTCGAAAAATTTCAGAGCATTAAATTTGACAATAGGGCATTAAGTGAGCCCTAAATGAGCCCTAAATTATAGAGAAAACAAATTTTGAAAAATTACTTTTTTATTATGTGTTGTTCTGCTATCTTAGCGTTAAGCTAGCATGACCATCGGTTTTTTTGTTTAAATCAAGAGCATTAAATTTGTTAATGGGGCATTAAATTAGTACTAAACGAGCCCTAAATTCCCTATAGGTTTTCAGTCCATTTTTGAAATGTGGTCCTGCCAGCTTAAGGGACCTTGGAATTTTTAAGGTTTACAAACGCTTTTATAGAGTTCATGGGATTATGCGGGATTACAAGAACTTCAAGAGAATTTATATGGATTCATGGGTTTTAAAACTATATAAAGGGCTTCAATAGATTTCATAATGATAGCAAATAATTCAAGGGATTTCAAACAAATTTAATAGATATCAAGGTATTTCATAAGACTTCATGAGGTTACACGGTACTTCCAAAGACTTGAAAAATTTGCATGGATTTTCTGATTTCTTACGTGAAATCTATACACAAGATTTCAAGAGTTGTTAAATTTTGATATTCTCCAATTTACTAGTATTAAGATTTTAAAGATTTTAATTAAATCCAAACAGTTTCAACACATTTCAAAGATTCGAGGGAATTTTGAAAGGTTCAAAGGGATTTCAAACGGTTTAAAAATTTCAAGGGATTTCAAGATTATTTCAAAGATTTAAAAGGATTTTACAGGATTTCAAATATTTCATGGAATTGTAAAGCATTTAAATGTATTTTAAAGAATTGCACAGGATTTCGAAGAATTGCAAATAATTTCGAGGGAATTGAAAAGATTCGAAATCTTAAATTATTTAATTCCAAGTACAAATGCACATAGTTTACTTAGATATTTAATGAAATATCTGGACAGTTCATGAACTTCTAGAAGATTCTGTAATATAAGCAACAGTTACCCTGTCTAAAATTTTTAGCTGTTTCATGAAATGCGCAATCAGCTTTAAACAGTTAGTGTAACAGATCAGAGTTTCACCAAACTGTCATTCTAGGCATTTCCTTCTAGGTAATTATCACTAAACATTAGGTTTAAATTATTTTTAAATTATACAACGGTTGTTCGTATGTAAGAAATCTTTAAAGAGTGAAAGATGATTTATTTAAAGCAAAACACAAATAGTGGGGGGGGGGGGATTATTATACAATCCACTAGCAGTTTATGAACTCTCAAGACATTTCATGAAATGTCTAATCACACGAATTAACTATTAAATATACACCAGATTTTAAGAGTGGTTAACTCCTGGATACTCACGATTTTACGGAATTTTATTCGATTTCACATTGTCCGATGGAATACACTGTGTTTTGATGAAATATTTAGCCACAACTATTTCCTATTAGTATAAAAGTTTGGAAGAGGTGAATTTTATTTCGGGGACGATCAATATTCCAGACAACCGACAGCACCAACAATCCATACCGCGTTCTACACACGATCATTTGAAAATTAGAAAGGCTTGTTTTCCCTGGTCTCCTGATTCACTGAAGAAGAAGTAAAAGCTACAGAGGTTGTAGTCATTATATAAGAAAATAATAAAATGTGTTAAATTCGATTAGTTTCAAAATTGTAAGATAAGATCTTGCACAAGCAGAAAACATTTTTCACATATTTCCCTAGTTACGTCAGGCTGAACACAATCAAACTGAAACACTAATTTTGTATCAGAGTTACCTCAGCTTAGGGTATAATATTTCACATGATATTTTTACGTAAGGAGAATTTTTATTATATTAAAGGTAACTTTTTCTCTCTATTTCTCAACGTAATTTGAGATCGAGTTGTAACCGCTAGTGAAATAGCGGGTACGTGATGTGCTGGCTGTACTTCTTTCTCTCTCTTTTTTTTCCTTTTCAGGCGAGCACTAATGACACGCGGCGAGTATGTAAGGAGCTATTCTCTTAGCAGCTCGCAAGGAGCATTAGTATGAGCATCAGAGCATGTATGTATGCATGAATGTATGTAGTCGCGTATCTTTGCCGGCGATTATCATCGGCTTGGTCTGTTCGCGCGACCGACCTCACTTTTCTGCGCGTACCCTAATATTATCAACGGCGCTTGACGGAGACTCTTGCATTCTTTTGAGGTCAATTACGCACGATCTGTTCACTCGACGCAGATCTATATACAAAGTCGGGATGACTTTCTTGTCTTGGTCGTTATCGTTGTCGGCGTCGTTGTCCTAGTCGAAGTTGGCCACCGTGGTTGTCGTTTTCCCCTTTCTTGACGACGCCACAGCAGCGTCGTCATTGTCGTCTACTCTGACTCGCATCCCGTCACTGATCTACTCTTACTTCTTAGAATTTATTAGCGTTTCTGTAAGCATTTGTGCCTGGCGCTTCAGTCTTATACCGTATACTAAAGTAGACTCTCTATGGACACTAATGTTCAGACATTCAACTTCTACACTGTATTCTAAGCAAAATAAATTTATCGTCGAAAAAAGAAAGTTTGGTTACGCAAGTGCTGCTTCTTAGCAAAAACATATAAATCTTTGTTCAAACTAGGAGTGTGCGAATAAAAACCCCAAAAATTCGTGATGGATCACGTCGAAATCAGACTGTCCCGAAGTTTCGAGAATGTGAAGAATTTGAAGACGTTTGGGTATTCAGCGTTTTTTCTACATTGTACTGTTTTTTAGGTTGCTAGATATCTAATAATGCCAGGAGTAAAATCAGACACTATTGTTGAAATCTAGTGGACAGCTTTACCATGAAATTCCATGATAACCTATGAAGTCCCATAAAAAAGTTTGTTAAATTTTTTAAGTTTGTTCTTCCCATTTCTAGGAACGTCCGCGGCATTAACCTCCCCCCCTCTCCTTCCACAGTGGTAGCACCCTCCCCAATGGGAAGGTAGTGGAATCCATCTGAAATGAACACTGCTACTACCAACCTCTCAAAACTCGAAATGAAATTGAATATACAAATGCTTCGGGTTTTATGTAACAAAAGCACTCGGTTGCTTTGCATTTCAAGTAGTTAAATCTTATAGTAGTATCGGTAACATATACAGGATTTGCAAATTTTGACTCAGAAAACCTCGAGAAAATCAGTTTCTTACTAATAGGATAATAGAAAAATGTTCTTTGACATATTGGATCCGCTATTTAAAATTTGTTTGCGACATTTTGATTTTGTGGCTCAAAAGACCCGTATGTAATGAACATAGTACGTATTTTTTGGGGTCATTTTGCCGGTCTATCTGTACCACTATGAAACTTCAAAAGCTTTTGAAACACATTTAGACTTTCATTTAGTGAACAAAAACTAAAAAATTCTCATTTTCAAAGAAGCGATTATAGTTTTTTCGCTTTAAAAAATGTCAAATTTTTTTCCTCTTTACGGAATATTTATTATTTAAAACTACAAGTTTTTAGACAAAATTTTAGGTCTTAAGAAGTTAACTAAGTCCATATATCTCCGCTATTTTTCTCGGTGTTTCCAAAAATATTTGGTCTCTTGTGACCAAAGAACTGGGTACTCTAGGTTAAAGCCAAACTCCATTCCATAAAATGTGCGTTTCATAAAAAGTAGGAAATAAATTAGCAGCTATGAAAAGTAGGCGTCTGAATACTTCTAATGTTTACGTATAATTTGTCATTGTATTTCTGATGCTTTTTGCTAAACAAAAATACATGCCGATTTATTTAGCTAAAAACTTGTCTACTTCCTCAAACATATCTCATCTTCCTACGCTTCAACACACCATTTAAAAAATGTAAAGTCAGCTTTATTTTTATCTTGAAGTATCCTCCTGCTCCTATAAAGAACTACAAGATTATTATCTAAAGAATATTTCAAAGTTTTAAACACTATTATTGACTGATAACCTTGTCTATTCTCATTTCTCAAAATATTCAAATGTACTTTCTACTATCTTGAGCGTTGATTTTTTTTACTATATTTAAAATTACACAAGCCTTTTTAAGCAATTTTATGTGATCAGATTCTCAAGAATAAAACAATTGATATTTAAATTTCGAATTTTTCAAAGTCAACAAGTATCTAGATCACAAAGGATCCGAATATAATTAAAATGTAAGAAATCAAATATTTTCAACTCTTGAAAGCATACCTATAATATTGTAATAAAAAAATAAAACCTGAATCCTTTGAAGCTCTAAATTCTTTTAAAAGTCTGAATTTAAATTAAGATTTTTTTCCGATTGTTTACCTACATTTGCCACAAAAGAAAGCGTTGTATTGTCGTGAAAGCGATCAAATAAAATAAGTGAAACAAGCCGAAAGATAAAAAGTATGAGATAATAAAATTCAGGCATTGCAGTGAATACAAACAAGCTTTGGTCAGCCAGACTGAAACCCGTCGGAGCAGGCCGACTCGAACGGTCCTTACCTACTGCGCTATCCGGTCCATCATTCTTTGCAATCCCAGTTTCTCGCGTCGGGGAATGATTGAAAAACCTTTGGTATTTGTAAAGCGCGACGAGTACGCGTCCTTCCTCATCCTCATGAATCGTCAATGTCGCCATGCTGTGCACATTGCGATAAGCCTCGCTTTTCTGTCGCATTATATATGAGACATTCATGAAAAAGGCGGTTAAATGCACAATGCGATTCTCTATTAATTTTCTAATACTTTTATTTCATCTGTAAAACTCGAACTAATTACGCGATAACTTTATTTTAATAATTTTTCTGTTTATGCTGTTTATTGGGATTTAATTGCTTTAATTTAGAAACTACCCACGTGTGTATCAAGTTTTTTTCATTTTCTGTTTTAGGTAAGTTCCTCTGATCAAGCTTATTTAGTCGAAATGGATTTCAGTCAGTGTACGTGAGTATAACTTAATTTTTAAATGTATTAAGGTAGTCTTAAAATATTTACTTCAAAATATCAAAAAAAACTTATTTAACTACATAAAAATCAAATTATATAAATAGGAGCCATGTATGTGTTCTTTGTGATTTTAGCATTCAATTTTTTGTCAAGATTATATACGCTGTTAAAAATGTTTGAAATTTTAATATTCATTTGTATATTAAATTTAAAACCTCAATATATGAAATAGCCATTAAGAGATTATGTATATTAAATTGCATATGCCGCATATTAATCATTTATCAGAAAAGACAGATATTTGCACTTTACACAAATGAAAAAAAAAATTGGCAGTAACTTGCAATTGAAAATAATAAAACATAACATTTTTTTCCTCGATAAACATAAATGACACTGCTTTTAAGTGGAAAAGTGCAAATAAGAAAATAATTAAGAAACGTAAACCCCTAGCACCTGTACTTACGTTAAACTTCTAACAGTCACAGCGAGTTTTAGAAAAAAATCCACTCATGCGTCGCACTTTAATTATAAGTAAGAATTTAGTCGACGAATTGAAGGCCCTGATCGGAGCCAGATCGCGGATGAAACACACGCCCAGGTCGGGACTCCCGATCGGAAAAATCGATCGGTGATCAGTCGGTACCCGATCAGTCTCAATACAATTCGTTTCTGAATTTCGTGAATGAAACTCGAAATTCTTTGAGATCTCAATCTTTGAGAATTACAAAAAAGGTTTCAATGTTGCTTAGCGCCTCCATCGTTTAATATTTAGCACAAGTAAAAGCTGAAAAAAATGTATATTAGTATTTTAAGTTAAAATTAAAGTAGTGCGGGCACGTAAAGAACAGTTTTCGGAAAAAATGTTTAATTGTAGTTTTAATAAACGTAAGATTATTCGAGATGCTATAAGTTACCAGGAAAGGTAGGTTTTTAATGAAAAAAATCTTAAATTAACAGAAATATTTTATTCAACAATTTTCATTCTTTGCAAACAAATTTTTGTTATAGCTCTTCTTAGCAAATTTAAAATAATACAATTCTAATAAAAGATAGCTTAATTTTTTGACGTAAAGATTCCCTGCAACTTGATCCTTTCGAGTGTTTCCAAACATTAATATTTTATATATTATATAATATTAATTTATTATGTGACATAATTATATAATCTTTTCGCCAGAAAATTAAACTATTATTTCTTAGGACCTCTTTATATTTTTAAATTCTCTGAGAAGCAATATAGACAAAAATACTTTCACAAGAAATGAAAATGTAAAAATAATATATTTCTGGTTATTAAACATATTATTTACAGAATAGGTACGCATTTAATTAATTTTTATTTCTATTAGGATTCAATAATTTCGATCTAATGGACATTTTTATAAGTTTATATCGTATTATTTATAATAAACAAGAAAAATAATACTTTTTAACATTTTAAAATGCGCGCGAATAGCAACTAATGAGAAAATGAGTTCGACGCATGCGTAGTTATCCTTAATGTATTTTTATAATGAATTTATTATTAAAACAGAATAAAAATTTTATTTTGACTGATGCAATCGTAAATCTACTAATTTTACCTGAAACTGCGTTTATGTCAGCAAGAAAGTGATTTCCTTGAGATGAAGTTTAAAAATTCATTAATTAAACGGGTTGAAAAATATTAATTTCCGAAACACTTAAATTGCCATTTATAATCATTTAATTTATATTTATTGGAAAAAGACAATTTAAATTATTATTCATTTATTTGAGGTTAGGTTTTAATGAGCCGCAGAGCGTAATTACTTACATTCATTTTCCTCACTCAGGTTTCGAGGTCTGGCTAGTGCTCGATGCCTCAGAACTCGTGGTGTATTCGCCTTAGGCATTTTCAATATATCATTGATATAATATATTATAAACGAGCAATATTCGGTGCAGGTACGTTATATTTCATTTATAATTTTGCAATAATAAACGTTCAAATATTTCAATTAGACATGTATAGTTTCTAATTATTTTAATATTATGCAAATTTGTCATTATTTCATCAAAATTTGTCTAATTTTTCTGATGTTCTATAGATTTTAAAGTCCTAAAAACTATTGAATTTTTGTATATGTGTTCTTCCGGACGTAAAAAAAGTTTTAGCATTGAATGCCAAAAGTTTAATTTTTGGTGTGGAAAATCTGATATTTTTCAAAATAATAAAGTTAATCAACTTTGTTTATTGATTCTTGTATGAAAAGTTTGGTTTGTATTTGAAAATTATACTATGTAACCGGAAAAACTCCAAAAGGAAATTTATTCTTCTTGATGAGTTCCAAAAGATGTTCTTAAGAAATTTTTTGAAATTTTGGAACGTATATTTGGGACTATTTAAACAAATATGAATTTGTTGTCAAACCTAATTATTTTCCTTCTGACTTCTAGTGTACATGTCAGAAGCTACTTGCTTATAAACATCAGGTAGTAAAATGTTAGTGGAATTGATTTCTTTGCTTGAAAATTATTATTTTTCTAAATCGTCGATATGAATGTTAATTCCGTTTATTATTCGGGCATATAATTTTTAGTATTTCTAAATTGAGAATTGAGACTAAAATTGATTATTTTCAAGTAAACAAACACCACTCATTTTCCTATATTGTCGAATTTAAATGAAAAAGAAATACCCAACAAAATTTCATGGAAATTTAAAAATAAAAATAAAAAACAAGTTTAAAAAAATGAAAAATCGATGCTGCTAACCATTTCCTACTTTAGATTCATATGCAAGTGACTTCTTACACGCATTTTAAGGATTAAAAAAGAAAAAAAAACTGTTTTCGTAAAGAAAATTACCCTTTTTGAAATATTATAATAATGGTTTAAAATATTCAAAAATGTTTGCACAACTTTTGCATACATTTTCTAGGAGAATTATTTTGTTAATTTCCAAGCTTTTTAAATTTCTTTACGGAATTGGTAAACTTACGAAACTTCTTTTAAGAAAAAATTAAATTTCTTAAACTATGCGAGAATATTTGGAAATATCGAAAATATTTGGGAATACGTAGGAATATTGACGAAATATATGGGAATATTTCGTGTGTATAGGAGGAAATTGAATTAATCCACGCTGAAACTTAATCTTTTTAAATGCTTTTTATATTTTTAGCTTTCAATCATTCAAATTAATAGTTTCTTAAGTCTGAAGACTTTGGTTTAGAATTATCAGTTTGAATTGTTTATAACCCTACTTTCTAAAGTCTTGAATGCTCAGTTTTGAAATTGTTGACGTTGCAAGTACTTAAATTAAAAATTCCTCAATATTATAGAGTCTAGAGTAAAATGTATCAAAATTTTGCCCAATAAGAGTTCCTTGTTAGACAAGTACATTCAAGCTTAAACAACTTTTTTTCCACTCAATTAATCAAACCTTTTAGGATCTATATCAATTCAATATCAATATCAATTTCTGATAATTGAAATGTAAACTAAGAATCGCGTTTCAGTTTAATCATATTTTGCAGGAGAAATAGAGAAGAATGTTTAATTACGCGTTTTGGTATAGAATTTGTTGAAGCCTTCTGTATTTAAAAAAATGTGGAAGTTGTCAAAAAGCTCTAATTTGTTTTATTTTGCGAGTTTATTTATATGTTAATCCTTATCGCAGTAGGAATACAATAAGCACAATTACTTCCATCGATTTTCTGCCAATTTTGTACATCTGCAACAGAACATTAGTAACAATTTATTTTGTTTTTATCTGAAACAAAAATGTGTGAGGCTTTAACTTAAGATAATTATATTTTAAAAATCAGAATAACAAATTTACATTTTTTCGTAAATGGTTGAAGGTATTTTTGTGCGCATACTTAAATAACAATACTGCTCGTGTTAGTAAGGTTGTACGTCATATAGCCAAAGCCATTTGTTATCCTATAATGAAATCCATTAAAATCTCGTTTGCTTAATCGCTGAGTCGTGAACTAAAATAATGCGAATGTTTCAGAGAAGTAATGACAATCTTCATATGCGAATAAGTGTTGAACTAAATTAGCTGAATTAATGGTAACAAAATGCTAACTCAACTCTACTCAGATCAATTGACGCATTTAAATATAAAAAATCATGACATTCTCAGAAACTGCGTGAACTGATAAGCATTTATTATTTATTATAAGCAGTTAATAATTATTTCTGTTTAATAGAGCGAAAATATTGATCAGAATGTAGTGGAATTGATCATTCCTTAGGTATTTCAATAAAATATTCAACCTTCTATAACGGAAAAAGTAATTACAAATAAACAAATTAAATTTGTGAAAAAATACAGAAGGTATAATAATATGTTTAATAAGAAACTTGATTATAATTATGACTGAAAATTTGACCGAGTGCATGGTGCGAGGGAAATACATTATCGAGCATGCTCCATGCACGCTTAACATTGCCCGTAACTTGTGTTATGGACAGATTTTTCATTATATTATACACATTTATTCTTTTTTTTCTGATTCTGATAGACTTTTTGTTTTTTATTCTTAATACGTTGCAAAATTTCAAAATATGTTCAAAATTATCGACTTCTTAGTGAATTATTGTGTTAGGGTAAGAAACTTGGCACCGACCATGCACGTTGGCACCAAATCCACTTAAAAAATTACTTTCTTCCTTTTTCAATTTCGTAGATAAAAATATTTCCCAAAATCGAAAGTAGATTGCGCAAATTAAATAACTGATTGATAAATCTTCTCTTATCTAATCATAAAGGATTTTAAACGCATTTTAAAAACCTGAAGCATTCTAAAAATCGAATATCTTTTTGACACAATTTCCTTCAGGAATTTATATTAATCTGAACATATGCAGGTTTTTTTCAATACTTTAATTAACTCTGTGTCTTTCAATAGACATATCATTTCAGTAGACTCAGTACCATGCCTGGTAATCCAAAATTAATGTCCCTTTCCTAATTGCAGTTTTATTGAGAATTCTTCAAGAGATAGCTATATTTGGCAGTGAATAAATTAATTTAGTATAATTAACTCCCAATAATGTTCTTTTATTTCAACATTATTTAAATTTAATAATTCATTCTGGGAGTTCTCTTAGATCTTACTTTCAAAGTATAAAAAACTATTATTCTTTTGTTTAAAATTGGCTTGTGCTTTGAAAATATTTGAAATTTGCATGGAATGACTTCCGAAAACGTAACATCTGGTTGAAAATCCACTAATATTTACGATCTTCTTTAGTACATTCTACAAATATATTCAAAAACGAATTCACAAGCACGATTTTCTTTTTGAGATTGCTGTCATACTTTCTTGAAAATTTGATAAGGTTGTTACATTCCCGTATTGGAACTGATCGCAAGAGAATTCTTGTGGAATAAGACCACCGCATTTTCATTCGTAAAATAAGGAACTCAGTTAACAAACTTTAACATTTTTTTATATTTGAATCTATTTTTATTTTATAAACATTTTGACATTAACTTTTCAAAAGACTTAATAATGAAATTATTAATCAAATCCTGAATATTCTCTATATGCGTTAATGTTAATCGGAAACCGATCCAGAAGTCGTTTCTAACATTTTATCTGCCGAAGAAGGAGAAGCAATTAGGAAGTCGTCAATGTAGCGATGGCCAAAGGAAAAGCTGCGACAAAAACTGCATCATAGACAGGGACAAACTTGAAAAATAAAACTTTGAAAGTCTAATATCTCTCCCACTTTCTCATATTATACAAAAATATTTTCTAGGAGTTTTCTTCGCTACCAAGACCTGCATACACTAAGTTACAGTTAAATCCCATTTCAACATGAAAAAGCTTGTTATCACTTATCACGGACTCCACCATTTGTGAAGGCAGTTCAAACAAAATTATGTGTTTTTTTATAAGATGTCAATTGTAATTATATTGTAATTTAGGTAGCTTTCAGAGTTTCTTAAGCGAAATGCTTACAGAAGCAGTTTAAAACGTAGTAAATTTTACAATATACCATAGAAGAGGCTGAGAAACATTGTAAGCAATCAGAAGAACTTTTCCGCGAAACAATAATTTCTTATTAGCAACTAAGCGCTGCTGAATCGGCTACGCAGTTTAATCTACACAGTGCCCGATTCTAAAAAAAAAATATCGACACCTTGAGCAAAAATATGCTTTCCAAAAAGCTTAACGAACTGATTTGTATCATACAGGAAAAAAGTTTTTTTTGTCTATATTATTAACCCACTACCGCCCTTAAAACTTTCTTTTTTTCTGAATTTTGAGATATTTAGGAATATTATTTCTATGGTGGAGTGTATACAAAACTAAAATTCTAGCTCATTACTGTCCTGACTTTCATGTAAATCCTTGCGGTAAAAATTGCTGTTCGTCTCAAAGTCATATTTAAAAAAACTCAAGTCTTCCAAACGTTACATATATGTCACTTGTGGGCGGTAGAGGGTTAAAGAGATATCATGTATTCTTTATGTTACATTTTTTGTTTAAGAAAAATAATTTTATATTCAAAATGTAAAGAAAAATATCTATAAATCTTTCATGAAAAATCAGTAAGATAATGAAAATTTCGATCGTTGAATTGTTATACAAAAGGAAATCATATATAATGCATATGCACACATGTAAAAACTTGATAGGAAAATAAAAAGTGTGATATACTTATCAGCTATTGTTGTCTTATGAGTTTATTCAATCTCAAATAAATTTGATTAAAGATGATATAATTATTATTCCTTGCTACTTACGTCAGCAATAATATTGAAATACCCACTTATATTATTTAATATTCCAAATTGATTAAAATTGATGATTTGTTGTTTGATTTTTGAAATTGAAAATAGCGGATCCAATATGGCGGTCATGTCTTATTAAAAATCATCGGACTTTTATGAAATTGATGATACCTAGATGCTTATTCTTGGGGTCGCTGATTTCAAATTCGATGTTGAATTTTAAAAATTCAGAATGGTGGATTTCATATGGCGGGTATGAATGATTAAAAATGTTTGGATTCAATTAAATATATGATACTTGGGTTTCTGGGGTTGATTAAACGAAATCTGGTGGTGGGTTTTTAAAATTCGAAATCGCGGATCCAATATGGAGGACATGAATGATTAAAAATGTTCGGACCTTCATAATATTGGTCATATTCATGTTTTTGGGGTCTGAACAGTTTTAATCATTCATGTCCGGCATTTTTAATCTTAGAAATCTCATCTAAGATTTGAAATCAGCGACCCTAGAAACCTATTTACCACTAATTTTATTCAGGTTCAAAAATTTTTAATATTTAATTTCGGACATATTGGATCTTCCATTTAGAATTTCTAAAATATACCATTAGATTTCAATTAAGTGTTCACGGAAACGTAACTACCACCAAGTTTATCCATATCCAAAAATGTTTACTATATCATTCCTGTCATATTGGGTCGGCCATTTTGAATTTTGAAAATCCAACATCAGATTTGGATTCAGTAAGCACAATATCATTGAACCTGCCTGTATCACGTGATTCGAAAGTGTTTTCTGCCGAAAACATGTTTGGCACGAAATGTTTTTTTTAGCCTGACTGTGAAGGATTTAATAACGTTTAAGGGGTTAATCGCATTGGGTTTAAGCTCTTCGGGTCCATAGCCATACGCGTACATCAAATAATACCAGCCTTCATTTGATAGGACATGGACTAGCGAATTCGTTAGAAAAGGCATCTTTAATGATGTTCTAATAACAAATCGCATGCTAGAATTTAAGCTTGTAATCGGCCGACAATATTTTGGGCTCATAATCACATATTGCTTATTAGGTGATGAAACAGATGAGATGCTAATCCTTCATAAAATTAGCGTCTGGGAATGAATTAATTACATAAATAAATGCAAAGGTCCACAACTTCTTCCAGACTAAAATATATATTTTCCTTCCTCTTTGTAATTGCTAGTCAAACATTGAAAACGTGACGTTTCGGAATCAAAACTGAACCTCTCTTCAGACTAAATTACATTACGAAGATTGCAGTTTATTGATAATTAAAATTGAAGGTTTCCTATCATTAGCGATCTATGTGTGCTCATTGATTTGTAATCATCTTGAGATTAATAAAAACTTTAAACAAAAATTTAATATAAAAATAGGGCTAGGGCGCGTGACGGTTCATGCATTACCTTCCACATTTGTGCACAGACCACAATGCGAAATTTTCTACATTGTATGTTAAAAACTATTAAATCAAATTCTTATTGCAATTTCTTTGGGTGTGTACCTTGGTTTGGCACTGCTAATTCAGATATTGCAAAATAATGTTCACATTTTATTTTTCCTGATCCTGATAGGACCCTGCTGTGGTTCTTTAATCCT
>NC_046657.1:88949698-88956980 GCF_010883055.1 Belonocnema kinseyi
TGTGTGTGTGTGTGTGTGTATTAAATGATATCAAATACTGTAATTCAAACCCCTTACAAACTACAATCATAAAGTAAAGCTGAACCTTTTTTTTTAATTTGACATTAAAGAAGGTTCTCAAAGCACTTACGCCCTTGGCGATTACATTCTCATTACCATAATCGCGCTTCGCGCTCTACTGTTAGATTATACAGGCTCTAATTTTTAAAAATGTGGGCTTATCGAAAAATTCGGCTAAAATAGTTTTAAAATATATTTGGTATCTAGTGAAAATTTTTGGATCTATGAAAAAAATTATTTTTTCTATTTTTTGAAGATTTTCAAATTTTTGAAAAGTATATAACTTTTCTAATTTTCATCAAAGTTACAAATCTTATTTGGATAATTTGCAAGACTTTTACCCATCTATAAGAAACTTCGAGAAAAATTTATAAAATTTCAACAACAAAAATTTGAAATTTTGAAAATGTACTCAATTTTTTAATTTTGGTTCGAAATATCCGATTAAGAAACTTCGCCTGTATTTTGGGAACCTTTAGAAGTGTATCAAATGCGGAATCGATTGGACAAATTCGTAACGTAACATAGCGTAACGTAACGTAAAGATCCGTTAAAAACCGGAGATCGAAAATTTGTACGATTACATTACACTAACGTTTATAATTTTCATCCAAATTAAAAATGTCATTTGGATAATTTTCAAGTATTTTTGTCAAGTATCGGAGACATTGACAACATTTTCTGAAAGTTGAAAAAAAATTGTCTAAAATGTTGAAAAAGCACTAATTGTTTTAATTGTGTGATTTTCGAAAAATTCGGCTAGAATAGTTTGAAATGTATTTGGTATCTACTGAAAATTTTGAATAAAATTTTGGATTTATAAAAAAAATCATTTTTCCTATTTTTTGAAAATTTTCGAAAAGTATATAACTTTTTCAATTTTCATGAAAATTAAACATTTTATTTGAATAATTTGCAAGTCTTTGACCCATCTATGAGAAACTTTGACAAACATTTTTATAAGTTGAAAAAAATGGAAAATTTTGAAAATACTCTAATTTTTTAAATTTTGGGCTAATCGAAAAATTCGGGTAGAATAGTTTTGAAATATATTTGGTATCTGGTGAAAATTGGGAATGAAATTTTTGGATCTATAAAAAAATAATTTGTTCTTTTTTCGAAATTTTTCAAATTTTTTAAAGTATGTAACTTTTCTAATTTTCATAAAACTAAAAAATTTTATTTAGATAATTTGCAAGCCTTTTATCCATCTATAAGAAACCTTGACTACAATTCATAAAATTTTTAAAAACTTTTGAAATTTTGAAAATGCTCTAAATTTTTTAATTTTGGTTCGAAAACAGACAGACACCGATGAAGTTTTATGGTTTTGGGATTCTGTGATTGCCGAAACGTAAAGATCCGTTAAAAACCAGAGATTGAAAATTTGGACGATTACATTACATTCTCAGGAATGAGAGTGCAAACATTTATTTAAATAATAAAGATTAAAATTCTTTTTATGGGGTTGTAGCTTCAGGAATGGATTTCCAGCTGCATGACAAGCATTTAAATCTTTATTATTTAAATAATTTCTTGTAATGGGCTTATCGTTCCATATTCTGAGTTTTATCTGTTTTCTCTCAGTATTCTTTATTTGTTTATACTCTCTCTCTTTTACGGGTTTCAGAGTCTTTACATAACCATTACAAGTATTCTCACAAACAAGCCTTATACTATCTTATGAACTATTCGCTTCATACAGTCTGAAATTATTATTCTTATTTCTAAACGCTTGCGACTTTGCCCTGGGTTTCGATTTTCTCTTAACATTATCAATTTCAACTTTTGACTCTAGTTCGCAACATTACTTCGTAACTCTCCTTCTTTCGAAGTCATTTTTTGGCTTTTTTTCTACTATCATGTGCGACCAGCTCTCTCTCTCTCAGATCTTCTAGCTTCTTCATCCCTTCTTTCCTCTGAACATTTTCATTTAGAATCCATTTAATTCTCTCTTCTATGCTCTCCCCTTCCCCTTTGTCCACTGTCCACCTCTCTAACACATGCAACCATGTTTCCTACTCATACCTACATACTCTACAAACATTCTTTTCTTCATTCATCCAACACCTTCATGCTCTTATACCCTCTCCCATTCTGAATCTCAAGATGATTACAAATCAATGGGCACACATAGATATTTAATGATGGGAAACCTTCAATATTAATTCTCAATAGACGGCAATCTTCGTAATTTAATTTCTTCTGAAGAGAGGGTCAGTTTTAATTCCGAAACTTCATGTTTTTAATGTTTGACTAATAATTATAAGGAGGAAGGAAAAATATATTTTTTAGTTTGGAAGAAGCTGTGCACTCTTGTCTTTATTTATGTAAAACATATTACTTACTATTTCAAGTACAGTTAAACCCTTCAGTAGCCCTCCCTCCTATAGCTCTTCGAAGAATTGACAGCGCGCCGCAGGTACGTGACACAGGAGCTGCGCGCCGTGAGCCGGGTCTGCGTTTGTCACTCAAGCGAGCTCTCAAGCGTGAACAAACAAAAGCAGAGCAGGCTATAATGACTTACTTCCCACCCACCGTCAACCCTAAAATCAGCGCTATAGAAGAGTTTCACTGTATTTATCTAATTGAATTTTCATAAAATTATACAGTCTTTCCATTTGAATACTATTAAAAAATACTAATGTAAGTTGTTTATCAATTTGTTTCATAAAAAAAACATAAACAATTTTAAACTCTATAACCTGTTTGTGTCACTAAACCGTTCCACGCGCCTGACAGGCCTCTTTTGACCTGTTAGTGACACGAGAAAAGCACTATTATTAAAAGGTGCATAGGTTCACTTACCCATCCACTTCTATAAAGCACACAAAAAATGAATAATTATGGACAAGAAATGCGGATATTGCTACCCTAATGCTTTTAATATTAAAAAACAGCTACTTCACGAATGCTTACAAAAATAACTCGTGGTTGAAGCGTATACACTAGTGAAAAGCTAAATCTTGTACTCTTGAAAACTAACAGTGTCACTAACTGGTATTTTTACCTTATTTAGTTTTATACATGTCAAATTATTTATGTACTTTTGGCCAATTTTTCCGGACCTCTATCCCACGCTGGAAGTCAGCAGTAGTCGACATTTTATAGTTCCGCACGTAGGATGCGAATTTGTTCCTTATGAAAAACACTCACTGACCAATTATGAAACGTACAAAACTTTTAAAACATATTTAGACCTTTATCTAAAAAATTAGTTATGTATTCAAAGAAATTTGACTTTTCATTTTTGAGTTTTCAAAGCCAAGTCAGGAATTGTTTGCATTTGAAACTCAATCTTATTACGAAAAATTTGAGACGTTTAAAAGGTAATTTGGTTACTTAGAACCAAAGATATGCAATTTAAATAAAAAGGTTCCAACAATTTCGAAGTCCAATGTTATCGCCATTTTATAGAAAAAAAATTTTCTCTCTATGTCGCTATTTTACAATCTGATTCTTTTCTCCTAAATATTCCTATTTCTTAGTTACTCTCTAGAAATCACTGTTTTACCGAAACGAAGGTCATGATGATTTTTTTACGTGTACTGAAAACCTTGAAAGATAGTTGAAGGACAAAAAATAAGTAGTCGTAGTAGTAGTAGATAACAGGTTCAAGGCTATTCTGGATGGTCATCTATAAGGAACATCAAAGAAGAAACTACGGCAAGAACAACACAATATACAACACACATTGGACAAGGGCAAGCTTGAACCATTCCTCGAGGATGCCCATATATGAGAGCTTAGTTTATCGGAGTAACTGAACAAACTCTGAAAACTCATAGAACTTTTTGAGTGTGATTACAATATGCGCCTACAACGCTGCAATTCCTCAAAGCAAGAATGGGACAATAGAAGGGAAGTTGACTTTCTGATAGACACTTAGAACTGCAAAACTGCACAGAAAATGTTTGGAATCTCATAGATGGGCTAAAAGGATGGGAATCGACGTGCATAAGGTCTATGAGGAAAACTTTAAAGCTGGTCATCAGAAGTGATCAGAAGCAGCATGTGGGAAGTGTGCAGGAAAAAGTTGACGCATTATTTATTCTCTGCGCATGTCGACACGAGAGCAGAAAGTTCGTCAGAGGATGGACTTGTTACACAGATAGAATTTCCGTGGGAGAGAATTGCAAGAAGCTGGGTAAATGCTTTCGGTCGTGTAGTCAGCTGCGTTAATGTGTTTCCTAGCGAAGTTCTTAAAGTATGCAGTATTAAAAGTATGACCCGATTTTATGGTTTCAGAAACTCGTGCCTCAGGAATGAAATTTTTCTTAGCGTATGTAAAAAACTTAGTCTGGTACAGCCTTGTAATAGAGAATAAACCACTGAAAAATTCATCCTCTAGCAAGCCAAACTGCCTCACACCCACTATGGGGATGCTGCTAAAATCGCTGCTGCTACAGAGGTTGAAGTCCCATATTGATAGCCAAAGTGATTTATTAACTAAAGATTATGGTTTTCGTGAAGAGCGAATCACGGCCGAAGTCATAACGAAAAAATATAATAATGGCTTAAGTGGGTTTCGCCGGCAATGTAGCGACTGAAGTAACAATAAAAACTATAGGGAATATGGAAATAATTCTAAATGGCTGCCTGTATAGGACCGAATGAAGACAATGGTTGCTATAAGCCTGTAAATGCTGTGAAGGTTGTGTGAACACGACCATGCTCAGGGTGTAATTATGGCTGAGATTTTGAATACGCTTGACGCATCTTGATTCAATTCTTGAATTGGCAGTAGAGAAGCGAAACTTGGAACAGCATCCTGCTCATATTTTGGTGCTAGAAAGTAAAGATAGCTGGCACGTGGTAGAAAAATTTATCACGAAGATTATAAAGAAGACAGAAGAGTATAATAGGGCTGGGATATAAAACCGCCCTGGAAGCTTTTTGCTCTCACTTTTTAACGTATTTTGATATATTTTTACTTAACGAAATAATATTTTTGAATACTTTATTAGTATTAAGACACGAACCAGGTAGATCAAGAAAAAAGAACCTTATAAAAGATTTCGTATCCCAATAGTAAACAAAACTAACAAAGAATAGTCTTTACATAAGGCTGGAATATACCTACAGGAATCAAAGGAAGGAATATCGTTGAGATTTGCCTGTAGGTGCTTCTGAAAAAAATCTCGTTCTCTCCGTGACTAAAAAGAATTCGTTTAACATACTATAATGAATAATGAACAAATAAACGAAACACGAATCAAGTAAAACAAAATAACATTGAGAAAAATAGCTCAACTTATTGTATCGATGTGCGCCCCGTAAGTAACCTTTACAACTGCGCCAAAAAGTGCGGGTCTATTTTAAATCCATAAATACTATCAATAATGATATAGGCAAATACACCTCACTCTCAGTGTAGTAACTCGCGGTATAGTAATTTCTAAAACTGCTGCCATACGCAGTTTCTCAGTTCAAGGGACAAGAGAGGGTCAGCACATTGCTTGACATAGGGGTGCAGACAGCATTTTGGAGAAAATATTCTAAACGTAAAAGTAGGTAAGTTATGAAGGTGTGAATCTTCAAATGTATTATGCTAGGATAGCTGGAAATGTCAACCGGCAGGAAGTTTACTACATGGCACTGCAACTGCAAACGGCTTACTTGAGCAAATATTCTGAACCTAAAAGTAAGTGGTCAATTTACGAAAAGTAATATTTTACGAGTGTAGAATCTGTTTTCTCAGTCATGTTTCATTCTTTTGTCGATTGACGAGCTTTCAGTGTCACTAAAGAAAAGAAAATAAGCTAAATTTCAGGTTAGTTTATCAGATAGAGTACTTTCACCTCAAATTTCGGATAGTTGATTGTCTTTCGTTACACTGAAAGGTCGTCAATCGACAAAAGAATGAAACATGACTGAGATAATAGATTCTACACTTAAAAAATATTACTATTCATACATTTATGAATAATTTTTACGTTTAGAATATTTTCTCGAAAAAGTTGTCTGCATTTCTATAGCGTTATGCTAAAACACTCAATTGAATTTTCCCGCTCGTCGGGCTTTTTTATAATTGGTCAGCCACTGGCGCGAAGGACGGCGTACAAGGCACCGTGGTGAGAGGTTGTCTGAACTGCACAACTCAAAATAACTTGTGTACGGGGGACTTAATACTAGCCTGACTTCACTGTGTGTGATATATACACTGTAACCGTTTTTATATCCGCTCTCACTTATATCCTCTCGCGATTATATCGCTGCCACACCTCTCATTTATATCAGTTTGGCATCCATCACCTCGCAGTATATATATCGGCAATTCCATGTCAATCGGGCCACCTAAATAGCTCGGAAACTGATTTTTTTTTCACCAAATTTGTAACAGATTATCTTTAACATGTTTATTTTCATCTCAAATTTTGTGAGAATTATTTTGCTTTTGTTTTAAAATGGCGGACTAAAATATATAAAAAACGTGGTTTTTTACATGCTCACCAGATATACCAATTTTGAAGTGAAAAAAAACAATGATTAACCCGAGATTATTATTCAATTTGATTTTTTTGATGTTGCTGGAAATAAATAAACTATTAAAATGTTAAATTTCAAAATGGCGGATTTATAATGTCGGCAGAAAAATAAATTTCTTGATTTGTATGTAATGTTCGTTTTAATAACGTAATATCGTTTTAATGTTCGTTTTAAAAACCTATTTTCAATAATCCTAAAAACATTTCAGTGTTGAAATGTTGTCACAGGCTTATACTGCCCAACATGTCGAAGGCATTTTTGGTTAGAGTTGGATTTTTTATTTCATCATTTTTGCACGGGGCTGTCCCGGTATATATCATCAGTCACGGACGCATTTTTATAATGCAATCAAGTGATCTGTTGAGAGCAGTCTGCCCAGACATATTGGACAAAGCCTGGTTTTTATCCCATCATTGACGGACTGGGTTGCAGTCAAGTACACGATGGGGGGACCTACAGCTTAAGGTGGCTTCCGAACCACCAGAACCTCGGTGAAGGTACATTGAAAAATTTCTAGAGGTACCGGCTCAGGGATCGAACCCCGTACCTCTGACGTGAAGTCCGAGTGTCTAACCAACTGAGCCACCGAGGCTCCTCCAATAATCCTTACTTATAAAAAAACATTTCTGTGGCGAAATGTTGTCATAGGCTTATACTGCCCAATATGTCGAAGGCATTTTTGGTTAGAGTTGGATTTTTATTTGATCATTTTGCACGGGGCTCTCCCGGTATA
>NC_046657.1:88957080-88959784 GCF_010883055.1 Belonocnema kinseyi
AAATTTCTAGAGGTACCGGCTCAGGGATCGAACCCCGTACCTCTGACGTGAAGTCCGAGTGTCTAACCAACTGAGCCACCGAGGCTCCTCCAATAATCCTTATTTATAAAAAAACATTTCTGTAGCGAAATGTTGTCATAGGCTTATACTGCCCAATATGTCGAAGGCATTTTTGGTTAGAGTTGGATTTTTATTTGATCATTTTGCACGGGGCTCTCCCGGTATATATCATCAGTTACGGACGCATTTTTATAATGCAATCAAGTGATCTGATGAGAGCAGTCTGCCCAGACATATTGGACAAAGCCTGGTTTTTACCCCATCATTGACGGACTGGGTTGCAGTCAAGTACACGATGGGGGGACCTACAGCTTAAGGTGGGTTCCGAACCACCAGAACCTCGGTAAAGGTACATTGAAAAACTTATTATTATTTTATTATTATTATGATTTATTATTATTATTATTTTATTATTATTACTATTATTATTGTTATTATTTTAAAACTATCAATAGCGAGTCCAATATGGCGGATAACAAAATGTTGTATAGTAACAAGGCCAATGCCAACTCAGTCTTTTAAACTCTTCTCTGATCATACGACCATACGCCGGGTTTAGACTGTCCTTAGTTTCAATACTATATCGTACGTAATTGTTGACATATGGTAGAATCTAATTCTGAAATTGTTTATGCCATAAATGTTTTATGCAATAATTTGTTTCAAAAAATTGCTTAAACAAAATAATTTTGCGAATCTAATCGCATGTTTGGATTAAGCCATACTCAAAACCCCCTTAAATAACCCCAAAATTAGTTAATAACGCAAACATTTTTTTTAACAAATTGTCCAAACAAAATAATTTGGCAAAAGTAATTGCAAATTTAAAATGAGCGATGTCTCAAACCATTAAGATTATATCTGGTTTATATAGTGCGTGGCTAAAACATCTTATGGTGACAGAAGAGTTTAAAAGACCGAGTTGGCGTTGACCTTGTTATTATACAAGATTTATTTATCCGCCATATTGGACTCGCTATTGATATTTTTAACGTAATAATAATAAGAATGATTGAAAATAGGTTTTTAAAACGAACATTACACACCAATCAATACACTTATGTTTCCGCCGCCATTTTAAACCCGCCCTTTTGAAACTTAGCATTTTATTAGTTTATTTCTTGCCAGCAACACCAAAAATATCAAATTGAATAATAATCTCGGGTTAATTTTGGTTTTTTCACCTTAAAAATGGTATATCTGGAGTGTATGGAAAAAACCACGTTTTCGAACGATATACTAAGGAAATTGGAATGGAATTTGGGTTAGACAAATGCGCCAAGGTTTATTTGAAGTGAGGAAAACTTAATGGAATCCTGAAGATCCTGAGCTCGTTGATAGAAGCGCTGTATGACACCTTTGCTCTGGAGAGACTTATACATACCTGGGCGTGCCACAGAGTCGCATTCAGGATGTGACATCTATAAAGGATACTCTCCGAAGCCGATACAAACGTCTCATCCGGCAAATTTCGTCTTCCGAACTGTCAGCGAGGAACAAAGTATCTGCAACGAACATGCTTGCCGTCCCGGTAGTACTCTATTCATTTCGAGTAGTTCCATGGACGAAGAACGAGCTCAGATCCCTTGATATCGGAACAAGAAAGGTTATGCACATGAAAAAAAGCATGCATCTTAAGTCTTCTGTTCCGCTACTGTACCTCGCACGCCGTCAAGGTGGTCGCGGAATATTGAGTCTTGAATGTCTTCACAACAGGATTATTCTGGGTACAGCACATAGAGTTGCAAATGGACGAGACCCTCTTCTTAAAATGGTCAGGAATCACGAAAAAGTGGACAAAGCAGCGTTTTTGTACAAAGCAGCGGAGGAGACTGCTGAAATACTCGGACTTAACTTCAGTATTAGAGGTGAGCAAAATGCATTAAATCTTATGTATCTCGAGTACTCACTCCTGAAAGCCCGGATTAAGAAAGCACAAGAGAAAAACTTTCGTGAACAGCTCCTCGATAAGAGGATGCACGGTATCTTCCACAGAAATGTGAAGGATCAGTCAATGTCTTGTGAGCTAACGTTTGCTTTTCTTAAATCGCCCGGACTGAAATCTGGTACGGTGGGTTTCATCTTTGCATGCCAAGATGGTGTCATTTCCACCTTAACATACCGTCGCCACATTTTAAGCCAAGACATTCCCGATGATAGCTGCAGGGCGTGCCATGCACACCCCGAGCATTTAGCTCACATACTATCTAGTTGTCCAACTCATGCGGGAACGACCCACATCCAAAGGCACAATGCGGTACTAAGAGTGCTTTATTACTATCTCTGTCACTCTTACGACATTAACCTTAATAACACTCCTCTAAATGCTCCTAGGGAAATCGAGTCAATTGTCGAGAATGGAAAGTGCCGCATATACTGGAAGTTTATATTCTCGAATATTCTGTTAAACTAATCGTCCTTATCATCGGCGCTCTTGGAGGTGCCAAGCTTTCACTCGCTAATAGCATGAAAAGAATCCCTGCGTGTCAACAATATGATAAAACACTTTCGGGAGAAATGCAGAAGGCGGTAGTCCTTGGATCCCTCCGTGTTCTCAGGGTGCACGACGCTTTTGCTGGATCGTCGTATTGATTCCTTAAAAGACTGTAACCACCTATCTCACGGTCGTGAGACGTGGTTGTGG
>NC_046657.1:88959884-88974548 GCF_010883055.1 Belonocnema kinseyi
TGCAAAAGTTTTAGGCCACCTCGTTTTTTATGACTGAATAAATTCTCTTAACATAATTATACCAGAGCTAAAAAGAATTCTCTTTAAAGTGTTGATCGTTTTCGACTTTCTGTTTAAAATAATCCCAGGGTCAAGCCAATTTGTCTAGTTTTTAAGTAGATATTGCAAAAATAGTGTACATTATAATGTTTTATTAAATTTTTAATAACTTCCGAAATAATCAACATTTTTAAATGTTTGTGGATTCATTTTGAAGCTATTTTCTCATTGTATCACAATAGCTTACCAGTATAAATCGTGAAAATTTTCTTTTCGAATTGCAAGAATTTGAAGTTATAATAAAAAAGTTGGAAAGTTTTGAAAACATCTGATCTGTAGGCAAATCAGAATAAAGTTAACTAAATATATATTTTGAGGAAATTAAACAGAAACTTCATGATTATATGTTACGTATATTTTTCAAAAATATTTTTGTTACTAAAAATAATATTGCAATTTTTCCAAACTTTTTGTTACAACTTCAAGTTCTTGCAATATAAAAAGAAACTTTTTACGATTAATACTCATGAACTGTTCTGCGTCCAAACCAAAAAGATACATAGGTGACATTTTTATGAAAAATGAGTTTTTGGTATCTTTGGATTCTTAAGAGAAATTTGCATCTAACGGTGTTTATAAAATCTATTAATTATTAATATTTATTGCAAAAAACGATTATTTATAAATGTAGAAAGTCAAAAAAGTTGAAAAATACAACAGAAAAAGATATACAAAGAACTTTGCGTGTGCTAAAAGTTGTACAAGGAAGGCAATATGTCATCAGCATACACATGAAGAAGAACGTAAAGAAATTTGTGTCTTTTTTGCGTTGTAAAAGTGACCCAGTGCGGCGCGAATTGACAAACGAAAAAAATCGCTTGCCCTTACGTATCTTTTAGCCTTGTGAATTAGCTCGGACTCTGATCGGAAATCCACCTGTAATAAGTCCCGGTTAAATTCGGCTACATACTAGTGACGATCGTTCGGGTAAGTAAGTTTGGAATAGTCACTAAAATACACAGTATCCCTTACGTCTGTTTTGATGTTGTATTTTGAGGCTGCGCTCGACCTCTTCGGCACAGGCATCGTCCGCAAGTGACGTTGTGTTCTTTTTGCCTCGTATTTTTGACTTTCCGCAACTACTAAAATAGCGCAAGTCCATTTTCTAATAGAAATTGTTTAAAAATCCATTTTTTATTGCAAAATATGAAAAAGCATATTATTTTTACCCAAATAGCGCATCTTAATTATCCAAAATTTTATTTGATATTAAATTTCTATGGGCAAGAAGTTTTTCTTAATTTTCTCAGTTCGAGTCAGATTGGACTTGCGTGACTTTTTAGTTTGTACGGCAGTCTTGTGATAAGGTGAAAAAAAGCTTAAAAATGAGCTCAAGAAAATTGGAAAATGTTGACTACTTCGGAAGTTAGTGAAAATTTAAGAAAACATTGAAATTTGCACTATTTTTGCAATATCTACTTAAAAACTAGACAAATTGGCTTCACCCTGGACTTATTTTATACAGAATTTCAAAAACTGAAATATAAAATGAATGTATCAATGTATTAAAAATAATACAGGGAATATTTACATCTGTCATAATACATAGCAAAAAATAGCTTGTCTTATGTATTTGAATTAGGTGTGCGCAAAAAACTCAAAGTTCTGCACCACAAATGTAGATCTTTTTAATTTTCACTATAAATTTGTGTTCAGCAATTTGAAAACCCTTAGAAACGAATATTATAAAAATTTTGTTAATATAACATAATAAAAGTAAGCATGAAATTTTTTTTAATTTATCTAAAGATGCGAGTACTCAAATGTTCGAGTCAGCTTGATCTCGACTGGACACGACGTAAAAACAGCCGGCTCGACTTAAAGTTTGAAAGTTTTTTCATAGCCTTGCAAGCTTGATTTTGCAAGTTTGAGCGCATCTGGGGCGCGCAACTGTTGGTTCTCGCACGTTGCGCTCAACGAATTGAAAACGGTAACTTCGTGATTGTCAACGCTCTTTTGTTAAAGCTCTTTCGGCTTTAGTGAACACATTCTCAAAACGTATCTCGTGCTTCACACTCGATTTTGTCGCAAATGTAAACTTTTCTACATCATTCTCAAGAATTTTATATCAACTATAAAACCTTCTTTATGTGCATCTGCCTGGGATCTTTCTGCTTGGGATACTTGTAATTTCTAAAAATTATTGATAACAAATGTGTAGATCCTTTTTGGATTAACAACGTTGGTCTATTTACTATTTTATACCTTGTATCGTTTTCCAACAAAATTAATTGTTTTATTTTCAAGTCAAATTTTTACAAAAAAAACCAAAATTATGCTTCTTATCAAAAAAATATTCCTGACAAAATTGTAAATCTTTTTTGGTAGAATAAATTTTGTCTCATTTATTCTCATATCTTGTTTCGTTTGTACACAAACTTAATATTTTTATTTTCAATGTTGTTTTTTTACGAATAAAACAAAAACTAATCATCCTAAAAGAAAATAATTAATTAAAACCTCTTTTCGTATCTTGCTGTGTTTGACCACAAAATGGTGTTATTTCTTTTCCATTTGTTTTTTTGCGAACAAAATTTAAATTTTTAATTTCATTCACGAAAATTCGTAAAGACATGAAGATAATTTTTTAAATTGTAAATTGTTCGTATGTTTGTGAACTAAAAATGGCTGTCGATATAATTTTCAAATTTCGAAAAAAGTGGTCGTAAAAGTTTGAGAAAGCTCTAACTTATTGAATTTTTATCAAAAATGGCTGCTTAATGAACTTGATCTTTCTTTTTGGCCCCTCAAACTGTGTGCCAAAGCACAATCCAATCCGACTAGTCTTTCAAAAGTTATCTGCTATAAAAGACAACCAACACCACAACAAAAACGACGACGTACGCCGGACAGAAAGACAGTCGCCGAAGTAAAAACTTGTTTTTCTGGCTCAGGAGGCCTCAAAACGTCGACATTTGATGAAATCCGCGAAAGTTATTTTTTGCATAAAATTAATACCTCCTCATTATGGATGAGAATCTAAAAATATTTTAAAAAACGTTGCTTATGTTTTCTTTTACATAAGGAGTTCCTTCATCTGCAGCAGTAGTTAATACATATATTTCTTTTTTTGTCTTCGTCAGGATGGCCGAAAAACAGCTTCTTTCCCTCTTAAAAAATCTCACTAATCTAAAAAAAAACTACACTAAACGAGAATTTTAATCAAATAAAAATAAAAATAAACTTTTAATTTTTAATAAATACGATTGTATATAATTTATAATTCGTACTTAAAAATGCTGAAACTAATTGTATGATTTAAGCAGGGAAGATATTATTTTTTAAATTTTGGAATAGAACCAAAAAATTTAAACACATTTTGTTTTCAGTTTTTAATTTTTAATTTCTAAAGTTTTAAAATCATAAAATTTTACCTATGGGTTTCTTCAAGTTGCAGTTAAATGAATAAAATATATTTAAGCTTAGTTCTATGAATTCAGTTGCATTTCAGAGAATTGTGTTTGGTCTTTTTAAATAAATTTTACGCATTAAAATGCGGTATCGGTTTTTTTTATAATGACGAAATAAAGTACCCTACCACGTATTGTGAAAGACTGGGACTGGAATTCGTGTTAAGTGAGATCCCCCACTACATGAAATATTGATCTACCCTTGCGTTTCATCCTCGTATCTGATAGGTTGAAAAAATCGAATCTATTCAAAAAATTTAATGTCGAAATTCGACAGTTGAGTAAACGGTTAAAAAAGATCATTCAGAATTTATATTTTTTTGTCTGGTTATTCACGTTGCATAGAAGCCTATTTTACTTTCAGATTTTTTTCAAAGACGAAATTCTCTATATATCTATAACTCTACTCTTTTTAATTTTGAAAATAATTAAATAATCTTCAAATAAAGTATTCTCATACCAATTTTTTCTTAACAAATTGTTCAAAGGGTTTCAGCCATAGGAAAGTTTAATTTAAAAATTGGAAATAGCACAGTTGTACCGAATGTTTTTGCTGAAAAAATAAGCTATTATTTATTAAAATTTATCCAAGTTTCAAATTTTGATGAAAAGTGATATTAAAAAAAATTCAGTCGTGAAATACATTGTTCAAATACATTTTTTGTAAGTTAAAATTGGTTTCAATAAAAATGTGTTTTTTTGTAACTACTTTATCAGCAATATTATTTTGTTTCTAAAATTCATAGAAAACGTATGTTTTTCAGAGATCTGATTTTTTGCACGAGAAGTTCCTTAATAAGCATTTAACACTAATTGTTTAACTCTGAAAATAAAATTTAAAAAGTGTGATTTTTAATTATATTTATTTTGTTTGTAAAAATATGTATATTATGAGCTAAACTTTATTCTTTAAAATATTCTCGCATATTTCACCTAACCTCTAAAGGCTACTGATGTGAGTCTCTTCGTTTTCAATGCGATCAATTATTTTCAATTTTTCTTCCAAAAGCTGTTTTTTCTCTTTCAGTCAAGAATTGTTAGCCATTTATGTAGGAATTAGTAAGTACTTCGAATTAAAGGAAGAATTACGTATTAACCCCTAAGTACGTTTTATTGAATGTAATTTTTTCCAATTATGTTTACACGCGAGCATTTTGTTTATTGAAATGGGCATGCATATGTCGGCAGTGGGAGCAAAGCAAGTAGGGGAAGTCGCGATATCTGGTAGTGCGATAAGTGGGAGGGTACTGTAATGGCATCTTATGACATTATGATCAGAGAAGGTATTACATTTCTGTAAAATTTGATGCCCCTCGTTTTTGTCAAATGTCCATGATTTGAGAGCTTCTGAACCCGAAAAACAGGTTTTCACGAATGCGTATGAATCTGTGTGCTTGTCTGCGTGTTTCTCTATGTGTGTGTTGGCATGTGTGCTCACGGGTGTGTAGATTTTAGACTCTTAGCCGGGTAGCTTTTGAAAGAATTAACAGTTTGGATTGGCCTTTGATATCCTTCGAAAGCGCAATAAACTGAAGGTCAGGTTCCATATTTAGTCATTTGGGATAAAAGTTCAAAAAGTGAGAGCATTTCCAAAGTTTTTGAGACCACTTTTTTACAAATTAAAAAATTTTACGTATGGCTATTCCTAGTGGATTTTGTAAAAAGGCAAACAATTCGCACCTACACCTTTTTCTGATAAAAAGCAAATTACCAGAGTTACAGCATTTACAAAATTAATAAAAAACGAATATGCACATTTTAAGCCAAACCAGGCAAGATATAAAAAAAGTCCAGAAGAGAATGTTCCTACCCATAGGGCTTAATTTTTTATTGAAATTGAAACATTTTGAGTTCGAATTGTACAATATGTAAATAAATGTGAACATTTAGAAAAACTTGTGAGTTACACAGAAATTTTTTTATTTATCATTAATTGATTCTTTATAGTCGCATCAACTGCCAGGGTAATGAGTGAATGTACTATATAGTTAATTATAAATATAACAATATAATAAAACATAATTATAAATGCTTCCGGGTTTAGATCCATAGGGAAATCACTTAAAATTTTCAAATTCAAAACGAAGTAGAAGACATTAACCGATTTCAACATTTTTTTAGTTGCTACCTCTTTCCGATTCTAACCCGCAATTACTTTTGTTAGTTCAAATAATTTAATTAATTTAAATATATTGATACTACGGCCTGATAATTCGTATATGAACACTATGTCAGTTAGGTAAATTTGTTTTTGTTTGTTTTTTTAATTTTGTAACGCGTAAGTTACAATATTTAGTTTTCGTTATGCCCATGCATTGTTCATCTAACAATATGTATTTACCAGGTAACGTTATTGGTAGTAGTTAATCATTAGACGGATGGTTTCAAAGGCAATCAACTTTATCTGAGCAGAAATTTATTAATTTTTAAGTATTAAATTTACAACAGCAGCGTAGTCAGGCAACATGCGAGGCGCTATCAAAGTACAAGAGCTGCACATTAAGAAAACAAAAAAAGTCTTTTTACTTCAATATATAAAAGCTAGATGTGAATTCTACCTCGAGTGTTTCGATTTTGTTTGTAATTAAGATTGCATGGTTTATAATTGATAAGCACTTTTCTCCCTCCATGATTAAATAGAAAATATATTTGTTTCCTCATTATATGCGAGAGACTGATAGGGCAACAGTCACCTGGAAATCGAAAAAGTAATTAACTGTATATAACGGTTAATTTTGGTCTTAAACTAAGGTAGGCATCAAATGAAAGAAAACTATCCATTTTGATTGACTTCAGTCACCGGCGTGACCTTGAGATGACGTCATCAATGTGTAAACCTGGTGCTCTTTGACCCAAAGCGTTCGGACTGAATTAGAAATAACTAAAATCTGCGTAAAACTTAGGAACTGACATTTGATGCTAAAGAGGATTTAAACAGTATTTTGTAAGTTTTTCTTAATGTATGTAATCAAGTCTGTGGACCATGTATCGAAAAGAACATTGAGCGTCCATAGGGACTTTCTAACGCAGAAATCGAAAACATATATTCTTTAATCAATTTTATAGCTAATAATTTTTCCGGCATTCACAATCATTGGTTCAGAAGTTTTTTAAGCCTAAAAAAATGTCAGTTATGTCTCAATCAGCTTAAACGTTGTCAATCACAGAACGCCAATTAAAACCTTGATGAAGTTATCTTAAGGTCATCCCAGTCACTGATGTCAATTAAAATGGGCAGTTTTCATTCGTTTGATACCCACTTTAGTTTGAAAAAAGAATTAGCGTACTATACGTAGTTAGTCACTGTTTAATGTTTATGTTTATAAATATTAAGTTTGCCAGATCAGGAATAGACAGAGAAGAATCGTTAGAAATAATAATAAGTTCAAGTTTTATTCTGAGTATAGAATACTTGGCAGATTAAGACTATTTTTTAGAACCACACAGATCACTTACTCACTCGTTTATATAGATATTTTTGTAAGATGTAATAATTAATGTCTTTATTCAGTTAATCACTTTAGTGATCTGAAAAGATTGGACCACGATCTGTCGCGATTCACTGCTGCTCGCACACTGTTTTTCTCAAGCGACAAGGCTATCATCACACACTCGAACTGAGAAATCACGTGACTTCAAATATTCCTGTCCATAATAAGGAAAATAAAAATAGCTTTAAAATAGGCGATGTCGATAAATTGAATAATTTTTAATCGCAGTATTTGTTCACAACGCAAATGCCGCCCGCCGTAAAGAAACAGTATAAATGTAACAAATATTTAATAGTCTTAGCCGCCCGCCATAATCCATTAAGTTTACAGAATAATTTCTTATAAATCTAATTATAATAATTGTTCAGATTTCGCTCATTCCTTTCGCTCTTACTTGTAGTAGACAAATTTGAGTAATCGGACGGTCGTATTCCGAACTGGTAGTTTTGACGCGAATAAAACGTACTAAATCGTCCTTTCCCTTGTTGCATTTAACTATGCGACCTAACAAACATCTAGAAGGCGGTAACGAATCATGTTTCAAAAGAACAATATCACCAATCACAAGATTTAGCTCTTTGTTGAACCATTTGTAGCGTTTTTGTAAAGACTGTAAATAATCAACAGCCCATCTTCTCCAGTAAATATCAGAAATTTTTTATACTAACTGCCATCGATTTAATCGATTTTCGGAAGTAAATTCGAATGACGGTTCTGGAATGCTGGTTAAAGGGACTCCAATCAGAAAATCTCCAGGTGTAAGGTAGGAAAAGTCTTCAGGATCATTTGAAAGAGGGGCAATAGGACGGGAATTAAGGCAAGCTTCTATACGAGTAAGAAGAATGTAAAACTCTGCGTATGTAAGGGTATGTGCACCTACAATTCTTTTCAGATAGTGTTTAAAACTCTTAACTCCAGCCTCCCATAAACCCCCAAAATGAGGAGCGGAAGGAGGTATGAAATGCCAAGAAGTACCTTGAATTGCGAACTCATTCTGCAAATTAGCATCCAGTCTAAGATTCAAAAGACAATTTTTTAATTACCGGTCAGCACCGTGAAATGACATACCATTATCACTGTACAAGTATACAGGTCTTCCTCGCCTTGAAGAGAATCTCTGAAAGGCGGCGAGAAAAGCGGCAGACGAATAATTAGAAACGAGTTCTAAATGAACAGCTCGCGTACAACAACAGACGAAAAGCCCAACGTAAGTTTTGTAACTCTTTCTGCCACGATCGGAAGCAAAGCGAACATTAAATGAGCTTGCATAGTCCTCCTAGAATCCAGTAACGTTGTCTGAGCGTATGTAATGTTAATTACTGACCACCATGTAGAGATCGAAGGTGAGCATGCGTTGCGATAAGCTCACTTATGTGGTGACGCGGCCAAATGATAGGTTGCTTCTCATCAAAACTGATAGGAGCATGCCGTAGTCTTCCACCTAACCTTAAAAGATGGTTGGAATCCAAAAATGGATTCAAATTCTTTAATAGTGAATTCTTTGGAACCACCCTATCTTCTTCGTTCAAAGCTTTTATCCCCTTAGAAAAGGAATTTGACTGGACAAATTGAATCTAAAATATAAGAGCTTGGTGCGTTTCAATCGCATTGAGAGACATGGTTGAAAGTTTGGGTTTAGGCTTATTAGGTTTTGAGTGTTTGAGCAAAAGGCATCAATAAACCTTTTACAATAGGCAGTTATGCGAAGCAATCTTGGCCAAAAAGAGAATTTCAGCATCAAGTTAAATGGACTTTTGATCACACTCAAAACATGATGACACTCCAGTGGCATCTGTTCTAAATTTGGTTGCGCGGGGGGTGTGTGGCGATATTCAGGCCATTTTGAAGAATCCAAAGTTAACCAAGCTGGACGTTGCCACCATGAGGAATGCCTTATCATTTTTTCGGGCGTGAGTCCCCGTGTAGCGCAGTCGGTTGGATTATCTTTAGTAGAAATGTATCGCAATTTCGCGCTAGGTACGAGCTCATGAATTAGGTAAACTCTATTGGCAACAAACACAGGCCAATTGGTAGGATGATTTCCTAGCCAAGCCAAAACTGTTACGGAATCAATGTGACAGTAAACAGGTATTTTATCCAATGACATAGTTTCCATGACAAACTTAAGTGTCTTAGTTAGCAACGCAGCTCCACATAACTATAAACAAGGAATTGATACATATTTAGCCGAAGCTACTTTAGATTTAGCCATTAGAAGGCGAAACTGAGCCTGTTTTAAATCTTCACTAAGAATTCTAATGTAAACGGAAGCTGAATAAGCTTTGGACGAAGCGTCAGAAAAGCCATGAAGCTCGAATTCAGAGTTTGTCTGCAGTTGTCCTGTCCATCTAGGGACTTTAAGTGCTCCTAATTTTTCCAGAGAACAATGATAATTTAACCATTGAATTTTAAGATCATCAGTCAGTCTGTCATCCCAGTCGAGTTTACGCAGCCAAAGTTCTTGCATTACAATTTTTGCCACTATTATAACTGGAGTTATCCAACCTATAAGATCATACAACTTAGCTATTAATGAAAGAACAATCCGTTTTTTTGGATTTTCGACTAAGGAAGAAGTCACTTTAAAAAGGAATGAATCGGACTTAAGATCCCAAAATAAACCTAGAACCTTCAGCTCAGCATCCTCCGCTAACGGAAATTCGATAGCACGTTCGTGTTCTACCGAGGGACAATCTTCCAATAGTTCGGGTTCATTTGCGGCCCATTTTCGCAAATGAAAACCGCCAGCTTCTAATAACAGTGTTACTTGAGCTCGCGCCTGTTTAGCCTCAATCTGACTATCTGCACCAAACAAAACATCATCGACGTAAATATTATTTTCTTACATAGTTTGGGCTAAAGGAAATCTATTTCCTTCATCATAAGCTAACTGCTTAATCACTTTGTCAGCCAAATAAGGAGCACAGGCAGTACCGTAAGTAACGGTTAAAAGTCTATAAGCGACGAGCCTTTTATCAGGAGAAATCCAGACAATTATTTGATAGTCGAAATCCCAAGGGTCAACTAGAATTTGTCTAAACATTTTTTCAATGTCAGCCATATAAACAAAGCGATGTGATCTCCAATTCATGATGATTCAAACTAAATCATTGAGAATCTTGGGACCGATGTGTAGATGAGAATTCAAGAAAGAATGATTGGAAGTTAAAATAGAAGCGTTGAAAACATCCCTCAACTTAGTAGTGGAATTACTTTCTCTTACGATAGGTTGATGAGGCAAATACACAGTTTCTGGAAAACTATCCAATTCTTTTTCTTGAAGAAGTTCCATGTGTCCAAGGCTTTCATATTCTGACAAGAAACTGGAGTATTGTAACAATAATTCCGATTTCTCCGATAAACGACGAATTACTTTATTCAAAACGATCTTAGCTCTCTCCAGGAATGCACCTATTTTTATGGGAGGACCTTTTTTGAAAGGTAAGCGTATCATGTAACGTCCGTCTTTTGTTCTTTGGTAATTCGTGGCGAAAAGCTTATCACAAAGCATTTCATCATCTGTCAAAGTATTTTTAAAGGGAACTTCCTCCTACTCCCAGAACCTGGTTAAGATCTTAAAGGAGGAGCATACTATATAATGTAAGGTGTAATAATACTAAAGCTTGGATGTGGAATTTAGGACAGTTCTTTTCTTTAGGAATTACATCAAATTCTGCTAACTTTCTTGAAGAACCAATATTAACTCCTCCGACCCCATATACTACTGCTTTAACCATTTTCTAGCGTGGACTTAATATTTTCATTGCTCTCTAGGTAATAAAACAACATTCAGATCCTTAGTCCAGCAAAACTCTAAACCTGTGACTTCTTCCATTTTCAGCTTGGAAGGAAATAACAGCCATAGCGAGTGAGGTAGAGTGCGATAAATTTTGATGATTATTCAGAAAATGAAACGAAACTTTATCGTCTGCTTCTTTAAGCGCTACATCATTCATATTTACCTTCACGGTGGAATTGCCGGGATCATTTGATTGTGACGCGAGAGAACCTGAAACTGCCAATTGAGAATTAACCGATGCAGAGTTAGTTGGTGATAAGGTGGGATTTGAAGTATAATCATCTGAATGCAACAGGGAATCATGTCTCCTACCGCACTTGTAACATTTGAATTTACAAACACAATTATGTGGTCGATGTCCAGGCGTGAGATAATTATGAGACAATTATGAGACAATTATGAAACAATAATGATTATTTGTAGCAACTTCCCTACGCCTGTCCACAGACAGAGCTTTGAATTGGTTGCATTTAAATAAAAAGTGATTATCCTTACAAAAGAGACACTTTGAGGTAGAAGTTGCATTTGGCTCCTAACTCCCGATTGTTTTGAAGTCCTACTCTTTTCTTGAGAACTTGCACCAGGGTTTGAAGCTTTAATAGCCTCCAAAATACGTATGCGAGTCTCCAAAAATGAGTCAAGTTGTTGACAAGTAGGATAATCAGTTCTAGAACCAATATGCATCTCCCATTCCTTGAGAGTACCAATATCAAACTTTTTAACCATTATAAAAACAAGTTAATCACTCCAATGTTCTGTTAAGCGTTTAAGATTTTTGAGAGCTGCCATTGACTCATGTGTTTTATCGTGTAAGTTTTTTAAGGCTTCCAGAATATTATTCGACAAATTAGGAAGATTAATAAAGGCTTGTAAATGAGTTAAGATTAAAGCTCTTTTGTTGTCAAATCTAGTCTTTAGCGACTCCCAAGTGGAGATAAAGTTAGCATCTTTTATCGAAACATGTCTTTAAAAACCTTCAGTTTCGCCCTTTAAGGACAATTTCAAATATCGTATTCTTGTTACATTTGACAAGGAATCGTTTTGAATGATCAAAGCATTAAATAAATCGCGGAAATTCTCCCAATCCTTTTAGTCTCCTAAAAATTTCGGTAAAGTAATTTGAGGAAGTTTGACAGGCAAGGAATCATGACGAATAATTTGAGACTGATTTAAACTTTCATTAGCCTTAGCCTCAGGAGTAAGCAACACCAAATGATTATATAAAAAATATCGCGTATTGAGATAAGCATCTTCAATAGCGAGATACTTAGACTTTGTGAAATATTCCAATTTCTCACGCTCAGCCGACGTAGTTCCAGCTTTAATCTCCAGATGCAGGGTTTCACAACTCTTCCAGCGTTGGTAAAGAAGTTCTATCCGGGATTTGACAGTAGCCACTGTTAGATTGGCTTTTATAATTTTCTTAAAATTGGTTTCAGTGCATAGAATCGCCTGAGAAATCTCTGATAACTCAGAGAATAATGGATCCATTCTAACAAAAGAAGCAATTCAAATTGACAAGTGCTGATAATTCAGATAAAATTGAAAAGTCTTATTGCAAACTAAAGAACTGAATTACTTTAGTTTTAAGTACTCTGACAATATGAGCAAATTTGAGTGTGCGACAGCATAATTATGAATAAAATGTCAATAAATCATCACTGAAATACTACGGTCTGAATTATTATTTTGATCGCCAGAATGAGCCTCTCTCATTATGGGTAAATTAAAGTTGTTATATTACCACTGGAGAAGGTTAGAAATCGATGAAGTCTAAAATTAAATATGTTGACAATCCTCAAAATATCAGCTAGCAAACTTGTTACTTCTTCCTTCAGGTGAAGAATAATAAAAGACCGAACCAGTGAAGAATGACAGCATGAAAGAGTACAGTACAGACTGTTTGGAAAAGGACGACTGCCTTACAGAAAGTGCGAATATGTTGTCACCAGCTTATATCCTTGCTATGTGACCTCAAGTCATCATATTATCCACCTAGTTCCTGTGCTTTCACTTAATAAAATTTCTCACTTTGGTCTTTTCTGTATTTATTTTACACTTTTGAATGTTTTTTCACGATCTTCTATCCGGATCGGAGGACCATTTTGTTTAATGTTTATGTTTATAAATATTAATTTTGCCAGATCAGGAATAGACAGAGAAGAATCGTTAGAAATAATAATAAGTTCGAGTTTTATTTTAAGTATAGAATACTTGGCAGTCTAAGGCCATTTCTTAGAACCACACAGATCACTCACTCGTTTATATAGACATTTTTGTAAGATATAATAATTAATGTCTTTATTCAGTTAATCACTTTACTGATCCGAAAAGATCAGACTACGAGAAATCACGTAACTTCAAATATTCCTTTAAATAATAAGGAAAATAAAAATAGCTTTGAAATAGGCAATATCGATAAATTGAATAATTTTCAATCGCAGAAAATCTCCTAAAGACGAAACATCACAACTTTAAACAGTCACTATAAACCTGAGTCTTGCGATCGGTTGTTGATTTCGGTTGTTAAATCAACATTGAATTATTTATATTATAATATGTAATATTTATATATTTGTGATATATTATAGTATATAAATATATATTTATAATGTAATATTACAAATGACTATAACTTCCCTATTTGGCAATCAAATGTATTATTATTTGAGTCAATCGATTCGTATCGAATCCAGAAATCTCTTCTGTTCTTGTATCAACTTTAAATTATGTCAAAAGAAAGTATTACTATGAAATACCAACTTTTAACTATTGTAAATGACCATAACTACATTAGTATTTAATACAGTGTATTAATCTTGTAAGTCAGTAGTGGTGCTTTATTTGTTTGGGAATCATCTGATTCATATAAATAGATTAGAGTTCAATTCCGAGACTGTCATTCTAATAAATAAAAACAAAAAACCTAAATTAAGGGTGATTGTAAACATTACCCTAGACAAGATAAACCGTCCTTACAACGAAAGCAAATAAAAAACCTTCAACTATATAATTAATTATAATGCTCATTCGTGAAACCTACTAAAAAGCATAATTTTATTAATAGATTTGTTACCAGGTTATCTAGAATATTCAGTCAAGCATCCCTTATTTCACACAGATCCTTACTTTCGCTTATACATGAAAATATTCTAGTTTAAAAAAATTTTCATTCGAGCAGAGTATAAGTGAGATCTCTAATCATTTTCTAGATATAATATTTCATCCTAAGCTCTTATCCATGCCGATTTATTCTTTTGTAAAGAGGCAAGAGAAAGAAACACACAATCGCCCTCTATCTCAATCTTTTAATAGCAGCTTATGCACCAAGGGAGCAAAATGAAGTATTCGCAGAAAGTAAGAATCTTGGGCACGAGCGAAGCGAGGGTCCAAAATCGGACGAGTCTGCGAATGCTTTGTTGCTCCCATGGTGCATATACTATTTGTTAACATGAAGGGTGCAAAATTCGCGTTATTGGATGCCTATAAAAGGGAGCGAAACACATAACCTCACATTTACGCATCGCTCTGTCTCTGTCTTTCATAATGTACTTCTTATGGATCAGCTGACTTTCTGTCCCTATTATAAGGAGGGAGAGAAAATCTGATTTTGCTCCCGCTTATAGGCATCCAAAGCGTACATTTTGCGCCCTGAGTGTTAAAAAATATATTTCCAACCTGCCGGGCCCAGTTGTATTTCTTTGGGATGAAGAAATTGAGAATTGACCCAAAAATTTGAACTGCAAGCTGGAACGCATCTATTTCTAATCTACAGTCTGTCAAGTTAAAGCGTGGGTGGCTTTACTCGCAGTCGGTAAGGTGTATCGACATGATTTTGGTGTCAAAATATTAAGAAGAGCTCCCT
>NC_046657.1:88974648-88993930 GCF_010883055.1 Belonocnema kinseyi
GCCTTCCTGAATGTGGTTCGTCACTTATTGATGTACGACCACGCTTAAGTTCATTTACCCAGTTATAAACCGTTGCTAAGGCAGGGGCAGATGTGCCATGAATTGAGTCCAATTAATTTTTTATCTCATATGGAGTTAAACCCTTTAAATGAAAATGTTTGATTACCGCTCTTAACTCGTTTTTTTCCATTTTTCTTAACGAACAATTTTTTTTCAATTGGTTATAAAAACACGTAAACTCAGAAGATGTGGACTGTGACTGCACCATATATCTAGTCGGGAGTGGTGCTGACTGAAAACAGATGATTTGGAGCGATTCGCGCGCCATTTGTTGGTCATTCTAAGGACTTATTGAACTACCCTCGTATTATCCCAAATTTCCAACTCGATGTGGTGCTTCGTGCGAAAATACGTTGAGAAATAAGAAAGGTGACGGTAAGGTAGGATTCTGCTCACGTGACCCACTAGTCACATGGCCTTAAATTATTTGAAAGGTCCTCTGGCGACAATATTGCAAAAATCGAGTTGAAACCTTCAGCACTTGGAAATCCTTCTTTGACTGAATTCCCACACTATTACACCAGGAAAAATCTATAATTGAAGACATTTTTTTTCTTAGGAATGTACACTTATCTGGGCTGTCGCTTTTACTTCTCCCATTCAGGACAATAATTTTCTCCTTATGTCCAGATATGGAACCAGGTTTATTATTATATCAAACAAATTAAAATTATTACTGAGAGTTTCCTCCTCTAACTGATTTATTTCATCAATTTAACCCTTAAAATTCCACATACAATTATAGAGTATTCCGGATATTTTAATGACAGGTCAAAGATTACACTATGGTCAACTTGATAGTCGATGTTACGTTGCGTATCTGTAGTAGTATAGTAATAGATTTCATCAAGATTATTAAATTTCCTCGTATTCCAAAATATAATTCGAGATGCTGGTACTGTTGGCGTGCCGTTTATGAACTTGGGAGAGATTTTGAGTTCTCTCTTCCCGGCGTTTCCTTCAAAAAAGCTTTGATCGTATTTCCTTTCTGAGTATGCTTGATGCTACTAACAGTGGAGCTTAAAGGACATGTCCAGATTTCCCCATCAGATTGATAAATATTCTCACTCTTCTCTGCCACAATCTTCGCGGTTATGGATAGATTAAAATGTTGGTTTAATAATTTATGTTATTTTGTTCACCAGGATAATTAATTTCTGATGTTAGATTTTGCCGATTACTGGTCTACTAATTTTCTGAAGAAACAAGGAAAAATCTGCCTCGGCTCAGATTCGAACCGGAAACGCCACTATTCACGAGTGAAGCGTTAATCAATTACACCATCAGAGCTTTAGCGTATTGTTTTTCCTTTTTCCTATATCCACAGCATGGCGCGGGTCTGCATCTTTGTAATCTGTGCAATTTTAGTGATTAATTCTAGTCTGAATAACTTCTCCAAATTTAAATACACAGTGAAAATCTTCAATAGACTTTCCTTATATAGCCTTTCCGATAATTGACGCCGTGCCGCATGTAGATGTATTAGGTGCTGCGCGGGATGCGCGGGATCTGCGGCTGTCACTCAGGCGAGCAGTCAGGCGTGAACAAACAAAAGCGGAGCAAGCTATAATGAGTTAGTTGCCATTCACCGTCAGCCGCGAAATCGGGGCTATAGAAAAGTTTCAGTTGAATTTGATAATTGATGTTAGTTTATCGACAGGCTAATTAATTAATTAATTTCTGATGTTAGGTACTGCCAATTATTTTCAAAATAATTTTTTGTAGAAACGAGAAAATTCACAAATAGTCGAGTTTTTTTATCGTTGAGGACTTTCCAAGACTCTCCAGATTTTTTGATAATCTCGAAGCTTCTTGCGTATTTCTGTTTGTTCATGGGTAAATTCATTTGCGAAAGATACCTTCAAAAAGAGCAGATTTCTAGCCTTCTTGAATATCTCATCTTTGAATCTCGAGTTCGTAAATGTAACTGGAATACGTCTTGTTTCCTCTTTTATTCCCATTCTAATAACCTGTTCAAAACAATCTATTTATATATGTTAGCTTCCTTGAAAATCTTTTTAATCGTGTCAAAAATATTGTCGTTGCTAGTCAAATCATCATACTTCACGTTGCAGAGAAAAATATACCTAGGTCTTTCTTTTATATCTAAAAATTCTAGCTTTTTCTAAAGAAAATTAATTTTTTCCTTTGATTTTTTGTTCTTCTCTTCCAAAAGTGGACATCTAGGTTTGTAGATTTTTACTTTTTCCAAGATCTTTTCATCCGAGCTCTTTAAAACTTTAATATCTTCAGTATTTTTTTTTAATATTCGCTCGTGTAGATTGATACGTAAGCTCTCAGAAAGGAGTGACAGGGAGTGACCGGGAAACACGTCCGACCAGCTCGAAAGCTGGAACTGTAATTATTGTAAGTCAGTCGATTCGCTTCAAATTAAGGAATCTTTAATGGCAATGCATCTACTTTGGATGATGTTAATTAAACAAGTTTTGTAGTTTTAGTATAAAAACCCAGTATAAAAATATTATAAAAGTCCCAAAAAACCTAATAAATATTCTTCGAAATCCTTGAGTCAGTTTTAAGTTATTAGTGGTAAAAATAAGACTTCCAAATTTCATCAGTATATCTGCAACCTTCTTCAAGTATCGTATTAATGAAACATACAAACAAACATACACACACACAGACATACTAGTATGTTGCATCAGACATTTGTCAAACTGAGAAACATTTAATTGTATTTTTCAAGCATTTATTAAATATATGAGAACAAATTTTTTTCAGGGGAAGCAGCGGGAAAAGTTTCAGTAGAGCGTATCAGTGTATAGTTGATCGCTATAGAAGGGAGGATTTCAGTAGAACAGGTAGATTTTTAGACAGTCATAAAACTAGAAAGAGGCGCGGTGGCATGTGTCACAGCTGGAGTCACGGTATTGTTGAAATCTCTTTTATTGTATTATACAGAAATTAAGAATGGGAGATGTATAAAGTATGGATAAAAAAGCACGTTGTGGTTGAGATCCGCGGTTCTCAATTCTAGGAAAAGCAGTGGTGGTCGCTACTTCTTTGTATAGGTCTTAGGATGTGATTAACAAGTATAATTTTGTAATTTTGTAATTTGTAAATTCACTTTTTTAAAACGTTTTCAGCTTTAACGAATGCATTCTCATCATATGTCTAGTATTATAATATAAGGTAGAAATTTCATTCTTCATCAGTATTTTCATATTTATTTCTTATTTTCAAACAATATTCATTCGCAGTAATTTATAGCTCAAACCATAATATTCGGGATAAAAAGCCGGCTACCCGATCATATAAGAGAGTTTGAAACGATGACCATACGAATCTGACAATTAGATAAAAATTGTATATAGGCAATTTTCTAGGTCTTTTTAAGTCGCAAAACTTTTATGTGAACTTTTTATCTAATTCTACGTTCTTTAGCTGGAAAATTGAATTTCTGGATTTCTTAGTTTTATTTTTCATGACTAAAATCACAAATACTGCCGATTAACGAACTTGACATGTCTTTTCAGTCCACGAAAGAGCGTGCCTAAGGAAATCCTGATTGAAAAATCTCTCCAAATGTTACCAACAGGTAGCCAAACAGACAGTCGGACAGCTAAAATTGGACATTTTGAATCATTTCAGTTTTTGTAAAAGTAAACTGTGGTTTACTGCGTCGGAGGCCTTACAAAAGTCCAAGTTTATCACAACCGTAATCTTTTTTTTGCCAATCGCCAGCATAGGTTCTCCTAATTTATTGGCATCTAGATAATTTCTTAATAGTTTGTGGAGAATTCGCTTAAGTGGTTTTGATAATGCACTAAAGACAGAAATTGGTCCGATGTCCTTAGTAGAAGTAGAAGTTTTTTGGTATAGGTAGGTTTAGGTAAGACAGGAGATTTTAGGTAATACCACATTATAGAGATACCTTATAGATCTCCAATAGTATTGGAAAAATAACTGGGAGAGTTAGCCGGATCATTTTTATCGAGATGCCGTCCATACCGGTCACACTAGAATTAATTTTTGGTATTTCCTTAAAGAAAGTCTTAGAAGTAATGTCAGAGAAAAATAAATCATAATTATCAAATGTTTTCAAAGGTGAATTGGCGACGGCAGTTAAAAGTAGTGTCGCAATGTGGTTTAGCATAAATATATTAAGAAAATCACTGCGTTGAAGTTAAATTGGTTAAGAATATCCCTCATTTTCGTTTGAACAAGATTTTGTAAATATTTCTGACTCGAATCCTCACTGTAGTTGGCGTTAGGAGTTTGGTAAAAACCACAATTAGCGAACAAACCCCTCCCACTCCCAAAAAGCGCCTCAACAAAGAGAAAGCGAAAGGATAATTGGCCTGTGGACTCACTCTCATTGCTAAATCCCTAAGAATTTGATGTATATAAAGACAAACCCCGCTCCTACTCTCCTTTCTATCTTTACAAAAGAGCATATAACCTTTTAAAAATATTGCCCTTGAAGGTATGTTAGGCTTAAGCCAAGTTTCAGACACTGCAATGATATGGTATGAATACTTACCAAAATGGTGTTTAAACTCAATGAAATGTGCCGAGAGAGACTAAGCCTTAACGTGGCAAAAGTTTCACTTGTCCATGAGATGAATAAATATTTTAAATCCCGATATATGTTACTATTTTCCAGAAGACGAAGCTCGCAATAAATTTTAGCGTTAATACCTAAAACAAGCGAAACTACTCGAAAGGAAACAGACATAAATCGAATATAGTGTGATGATAGTGTAGAGTTACAACCCATACAGTAAATTTTCAAAAATGAAAAGAATTAAACAAATTATCAAAAACGAAATATAACTCTTTATAAAGCGTGAAACATTTCTTTCCGCTGACCTAATAATAAATTGTAGTAATTGACTTAATGTAACAAATGTATTTACCACTAACCGAAATATGGCAAACAAATTACGTATAATTATGAATCAATAGAAAAAGGTAGAATCCAAAAAAGTGTAATAAGCAGCGCCGGATTTACTAAGGGGCACGGTGGAGCTAGTGCCCCAGGCCCCAGGAGGCCGAGGGGCTCCTGACCCCTAGAAAATTACGTACGTTGCAGCAAAATTGGGATTTTCTCTGCCCTTAAGAGGGCCCCTTCGAGGTTTAGCCCCAGGCCCCGAAAAATGTTATTCCGGCGCTGGGAATAAGAAACTAAAATAAAGTTCTTTAAGACAGAATATTTACTTAGAAAGATGATATTGTTCCTAAAGATGAGCGTCCGTAGAGTGATTGCTAGCGATATCCATCAAAATCGAGAAGATGATTGAGCACTCTCTGGAGCCTTTTACCATAGAAACTTTGAATTCTTAGCTTTTTTCAAAGTGAATGCCTCCTTATAGATCAGACCATTGTACTTTGTTAATGTTTCTCTGATGTAAATTCATCCCTACCAGGCCAGCCAATAGTTTTTGTCGAAAAATCTCGCGTTTTCTTTCGTTTCTGATATAGACGAAAAAAAGTCTCCAGTGGACTGAATTTCGTAGTTATAATTGAGGGTCGCGAGTGGCCTGTATCATTCAGCTGAGAAGATCGTTTTCTTAAAATCGAAATAAGACTGGCTTCAGAGTAAGGAATTATTTATACGGCGAGAGTTTTAAATTATATTACGCTTCATGCTGTTTATAGAGTTATCTATTTTGTTCTGAAATTTTTCAAATAAAGCAGTCATATGCTTGAGGGACGTTTCTTGTACGTCAGTGACCGATTTTTATTATGGCCTCATTGATCCCCGGCTCCAGAGTTCCTAAGGATATCCCTGACCTGTGGACGTCGTCAGCAGTCTCGTTTCTCGTCGAGCGATTTTATTCAACGCCAAAATTGTGCAATCATGGCAAAGCCACCACAAAGTCCTTTTCACCATATGGGATTCATTTACGCATCCACTGTGCACCAGAATGCTACATTTTCCTCATGTTAAAAGGCCAGGGCTCTCTTTCGTGATCAAACCACTGCAGATGTCACGCCACCATGATAGTAGGCATCAGTTCAAAACTCATGCAAACAAAAAGTTCACAAATTCTGGATTTCTGTCAGAAATCTAGCAAACCGCTTAGAAATTCTGGTCCACAACTACTCCTAGTTTATTTGTAACCACACATTTTTATAAAGTTTGCCCGAATATAAATACTATCGAACAAAAATACTGTATCCTGTTAAACCAAGCCACCAGTCACTTCTAGGTCCGTAATAATGTGATTGGGATTAGTCATAAAACATTATCATCAATATTTAAATCATTTGCGAAGAAGGGCGGCGACGATTACGAGCTGGCTGTGGCCGAATAACATGATTAAGTCCAAGTGCACAGTCCTGAAGTGTAAAATAAAAAAATTAAACTAAAAATTACAATAACAGTTTTACAATTTCCCATAAAATAATCGAAAAAATACAATCACAATTAAACTGAACAATAAAATTGAATTTATTAAAATTAAAATGCTGGTTTCTTCTTTTTGATTTAAGTACTTACAAAAAGTTCATTGCCATTGATACCCCTTATAACTCTAAGTGCTGCTTGATTATCCTCGTCCTATATAATTTTTCTATATCATTCATCGCCTGTAGGAAAATAAAACATGTACGTGCATATGGAACTAGTGTATATTCAAGTTCACCAGATGTTCCTTTTCTGGTAGTTCAAACTTTTGTGTATTTTCCTGCTAAAATCCCTTCTGTGGGGTGCAAGTAATAGGTTTTATCTTCATCGACAAATTTCATTGCAACCAAAGAATCTGCTGATCTTTTATAAATGGTGTGCTTGACTGAAATAACATAATAGTCGGGTACTGGAAATATAAATGCGCATATTATAAATTTCCGGATTTGTGAGAATTGACGTTTGTGTTGAGTGATATTTGTGGCAGATCCCATATGCTATATATCTCATTTTTGGCGAGCAACATTTGCCACATGTCTTCTTTGCGGCAAGTCGCCCTTGTAACATCTCTTCAGAAAGTTTAACCACAATTGTAACAATTTGATCTTTCCGGAAATGTGACTTGCTGCAAATGTTAAATGAGGAAAGTATAACAAGCGAAAATGTTTAAAAATCGCATCTTGGCACATAATTCTATACTTAATATTTTCTGAAATGAGAGATGTGGCAAATTTGTTACCGAAATTTGAATTGCCGTATGGGACATCACCCTACCCTTACATTTTGAGGCTTTGAATTATTTTCATGAACACAATAATACATAGATTACAACAAATAAACAAATAAACCGATTACTCATTTAAAAAATTAATAAGATTTCAGTATGAGAAAATCATAAGTGCCTTCTTTTGTGAAGTTCGCTTTTGATTGTTATAATATGATTATTTAAAGCAATTAAGTCGCTACGGAATTCTGTCACTGATCTTGACAGCGAAGATTGAACTTAAATGAGTTAAATGTTCCAAATGAGTTTGTAAGAGAACACGGTCAAAAATAGTGAAACTCTAGTTTATTTTGCGTAGACTTATATAATATTATACGATTATTATCTTTTTATGAACAAATGTTGAAAAATATTGTGCATTTCTTGAAACTATTCTTTCACTAAATACTCAAAACTGCCTCACAATTGATAAAGAGAGAGATTATTTTGGAAATTATCAGAATCATTGATAAAAATTATACCATTTTCTTTTTAAGTTTGAAACCTACCCGATCGGACACAGAAAAGGCGAATAAAAAATCGCATAGAAGAATATCAAAGTCATAATAAATTTAATGAAGAGTTTAAATTACAGTTCTTCAAATCAATTAAAAAAAGAATGTATTACTTCTAACTTAGTTTTACAAATAAGACACAATAAGCTACCTCCAACTGAATCTTCTTTGATATCTCTCTTTCCAAGAGCAGTTATGACAAAATCTCAAATGCAAAAAATTGACCAGTTTTTTCATTTCATATTGGATAGTCTTTAGCTCTCGTCACGATTAGTTAAATCAAATGCATAAGCATATTTGATGTCGTAGACTGTCCAATTAATTGTGAAACTCAGTTTATTGTTTTCTAGTGATGATACTATATACGGAGATGGTTCTTCGTCGGGAGTAAATTAATCTCATTAATATTTGTCGGCAGCTATTTAAAAAGTTAAGAAAAAACCTCGAGGTCAGTCAATAAAATTGGAGTTATAGCAAGCGAAATTGCGAAAATTTATCAATAAATTTCGATCAAATATAAAATTTAATCACAAATTTAATCAAGTAACTCATTTTCTTCAGTAGTCTGATTCCGATAAGTTTTATATATACCAGTGGGTCAAGGAATCGATGACGTAAACGCAAAACAAACTTTCAGGCGGGATGTGATCAGACTGAAAATTTCGACCAAAATCTTTGTGAGCAAGGGATCAGACATTCCAATTTAAAAATAAAACTTTCTATATTTTGACATGGCTTATTTTCACACTGCTGCGATCAATGTACCGCCACTTAAAAGTTTATTTGGCAGTCGGCCGAACTAGTTTATCGAATGATTCTGATGACGTTAATCCAGTGATTCAACAAAAACTTAGATAGTTAATTTTCATTTTCGAGTATTATTTAATTTTTTAATTATTTAAATGCCTGAAAGTATATTTTATGTTCTCATTTACATCTACTAGAAGGTACGTAGAATTTCTGTAAAGATTATAGAAAATTTTATAAGCTCCAAATAAAAAACCTATTAAATATAAAATGACTGTATCTACACTGGGAGACTTTATGTTAGAATAAATGATCAAAACTAATTAGAATTTAGTATAATATCGTTTCAAAATAGGGAAAACAGAGTTTGCACATTAAAAATTAATGTAGCGGTTTTCAGCCGTCAAAACTAATATTTTTGTTTAAACAAATAGAAAGGATGTTGCATTAACTCTTATAAAACTTGCGAGAATTATAAATTTACTATGTGAAAGTTAACAAGCGAAGTTAAAACGATAGTCCTACATTTTATTTAAAAGAGCGGAAACATCGTTTGAAGTTGCCATACAAAGCATATGAGAATCTCAAACGACTATATGAAAAATAACTTACTCCAGCAAAAGATTTAGCCTTCAGTCGAAGGAACTAAATACACAAATTAAATACAACTAAATACATAAACAAGCGTACAATTATTATTTTTATTATTATATACTTAATTTATTCACTACATACATAATCGCACGAGGTATATTAATCTAGCACAACACTATGAATCATAATTTAGGGATCATTTAGGGCTAACTTGGGCCCGTGGTCCTAAATTTTGGGCTCTTTTATTTTAAAAAAAATAGTGTTTGCGCTAGCTTAACGTTAAGCTGGCCGAACATTGCTGTAAAACGTGCTAAAAATGATTTCACGCAAAATTCACCTTATACAATAATTTAGGACTCATTTAGGGCTCTGGGAATATGATAATGGAAAATTAAAAAAAAATGTTTAAACAATTTTTGTTTAAATAATTCTAGTAAAAATGAAGTAAACAATTTTCTTCCTTTACCCTATGTTAAGGCTCACTTGGGGCTCCATAAATATGGTATTTGAATTTTACAATAAATTGTTTAAACAATTATTTTCATTTTTCATTATCAAGTTCCCAGAGCCCTAAATGAGACCTAAATCATTGTATAAGGTGAATTTTGCGTGAAATCATTTTTAGCACGTTTTACAGCAATGTTCGGCCAGCTTAACGTTAAGGTAGCGCAAACACTATTTTAAAAATAATAAAAGTGCCCACAATTTAGGACCACGGGCCCAAATTAGCCCTAAATGAGCCCTAAATTATGAAATAGGTTACATCTCTATACCTTCATAGTGTTTTGCCAGCTTAACATACCTAATCGCACGCCTGATCGCTATGAAAAATCGGAACGGCTGCGGCGAGATTCGAAACCTAACTTACCGAAAGCACTAACGCATTCTCTGACAACTAAACCCCACTGCTAACTTAAATGATGGAATATTTTGTAAAAATCTCGACTAAGCGGCGTCACGTAAAAACTCAGGCCATTATGATTTTCAATGATCGAATTTATTTTTCATAAAATACATTTTTTCAACGGAACTGATGATATTCTTGTATGAATAATATTCTCTAATTTGATCTCTCAGTAAATCAGTATAATAAACTTGAGTGTATTTAGATTTAATATTTTATAAATTGTACTCATTGGATTAAATCTTATTACCTTAGTGTATAAAATCCGTGAAAAAGAATTCCTAATGTTTTGATTCCATAGTAAATGAATGAGTTTAAAATAGAAAGAATTAACTCTCATTTAAAATGTTGTGAATCATAACCTTTCGGCTCGATCGGAAAATGGCGGAAACAATCGAGGAGTATTCTCAAACGAAACTATATGAAAAATCAAGAATAATGATTTCATAGTTTGCTATTCGTCTCAGATTTCTGTCAACTTCATATTGACAATATCAATTTCTAAACTACGTTTTTGAGATTATGATATTCACTATTCAAATACTCGTATGATAATGTTAAACTTTGGTACTCAAATACAAATAAATGTAATAAAACCTCGATTTTCCCTATTTTAGAAAGATATCATACTAAAGTCTAATTGATTTATTTCATTAATTCTAACAACAGGTCTCTCAGTGTACGCAGGATCTCTGTAACATTAGTGGACATACTTAAATTATACGCAAAAGATCATAAGGCCCGTATAAGACACCCCTTCCCTTGTAATTAACCGCAATTTAACGGTTTTTAACATTGGCTGGATAATCTTTCGTCTTTTAATGGCTTTATTTCGCCAAATAGCATGTGAACTTTAACCGCGGGAAACTTTACATGCAACGAAATTTAACTTTAGTTTTTTCTATGATCTATCGTCGTTTAACTTCATTAAATTTACGAGAAACTGGGATTCCCATTTGTCAGTTGTTTTTTGCGCTTTTTGCGAAATGGTATTAAATAAGTTCTAATTCGTCTACAATAGTGTTATTTATTTCGGAGGAGATTGTAAGAACAAATTTTTTTCTGTTGTTGATTCTACATGTTTTACCGAAATTTGCTCACTTCAGCGTGACGCAGTCGAGGAGTTCAGAATTTGTTTCACAACCTCTGTGCAACTTTCGCCGAAATATATTTAATTTTGAACCGTCGCAAGTCTTCCCTGCGACCAATTTTAACTTTTGTTTTTTCTTTGTTATTTTAAATCCGGTGTTCCGATTTGTAGCTCGAATTTACTCATACTTTGTCGTTTTCCCATTGCATGTAAACTTTAACAGCGGGAAATTTTATATGCAACAAAATTTAACTTTAGTTTTTTGTGTGAAATATTCCTACGCTTTCCCCCTGTATGTACCAAATGATTGGTGTCCAGAAACAGTAAGATGAAGACTTGAAATTAATTGAAATTTTCATTATTTAAGCAAATGACCGTTTCTATTAATCACGAGATTTCAGTAAAAATAGCCAATTCAACGATCTGGGATATTTATCACGAAATTTCGTGAATAATAGCCGATTCAAACATATGGGCTATTTATCACGATATTTCCGTATAAATAGCAGAGTCAATGCTCTCGGTATGTATAGCTCGGAGTTCTCACCTAGCTATTTATACGGAAAATATTATTCCATATAAAAATTGTATTTTTATGAATTTATATTGAAGTGAAAACGCAGAAAATTCTAGTTCAGTTTAATTTAAGTAAAACAAAAATGAATAAAAATAGAATAAAACGTAACAAAAGGAACACTAAATATCAATAAGGAAAAATGCGATGCGAAAAAAATGAATTTTTTATGTTCCATTTTTTAATTATTTTGATTTTCCAAACATTTTCTGTGAGCTATTTATCATGACATTTTTGCATAATACCCGACTTACGGATCTGTGCTATTCATTATCAAATTTCCGTATATATATATATAGCCAATTTAACGCTCTCGACTATTTATCCGGGAATTTCGGGATAAATAGCTCGGAGTTCTCATCTGGCTATTGATATGATAAATTGCAACGTTATTTCATAGAACAAAATGTCATTTTTATGCATTAATAAATATTGAAGTTTAAACTTTGAATATTCTTGATTGAATTAATTTGAGTAACAAAAGTAATACATAATGTCTAAGAAAAAGAAAAAAATGCCCAGAAGACAAAATGCAACGAAAAACAATAATTAAAAAAAAATTTAATAAAATGAATTGTTATTGTAAACTAAATCGGAGATAATGTTAGGGGTACGGATTGAAGTATTTCAAGTTGAGCGTGCCATAAGTCACAGGGGTTAATTAGGACCCTTCAGTCACAGGGGTGCCTTCCCGCTTTCCACGATACGTTGGAAAGGCGTGATAAAAGTTTAAAGCTAATTAGCAGTTTGAAAAAATCATTTTAAATAAAAAAGCCACACTAAAAAAAAAATTGAATTCCAACCAAAGAGATTAATTTTCAACTTAAAATATGAATCTTAAAAAAAAAGATTTATTAAAAAACTATTTCAAATCAAAATTTTTAAACACAATAGCCTAATTCTGACCAAAGAAGATTAATTTTTACCCAAGTGGTTATTACATTTATGTCATTAACTCATTACATTTTCTGTACTAACATCAATTTTATATTTTTTTGTTGCAGGTGAGTTTAGAATCTTATCCATATTTAAGTATCCTTGAGTAAGTAAATCCTTATTTTTGAGCTAAATAAAATACCTCGCTGATATTTTTTAAACTGACAAAAAAGCTAACAGATCATCCCTGCTTGATCCATTTAAATGTTTCCAAACTCATTATCAATTAAAAATCAATAAAATTTCCAAAATGCCAACGGGCTAAATTTAATTTACTTAAAAAATACGAAGATAAAGAAAATTCATTGAACACTTGCTCAGTCGTGATGGTACTTATAGAATAATTTTGAACCTATAACAAGGTTTATGTGTAGTTTTCTCATTAATTCGGAACCCAGAACTCTGCGGTAAAAATGTATTAATGAGAGAATGTGTTTTATTCTGTTCATACGGTCCAATATAAATAAAAATGGATTCAGATGTCAATGATTCTTTATTCGTCAATTTTAATTGATATAACCAACGTACGTTTCAACCTAGTTGCAGTTCTTCTTCAAGGTAATACATCACCTAATCTAAAATTTTTTAACAATATGTAATACATTTGAAAGAATTAAGAAATTTTATTTTTAAAAATTGTATTGTGCATAAATTTACCTATACAATTTTGGTACTAAAATCCAAAACAAGACATTTCAATTGTGCTTTATTCCTTACAAAGGAGCATAATTTTGGAGTAAATTACATGAGTAATTAAGAAAGGCCTATTTTAAAATGGAGAATTTAATAAAAAGTGCGCCAAAGTAAATTTAATTAATTTTTTTTTAACTATGTAATAATTGATACATAAATCTTTTTTTTATAAAATAGTCTGATAAATTTTATTTACATTTAATATTTCAGTTTTCAAATTGATGGAATTTTTAATAAACTTATTTATGAAAATAGAATCTAACATTTTTCTTTTTTGAGTATTGTTTTCAAGAGCTAAAATTTTTATATTATTAATCTCAAAATCAAAATAGTGATCAAATTGCCATGCATGTAGTGACAAACCAGTATTTTGATTGCCTAATTCACAATCCCGTTTGTGTTCATAAATACGAGTTTTTAATCTCTTACCCGTATCACCAATATACATCTTATTACATTACAATTTATCATATATACTAAACCAGATTATTTTTCTTTGTTATCTTTGTCTTTATTTTCAAACAAAGAAAACTTATTCTGTGTTTGGTTGTTTGTAAAATATACATTAATGTTATATTTTTTTAAACCACTTCTAAGACGCTCAGAAAGACCTTCATATAAGGAAATTTTTTATTCTTAGATGAATTACTATAAATTTCATGGATTCTTTCTTTAATGATTTTGTTTACTAATTGGAGTGGGTAATTATTTTGTACACGAGTAATTTTTAGTTGATCTAAATTTTCTTTGTGTAATTGAACATTACTTAATTTAACACATCTATCAACAAGAGACCTTTTATTCCTGACCAAGATGCTTTTTTATACCAATTTGTTATTAAATTTCCCTCTGAAGTTTTAATAATTAATAAATCTAGATAAGAAATAGAGTTATTCTCCTCTTTTTCAATCGTGAACTTAATTGAATTTTCCATATTGTTGAAAGTCTTAATGAATTCATCTATTTTATCAGTAGGAATAATTGCTAGGATATAGTCTACGTATCTTTTATAAAGAATAAGTGTAAAAGGTCAACTATCCAGAGGGAAGAATACTCGTATTTATGAACACAAACGGGATTGTGAATTGGGCAATCAAAATACTGGTTTGTCACAAAATGCATGGCAATTTGATCACTATTTTGATTTGAGATTAATAATATAAAAATTTTAGCTCGTGAAAACAATACTCAAAAAAGAAAAATATTAGAGTCTATTTTCATAAATAAATTTATTAAAAATTCCATCATTTTGAAAACTGAAATATTAAATGTAAATAAAATTTATCAGACTATTAAATATAGAAAAATGATTTATATATCAATAATTACATAATTTAAAAAGAAATTTTAATTCCATTTACTTTGGCGCACTTTTCATTAAATTCTCCATTTTTAAATCGGTTTTTCTTAATTGCTCATGTAAAATTGACTTTATTTCTTATGTGTTAGTTAGTCCATGCTTGTCCTTCTTAACAATAAGTAACTGTTGTGGTTAAAATTGATTTTAAAATGTAGTTAATATTATTTAATTGGGAGCCTATTTTAATTTTGAGCCTTCAAATTTTAAAGTTTTTATATGTCTGTCTTATATATTAAAAAAAGGACATTTCAAATAATGTATGCAAACAAAAATTTTAAACTTCTGTCAATTAGTAAAATGGGCTCACTCCAAAATTATGCTCCTTTTTAAGGAATAAAGCACAATTGAAATGTCTTGTTTCGGATTTTAATATTAAAATTGTACAGGTAAATTTATACACAATACAATTTTTAAAAAATAAAATTGGTTAATTCTTTCAAATATATTACATATTGTTAAAGATTTTAGATTAAGTGATGTATTACCTTGAAGAAGACCTGCAACTAGGTTGAAACTTACGTTGGTTATATCAATTAAAATTGACGAATAAAGATTCATTGACATCTGAATCCATTTTTATTTATATTGGACCATATGACCAGAATAAAACACATTTTCTCATTAATGATATTAATGGTCGAAGAAATTTCACAGTGTGGATAAACTCCAATCACTGAATTCTTAATATTAAAAGTGTATCCCAAGTTTCGTTATTCCGGCATGGAATTGTTCACATATTTTATGTCATAAATAGTAGTTGGTCAACATTTTGATGGATTTTTTATTAACTATACAGTTTAAGGAAATCCGTCCACACATTAACCGTTACATATTATTTAAAATTACGAAATATTTATTGCTTAAAAATAAGTGGAGTTTCTATTATCTGGCAATACTTTTGGTGGTGCGGCTTAGTACAATCGTCCTTTCTTCCTACACCTTTTTTTGACAGAGGTGCTGGTAGTGGTTATAACCCTGGAACAGTTTTCTCAGTTTCTGAAACGCATTCACCATTCAGGCAGAACTGAAAATAAAATAAAACGAGACAGTTTTATTAATTCTATGATAATTATTTTCATTGTAATTATTCTAATCTCATCGAAAAGACTACGTGTTTTTAAAAATTTTTAACGCTAGGGACTGTTCTTCGAGCTGTTCTTCATTGTGATTAAAAAATATTCCCTTTCAGACTTACATTTCCAGTTCCACAAGGAGATCCTTCAGCTGCAGCTCTGAAACTTTTGCAGGTGTTTGTGCCATTAACTTGACAAAATAGAGATACACAAACTCTTTCGTCATACTGAAAAAAGCAATCTTTATGGTCACATTACAGTATTAAAAAAATTCGATTATATATTTATATTCTGCAGGTTTAATATATTGGATAGTATGTTTTAAGAACCAATATTATTTCCTCATGTGACTTTCAGAATATGAAAAAGAAGAAGCAAGCATTGCAAAGTGGTATACAAATTAATATAAACTAAGATAAAAATTGTAAAATATACGCTATGAAAAGTTTTTTATTATAGGTTGTTATTGTATTTTATCATTGTATCAAAACTTTTATCATTTATAATGTAAATAAGAAAACGTCTCCTAAATTTTGTGTTAAGCACATTGTACATCGTGCATATTATAATATAGTAGAATATTATAATAAATATTACTTACATAACAGGCTTTGGTCCCTAATTCCATTCTGCATTGTTCATCTAATGACATATATTTCCCTGGCAAAATTCTCGGCAATGGCTCTTCCACACGAGGAATGTTGCGAAGACATTCTGCAGTCTCAGATCTAAAATTAATGACATAATTTAGTTTAAGAGCAGTTGCACGATAAAACAAAATAGACGGATAAACAAATTTCGTAAACTATTGCAAAAATAAATATTAAAAATAAATTTGTTAGTATACATACTCTAAGTAATGACTCATAGATTCTTGACTGCAAGCGGAAAATCTAACTCTCTTTTTATCTTTGGATTCGTAGCTCATAATATACCCTTCGTGCGAACTGCATGCTTTTGCTCCCGGTCCTCCCACATATTCAGGTGATTCATCTCCATCATGAGGAACTCCCAATCTTAAAAAAAAAATGTTTGGCTCATTGCCTTTATAAGAATAGAGAGAATCTTACAAACGAGTCTCGGGCCCAAATTTATATTAATATTTATAAGTAGTACTGCTTTCAATGAAAAATATGTAGAATCTGGAAAAAAGGTATGGAATAAAGATAACAAAAACCTCCTAGAGCAATCGTTGCTATGGGTTGTTATTGAGGGACTGGGAGGAGAGGAGTAAAGGGTAACGTGTGGGGAAGGAGGTGGGGGCAGGATTAGACAAAGAGGGGAATTGCTGGGGAAGAACTAGAGATATGAAAGCGAATGTGTAACGATGGGGCATGAGACAAACTGTAGGGGAGGTGCTATACGGGTGAGAAGCAAACGGTGGAAGGGAAAAGGAGAGGTTGGGGTGGTGGGGGGCGTTAAGTTTGGTTTGAAATAATAGACTTTATGTAACGCGGTTATCCAGCATCTTTTAAGTTCCGAAAGTATTTGTTTACACAAAAGGAGGAGATACAACGAATGCGCATGTGTGGGGCGGTGCGGATTACGATGATAATCATTATCGTTCTCTGCACATGCGCATTCGCTATCACTCGTGTACGATTATGGACATGTCAACTTAACCTCAAATAACGGACATTTACATAAAATATCATTTGCCTTCTATGTACACAATATAATATACATAGGCTATGAAACCCTAATGAAAATACCGTTCGGAAAATACACCGCTGGTTTTTCAAAGATCTTTTCACGCGGGGGCTTTCCGCTAAGACGTTTTCTACTGAGGCCCATTATGAAAATTTTGAAAGTAGGTGAGAGCGTACAGGGAAGCTTCCCTCTATGGCGAGAGCCAGTTATTTGGACATATTTTTAAAATAAATATTTAAATAGAGGAAATGTGTTCGCAGGAAGTCAGAAGCGCAACGGCATCGGAGCTTCAGAGTTGTCTGCCTTGTTTTTTTTATAGTATTACATACACACACACACAAAAGTGTGTTAAGGCCATGCAACGAGAGGGTCACGTGACCATCCCTGGTCCTCAATTTTTCTTTCCCAACTTCCGTCTAAACGAAATGAGGTATCGCTCTGCAAGTTTGGGAAATGAAACAGGAGGTAATAAAGTCCATGTCTCTGATTTGTTCCGGTGGAAGTTTTGAACAAAAAATTTTGAAGAAAATACAAGTGGAAGTTGGATCGTTACTTTTCTTTCCCAACTTACGTTCACATGAAATGAGATATCGTGTTAAAAATTCGACACGCTAAATATAAGGCATGCAGGAATGTGTCTGGTCCTAAATAATTAGAATTGTGAAAAAAGTTTTTTTTAATCACTATTTTGGAGCAATACCGACCGTGCTGTAATCCACTGAAAGTAATTTTTTAAGCTGTCAATGGGCTAGTTAAGAGGTTTATATTTATCAAAGTGGGGCAAAACAACCAAAATCGCTCACGAACATTATGCACCAATGATGCAAAAACTAATGTTTGCACTTGAAATGCAAATAAACAAATTTGGTCGGACATACTATACATATCAGCTGTTTCAAAGCAGCACTATCGCAGCGAGTAGACAACTTTGAACTTCTACGGGTCTGTGGGTAAAACAGATTGCATGATTACCGACAAAGAAAGCTAGAAGTCCATGGACACAAGAAACAAGGGACTAGGCCTGCCATTTCGGGGGTGATGCAATGAGGGGGGAGGTCCGCCACCTTTTGATGTCCCGCGACAAACATGGCAGCGCCCACATGTTTATATTTTCATGCACAGTTTGTCGGCAAAAATGCTCGTGCGCATAATCAAATGGCACTTCGTAAGATGGCAGATCTCCCCACTCATGGAATTCTCCCCCCTCCCGTGGATTCAACCACACTCGCCAAGTTTAAATGGCATGTCTAGTCTCGTGTTTCCTATGGCCATGTAGAAGTTTAACTTCTGCTGTAAAGTCTAAATGCGTCCGTCGATAATCATTATTTTCATAAATAAACTTTTTTCTTCACCTAACGATCGTTGAATTGATCTTAGGGCTGACTTGATCATCTGTTATACTCGGCATATAGCATTAAAAGTTAAAATTTTGGAGAAATATAAACTGTATTGCGAACTGTCAAAAAGAAATTTCGATAAGCATACGAATACAACTTTTCTGAAGCACTCCAATGTAATAGATTCATAGATATTCGCTGATAACAACACATTTTATTGAATATTTTGTTCGATATTTATTTTGATTCCCTGTGCACGTAGAACAAGAGCAGTGGACAGTAGACATCTGTGCCACCATAACTCAGTGAAAAAAACTAATTGAGCAGTCGAATTGCGGTGAAATAAAAAATTTTAATTCGTCCGAATGTTGCTTTCTTATTCATGTAAACGAATTGAGTCAGCACGAATTGAATACGTATCAATACCACCTTTATACTTGATAAAGGTCATTACGAAAAAAAATAATAAAAATTTCAATACCAATCCCGACTAGATATGTGGTGCAGTCATAGTCCACATCTTCTGAGTTTACGTGTTTTTATAACCAATTGAAAAAAAAATTGTTTGTTAAGAAAAATGGAAAAAAACGAGTTCAGAGCGGTAATCAAACAT
>NC_046657.1:88994030-88996141 GCF_010883055.1 Belonocnema kinseyi
TTTAAGGTGGGTTCCGAACCACCAAGAGCAACAGCCTTAAGTACTTAGAGAAAAAACCTTTTTCTCTAGAGGTACCGGTCCCACGACTCTCCGGAGATGAACCTTAAAATTACCCTTGCTAGGCTAGTGTTCACCGCATGGACCACCGAGACTCTTCCAGAGTGCGAGGCGGGAATCGATATATAAGTTTGTCGCCTAGTTATATTACTTTAAATAAATTATAACTTCAAGTAAACTTTTATTAATATATATAGCCGAAAATTTGTTTCAGAATATAATTTTGTTGCGCAAAAATAGTTTTAATATAGAATGTCTTTTTTTCACTGAACATCATAAAAATTCCATCTAAAACAGATTTTATAAGATAAATGTATAATTTTAGTATTCAATAATTGTTTTAAACTCTAATAAAATATGGTTAAATCACTCTTATGCACAAATTCAAATGTATCTTAAAAATTCGGCCTGCTTCTTTTAGTTCACTCTTCAGCTGCATTATAACTATATACGGCGTCTCGCAGTTCTACTGTTACCAATTGTAACATTTTTGCCGCAGTTAATTTACTATATATATATAATATGAATATAAAATCGATACCATATAATTGTTTATTCATACTACCTCAGCTTTTGAAATTATAAAAACATGTTGAAAAAACTTTATGTAACTTTTTTACCTGAATGGAATGACGTATGTACCTTGCATTTTTATACCATTTTTTAAACTGAAATTGGTTAAACGGAGGACGATTTTTAACGATATTTTTCTCGAAAAATCTGAACTTTTTTGCAACTCTTTTTGGGAAGATGTCTATAGCTAAAAGTCTCTAAAAATAATGCGGAGATCTTATAAACCAACAAGTAATTTCTTCAATTCTTAAACTGGAAATATTTCTTTTTTGTAATGTCTGCTATTACGGAATTTTCAATAAGATTAACCCATTTCCAGTTCTTCCAGGGTCCGTATTACGGATTTTGTTCAGACCTAGTGAACTTGAACACTTTTAACTTGAACTGTTAGTCTAACAGAAAATTCCTTAATCCTATGTAGGATGCCTTTATTTTAATCATACCTTGTGTAGAAGTAGCCCATTCATTGCTCTGCTCATCGTAGGATGCTAAGTCATATCTACAATAAAATTGAAATTAGGGTCAAATCAAAATAATTACCGTGAATTCGAGCTATTTGATATTTTTAAATATTCTAAAACGGTATCACACTCATAGTGAAATTATTGTGATGTTTTATTTGCAATAAAAACGTATCAGTACATACCCAGTCATATGTAACACCGCATCAAAATCAGTTGTGAATTTGATCCTATTTTCCACGTAGAAATATTCGCCCATATTTTTCAAAACCTTAGTCGCGTCTAATAGACCCGTACTTCCAACGCATGACGATATTACGTATGGCAGCGCATTCTGTTCAATTTCAAACATTAAAATAATTGTTCTTTAATATAGTTTTATCTTTCATCATTATTATTATGATTATATAGTTGAAAGTTTGTCATAAAGACAATCACGGGATTTCACCAGTGGTAGCGGGTGCTATTCTATAAAATTGCAGCCGCTTCCAGCAAAATCGCGGTAATGTTTCAGTTGCGACCATATCTCCCGACCATACGATAGTTGGTTATAGTCTGCAATGGACTAAGTACGACGATCCGGCAAAAGTTTCGTGCACCCTGAGGACATGGAGCGACCCAAGGACGACCACCTTCCGCATTTTCCCCAAAAGTGTCTTAACCTTTCCTTGATACGCAGGGCTGCTTTTTAGGGTATCAGCCAGTGAAAGCTTGGCTGACCCGTTGAAACTCATTATTTCTTTCTTTCGATTCTTCTTGGCTGTAAAGTTCTTGTTGGATGGTGCCGCAAATTCGATAATAAACATGATTCGTTTCTCGAGTTTAAGGAGAACTGTGTCAGGCCTCCAGTGCGCTGCACAAATAACACAGCCACACAAAAAAAGTGTGCGGATCTGGTAACAAGACACACGTATTCCTATCACGTCATGGTTGAGCCATAACCTCAAAAAATGACGAAAAATCATGCACTGAGGCAAATAAATGTCAAAATAATGCCAGTGATGCAAATTTTCACTTCAA
>NC_046657.1:88996241-88997825 GCF_010883055.1 Belonocnema kinseyi
AGCTCCAAGGAGATTATGTTGAAAAATAAAAAAAAATTTACCCAAAAAAAATTGTTTTTATACTTCATTCTAAGGACTTATTGAACTACCCTCGTACCTCGAGAACCAAGTATAAAAGTCCAGGGGGTGACCACTGAGCCGTTGGACTCGTTAATACATATTGACAACGGATCATTTATAAGGTTCTGTTAATTATACCTTACGATATAATTAAACTGAATTGGCTGACACTTATATTAATTTGCGCTAATGCATACACACGAATTGGCTCTCCTATAATTTTTTCGCTAAATTCGAGCTAGCAGTACACGAGTTTACAACCTGCTCCAATTCGTGATTCTCGCAAATCGAGATTTACGAGATCTCCTAGAGGATTTTTCTCAGTTCGCCATAATTAGTTTCCGTTCTCTGGGAATACTCACAAATGGGCCAGTTCGTGAGCTCCAGCAAGAATCCCGCCAAAACCACCATTATCCTCAAATGTTCCTACGCCTTTAATTTCTTCTTCATTATCGTGAACTCTACAAGCTCCACCAAGGATTGCAAGACCTGAAAAAAATTAAGATTATATTAAAGTTCATATCCTTACAAGCTTCGAAAAATGTGGTAATCTATATTTTTTTAGTCTAGTCATTATTATCTTTGATCAATAAAATCTACCTAAGTTTTTGAAAATGAGTTTGCAATTACTCAAAAGTCAATGGAAGCTACGTAATATTACATTAATTCTTAAACTACAAGGAAATATTATATAAAATCGAAGATTTCTTAGTGTAATGCAATTTCTAAGAAGTATTGTAAAATTTCTAAGATAAAAACTTAATTTTTTGTATTTCATGCCCCGTTACTAAATGCGAAAGTGAACATTGAGTGTAGAAAATTATTTATTTATTTTCTTCTTCAAAAAGGTAAATAAGTTCCTAACCAAGCCTTAATTACAAGCTGAAGGGTGTCATGGCATAACCATGTGAGTAACACTTTTTTCAAAATAAGTTTTATGGTCCTAAAATTTCTCTCAAGTTCCACGGCACATTGTGGTGAAAAACAATTTGATTAAATTGCTTAAATAATTTTTATTTTGAAAATTTGTTATAATATTTAAGATGCGGAAAAAATAATAGTTGTATTTGATTCGGCAGAAGAAATTAAATAAAATCCATGTATATTGGGATCTGAAATCTAGCTTGGGCTTATAGTGTCGCAAACTAACGCAAGGTGGTCGAATTTTTAAGATGCTTTTAAATTTAATTATCATTTATCGAATAAACGTTCTTCAGATCGAATTTTGACCATATAAATTAAAATAAACGTGTTTCCTGTCAAAACGGTTTCTTTCAACAAAATGACCATTATTTTACGATATTACCCAATCGGAAATATTATGTGTAGTTTAAACTTAGTGTGAAGTATTATATATAATATTCATTTGTTTGATACATTTTTTTAATAAAACAAATGAATATTATATATAAAACTTTACACTACAGTCTGTCAAGTTAAAGCGTGGGTGGCTTTACTCGCAGTCGGTAAGGTGTATCGACATGATTTTGGTGTCAAAACATTAAGAAGAGCTCCCTCTTTCAT
>NC_046657.1:88997925-89023134 GCF_010883055.1 Belonocnema kinseyi
TGAACTACACGTAAAGCTCTGGAAGCATATTTTCCCAGTAGCAAATGTGTGCTAGATCGAATGGGTCAACTCGAGCCTAACCTAGAAATAAATCTAACCTAGTCTAACCTAACCTAACCTCACGAAACACAATTAAACTGATTGTGTTCTCCCGTTATGTTTGCGGTACCGTTTCATTCAGCTTCAGCTTAACCTGCAAAGAGGTCAAACCTATCCTAACCTAAAAAAACCTAACCTAACTTAACTTCACGTAACACAATTAAACTCATTGTGTTGTCCCCTTGTGTTTGCGGTACCATTTCATTCAGCTTCGGTTTAACCTGCATAGAGGTTTAACCTATCCTAACCTAACAAAACCTGACCTAACCTAACCTAGCCGAATGAAATTCAACCACACGTGTAGCTATGTAAGCGTACGGTTCTCAGTCTTAAATGTGTGCTATATTTAATAGGTTAACTCGATCTTAACCTACAAATGAATCTAACTTAACAGAACCTAACGAAATTTTGCTTAACGCAACAAAACTTAGCTTAAGTGTTCCCGTTGTAACACAATAAAATTCATTTCATTGTACGGTGGTTAAGAATTTAGACGCACATTACTCATTTGAAGAAACTTAGAACTACAAGTAGAATTGACCCCATTTCAATTAACCTGACAATGTTTGTATTAATTAAAATGTAGAACTGTAACTTAAACATGCAAATGAATCCAGACATTTACTGCTATTAATGTCAAAATATGAATGTACGCAAGAACAGGGTTGCCAGCGTAATCGGTTAGGTTAGGTCAGGTTTTGTTAGGTTAGGATAGGTTAAACCTCTATGTAGGTTATGCCGAAGCTGAATGAAACGGTACCGCAAACTCAACGGGACAACACAATCAGTTTAATTGTGTTTAGTGAGGTTGGGTTAGGTTAGGTTAGGCTAGGTTAGATTTATTTCTAGGTTAGGCTCGAGTTGACCCATTCGCTGTAGCACACATTTGCTACTGGGAAAATATGCTTCCAGAGCTTTACGTGTAGTTCAATAAATTTCTGTTAATTCAGGTTAGGTGAGGTCAGGTTCTGTTGGGTAAAGTTATGTTAAATAAGTTGATATCAGGCAAGGGTTGATCCTTCACAGTTGTCGACATGTTTTTGAAGTGAAAATTTGCATCACTGGTATTATTTTGACATTTATTTGCCTCAGTGCATGATTTTTCGTCATTTTTTGAGGTTATGGCTCAACCATGACGTGATGGGTGATTTTTGATACCAAATTTGAATTCAGCTCCCCAATATCCATAGGAATACGTGTGTCTTGTTACCAGATCCGCACACTTTTTTTTTGTGTGGCTGTGTAATTGTTCAAAATATAAAGTTCCATTAGATGCGGCACTTTTCATTTTATTTAATTGACTTTATTTCCCTAGGAGCGTTTGGCGCAGTGGTATCAGGGCTAATGCCGTAAGAGTGACAGAAATGGTTCTAAAGCACTCTTAGGCAGTGCCTTTGAATGTACATAGTTTCGGCATTAAATGGACAACAACTATAGGCGAGAAAATGGTATCTATCTGGGTTTGAGCTTAAACAACTCCGCAAAAAAAAGATCTAACCGTAATAAGTTTAAAGTAATTTGAAAGCTTAAAATGTTCTATGTAAATTCGCCTAAAGACGTTTATATAAAAAAAAACGGTTGAACTTTGCAGGTTGAAAAAGGTAAAAAAAAAGTTAGGAATTTCAGGCATGTTTAAGAAGAGTGAAGTTTAGAGCACTATTTTTATTCAAGAGGCAATGGGAAAAAATTGAAAAAATTGATGAATATAAGGAACCCATTTGTGAAAAAACCGAAGTTAAAAAATTTCAGAAATAATAAAAATTGTCACTGAAAATTACAAAGATGTTCTTTGATTTGCACACAATCTTTAGTTCTAATGAAGATATTACAGCGAATCAAACGTCAAATTAACTCAATTATTCACAACACCCAGAAGGAAGCGATTGTTCCACTGTTCCCTTCTTTGATCCGTGCTTCTGTACTCTTGTCCACACATTAACGAACTCTTCTAACTTGCCACAAAAAAAGGTAAACCCGTTATTTTCGAACACTTACTTTTCAACATTAACAAAATGTCCTAGGATATCGTGATTTTGTCAAAAAATAAAAGAATCGCATATTTTCTGGTGATTGTAAATAATTACAAAGCCTTTGTATCACAGTTTGGAATTTGCATCCCTTTTTTATCTTCATTAAAACTGAAGATATTACAGTTGTAGATTTTTGTAATTTTAAGCCAAAAATTTTACGATTTTTCAAAATTATTATCTAAAATCTTTTCATAAATGTATTATTCATATTCATGAATTTTTAGAATTTTGTCCATTGCCTATTGTATACAAAATAATGTTCTAAACTTGAATCTTGATCAATGTGTACGAAATTCCTTACTTCTTTTTAACATTTTTTAGTCCGCGAAGCACGAACCATTTTTTACATTTACGTCTTTAAGATAATTTGCATATAATAATATCAGTTTTTTCGCTCATTTGTTAAGCTTCGAAGCCAGATGCCTTCAATTTTCTCAACGATAGTACATAGTATGTGTCCTAGGTACTCAGGTGGTTTGCATTAGGCTGGGCCAACTACGTGAAAAATAAATGGCGATATTCTGCGCCCTCTACCACTGTCAGGAGAACAGTAGAAGTCTTCATATGTATGTGCACATATATGTATATGCCCTCTTCCCTACATTTTTTGAATCCTAAAATGATTTAACAAAAAAGAACGAATAAAGACAAAATGAACTAAATGAGAACCACAAAAAGAGAAATTAATGGTAATTAGCAGCTGTTTCTCATTAACCTAATTTTCTCTTTTTTTCAGAGGCTATGTCTGTGTAGAAATCTCCCCGGCTGACCCTAATACAACATGGTTTCTGCTTGGATCCTGGCCGGGCTACCCCTGGCTGGGTTTCATGGACAGGAACCGGGCGGGAGCCGGTCGGGCTATATTTTTCTCGAATCTTGCAGTCCAGGGCCGGCCGGTTACTGGCCGGACCAACCCTGGTTATATCCCATGGTCGGGGGCCGCCTGGACACTGATCAGGTTAAGTTTTTTGTAGAAATTACACATTTTTTAAGAGCCGTGATATTATCAAAGACGTAATTATGGATGCTAGATGAATTATTACTTGAAAATTATAATTTAAAGATTTATTAGATCAGTGAAACAAAAATGAGCTTTTTAAAATTAAAAAAAAAACATTAAATTTTTTTGAATAATTGAACATTTTAAATTAAACTGTTATCGATTTTGCTATGTGCAACCACAGAAATGATACAATTGTTATAAACTTCTTTATATTCAGATAATGTTCAGCCTGTACAATTTCAAATTTACCGCCATATATAGCGCTTGCTGTATCTGTCGTCTGCATAGACACTCAGTAATTTTCAGTTTCGCACCTGGAACGAGAATGTCCTTGCACTCACGTCACGTCGTTTCTTCGAAATTCACAAATAAAATGGAGACTCGTGGTTAAAACCAACCTTATTTCAGTAATTATTTTGAATCCCCCACTTAGTGCGCGAATAATAATTATTTTAAATTAAAATATAGTCTTGTGCGTACAGTTTTTACTTTCTTCCTTCCTAACCTTAAATCACCATGTGTCTTTCAAATTGTTATGAGATTCTATCAGGGAATAAAATTTTACTCCAATTTTCTTGCCAGAATTGGTTCACGATGAGCCTTAAAAGACAAAACAAGTTACCAATTTCTCGCCGGAAGCAAAATTTCTTAACCGCTTTTTAGCCGGATTACCCGACCGGATCCCGGCCGGTATTGAAGGCGGGAACCGACCAGTTTACTGTGACGTTTTTAGCCGGATCCCGGCCGGATTCCCCCCGACCAGCGCCCGGCTTAAAACAGGGCTATTCGGCTAGGACCAGGCCGGATCCCTGATTGAATTTCTACACGGGTGGTTTCATAGGTTAGCTGCTGCAACTCGGCATTTCCAGTGGCCGCCACTCACTGTAGGCCTATTACCCGTGTGGAAATAATTCCTGGCAGACTGGAATTATTCTAGCGCCAGTACTGGATTATTCGTGGCTGTCTGTTCACGCTAAATTAGATTGGCGCTATCTATACCTACTAGATAGAAAAATCCATCACGCAGTTCTATGTGAATCCACTAATGTCGCTAGCCAGAATTTGACATCACATCGATATAAAAATTCCGTCTAAAATCTAGCCTGGCTCTAGAAAGTACTTCTATTTGGACTTTGAAAAAGAATGCGTCATTTAAAAACTAATTATTAAAAGATAACAAATTATATTGATTGCAGTGCTGAAATCAAAGGAAATAGAAAAAATTAAGTTGCCTGTGTTGTCAGTGCTGTCTGATAGTGCAGATTTGTTAATTTAATTCATCACTAAGTATCGATTGATCATACTTCATTGTACATACTTTATTCTTCGCTAACAATTCGGAGGACCAAATATGCCGGATAAGAAGTTTGTATCTGCATCGGAAAGCATTTTTAATAGACGCTGCATCGTGAACGCAGCTCTGTGGTACGCCCAGGAATGTATAGGTCTTTCCAGCCAGCGCTAAGGTGGCGTATAACGCTTCTGGCGAGAAGCTCAAGGTCTTCCTTGATGCTATTAAGTTTTCCTCAATTTAAATAAACCTTGGCGCATTTTTCTATCCCAAACTCTATTTTCATCTTCCAAGGGTATTTATTAACAATCCCTAGATGTAGACCTAGTTGCTTTTTATTTCTAGCATAGATCATGAGATCATCCATATAAAATACATGAGTGACCTTATGTTTTCAATATTTGGGTTGCCGCAGAAGTACCCTTGGGAATGCTGAAGTGCGAGAGATAGTGCCATTAATGTGATACGAAAGTGGAGAAGTCAGAGGAAAACTGTTTACTTTCTCTGACTCACTTCTTCTTTCTTTCCAGACTTCTCCTAGCGTCAGATAGTCATCGTATTCTGTAAACAATATGATGCCTCGTGATTTTAATTGTTGAATGTGTGATGAAGGATTCGTAGTTCGCACGCGAACCTCCGGAATCTGTCAGTGAAATACCTGCTCACTGTTATATAGTCAATCACACAATGACTGTGGGACGCTTACTGGCTTGCCAAGCCTATTTTTTTGCTGAGTTGATCCATTTGTATTTTAATCTTATAATAAACTGTTAATTTTATCTTACGGTTTACATCCGCCAAAGTTCTTGCACACCATAAACACTCCAATTTATGGTCAAGAGATTAGACTCTTCGGAAAAGTCTCCGCCAAGTGCGTCATCCACTTCACTCAGATATTTGGGCTGGAGAGAAACCTGAATGTTGATGTTTTGTCCTGGTCCTAAAGCATCGCTCTTCCTCTCTTGGTTGCCGACTCGTAATTGGTCTCTATGTCGCCTATCTTTTTCTGTTTCCGGATTATATAACCCCTTTTCCAAAGTTCATCGGTACGTTTTCGCAGAAGTTGATTTGAAAAGTGCGCGATCTCTGGGTGTTTTTCGTGCCACAGAGCATACAGCTGCGTCATGTAACCTTCTCTTTCATGGCCCGTACTAGTATGGTAGCACTTCAGAAGGTCTTTCCTCAGTCTATCGGTCCACTCAAAAGTATTGAGATTTTGCAGATCCATAGTGTAAACTCTGTCTTTATTGTCTTCCTCAGCTCTAAGTTAGTCGTCATTGTTGTTCGAACAATCGTCGAGAGCCCTACGCTGTTAAACATTTTGAGCTGCACTTACAACTATGTTGGGTATTATAATTTTTATTCTCACGAGCAGCTAGGGAAAAATATTCACTCAGCCCTGAAGAGCTCCTCATGCAAGGATAATGCTAGATACTCTCAGAGGTCGCCCGGTACCCCAGAATCACCGTTTAAGGAACCTCATTCAGGTTCCATTTACCTTTCGGAACGGTTGATACGTCTGCGCTTGGAGTTTATTCCTTCGGGACCATCCCTGGAAAACTGTCCGCTAATGCTTGTTAATTATTGACCATATTCAGCAAAAACGTTTGGTACAGAGAAACCTCTATTTGTAATCTGAGGACGCGTCCGGCAGCTTTGTCATAGGCCCTTTTGTTCGATTACAAATTAACCGAAACCGAAATATATATATATATATATATATATATATATGTATAAAATTTGCTTTGCACCAACTAATTATTGTACAACTACTAAAATACTTTATAATTCTAATAAAAATATAGTCAAAACTAATAAAAATTGTATATACCTCAGCTAGGACAATTCCAGCAATATTTAAACGCACTTTTGGATTTCCTATACCTCTGTATCTTAGATCTACTCCATTCCAGAAAGATACAATATAGCTCACAGTTTTTCTAACATCCTGACTGAATTTACTGAAAATGTTTTTTTTTTTAATATTTAGCATAATAATCAAATTTAAAATGAAAACAAGCAACATTTAAATTATATTAACGAGATATGATAAAGCATTGAAGAAGCATGACTAGGAAATTAAATCCTTAAGGTCATTTTCCAGGAATTTCGTGTATAAAAGTTAATGAAATTTAACGTATATATGTATATATAATGAACATTAGGGGGGCCGAAAAATATACATTTTTGAATATTCCACCGTCGCGTTCGGCAAATCATTCTCTCGTAGAAATAAATATATACATATTTTTTATCTTAAAACAAAATAACGCAGGCCGAAAAAATTTGTACCCAACCCGAGTCGAAATTTAGGCCCTATTTTAAAGCCATAACTCCTACCTCAGTAGGGGCTGGAAGCTGTAAAGTAGGTTCTAAATAAGCAGCGATTTCAATGTAATTTAGACCCTACTTTGACGCTAAAAGTGTTCAAAATCGGCTGTTTTCCATGTTTAGCGTTAAAGTAGGGTCTGTATTTAAGATAATTTAGACACTCTTTTAAAGCTTAAACTACTACTGTAGGACTTGCGGTATCAAGCAAGTTCTCTATAATCTCACACCAATATGGATGAATAAAAATAAGTTTTGTTAATTATCAGTAAAAATAAAATAATACCTGTGATATAAATATCAACAATATTCACTTTTATTTTTTAGACATATTATTAATAGAATTTTTTGATTATGACGCTAAAGCATAGTACACTGAAAAATCCGCAAGTACTAAGAAACGAACCCGAGATCGCACGCACGCACTGAGTATTTACCAAACGCCTAATGCCCTAACTGATTCAACTAACGGAACGCGTTAGGATGTCTTCGATAAAAATCATTAGAACTTGTCCAATAATTCAAGGTCCAAACTCTTTTTAAATCCAAAAAAATTAATTAAATAATTAGCTTTTTTTAACTTTCTGTGTCGTTGAATGTTTGAAACGATTTTTGAAGAGTTCAATATACATTGGTTCTGTTTTTTAGAAGTTTTCTACGTTATACGCTATAAAAGAACTTGAGGCTAAATATTTGAAATTGATTCTGTGTTATTTATTACTTAAATGAATACAAAGTCAAACTTGCTGATTTCAATAAAAATATCTTTTTATCTCTTTATTAAGCAAAGATTTAAAAAGAGTCGTTCAGTATCATAATAGCACCTTTTATCCTAGATGTCGACAGTGCGCAAGTGCCAGCATTTTACGTCATTTCCGTATTTTTCGAACAGTTTTGTGTCGAAATGTATGGAAAATATTTTGAATAAAAGTAACAACAAAAAATAAATGTGTAAATAAATGAGAGTTTAAAGGCAATAAAATTTTAAGTATATTCAGAAAAAAAACTGCGAAAAAAGTGCAAAAAGTGTGGCGAGCAATCCCATCATTTACATCTGTTGACTTCTGTCATCTTCAAAAAAATGTTTAAAAATCCGGCAAACATGACGGAGGATGATGTTTCTGGAGCATAATTAGTGCATAAATCGGTGGAAAAGCATATTGTTAAACAGCTGAAACGATGGCTGAAATATAGGAGGCGATCTTTAAAAGGAAAAAAAGTGTTTTAGTAGCAAGGTTGGTTGAGGTTGGATTCGGCAGGTATTAATATTTTCTTTCCTTGCTAACATTGACTTACATATAAAATGAAGCATTGTTATCGGGGTTTCGAACCTCCTTAATGTTTTCATAAAAATAAAATCTATTTCATACTTTCACAAGAGCACGCCAAACTGTTATATTTATGTATTTATAACCAGTTTATATGAAAATGTAGAAAATGCAATATTGTGCTATTTTATATTTGCATGAATATTAAATATTTACTCAAAAAAAGTTCTGAACTGTAAATCTTGAATAAAAGGAAGTATGCATACCTGCCATACAAAACCTCAACTAACCTTTCCGTTAAATCACTGTTTTTTCCTTTTAATGGTCGTTTTCTACATTTAGGCCATCATTTCAGCTGCTCAATACTGTGCTCTTCTACTGATTCGTGCACTAATTTTGCACCTGGAACATCATCTTCCGTGAGTTTTACTGAATTTTTTTGCATTTTTTAGAAGATGACAGGTGCTAACAGATGTAAATGCCTTGGTCGCCGCACTCTTTGCACTTTTTTTCTGAATAGACTTAAAAATGTTCTACCTTTAAAATCTCTGTTATTTACAAATTTATTTTTTTTTATTGTTTTTATTAACAATATTTTCCGTACATTTTGACGCAAAACTGTTCGAAAAATACGAAAATGACATAAAATTCCGGCACGTGTGCACTGCCGGCGTCTAGGATAAAAAGATCTATTAATGCAATTATACTAAAAAACACAAATATTGAGTTCAAGATTCAATCTAATATCCATCAGGAAATAAGTTTGTATTAATAATAATAATAGAACTGGTTTTTACCCCATTGTCTCGTCGTCTCAAAATTCGAGATAAGTAGTCAATTGTTTTTCATACATTTAGCTGTTCTTATTCTCCAATAAATATGATAAAAAAATTAAAACAGTTAACATTTTCTAACAAAAAGAAATTCTGTTTCCCCCTAAATCCAGTGTTAGACACGTAAATAGTAATATTCCTCTAAAAAATGTTTCCGAAACTCTCAACTATTATCGTTTAGTAACAAAAATGACCAAGCCATTCGAAAGGTTTTACTGTTCCTTGGAAAAAAATTATTTTCTCCATAATATCATGTTGCAAATAAATTAACCGTAACACTGTATTAAAAATTTAATGGCAATCTCTGAATTTAATTATAATTATTAAATATATATTTCAATATATTTTTCAAATCTTTTATGTCATACATAATATTTGTTGTTAGCGATAGAAAATGTTTTGTTCTTATAATTTGTTGTGATTCTCAATCACCTACATGGCTGTTTAATACACAAACTTTCATTAATTATTGATAAAAATATTTATAATTACTTATTAATCGACAATATTTAGTAATTTTCCAGGATGAATATCATTCTCATACAAATTTTCAATATTTTCAGCTAAGAGAAAATATTTTTCTGTGATTAAGCATGGCAAAGAAGCATTGATTTATATATAAAGAATTAATGACAATTAGGTTAAATCTTGAATTAAATATTTTTGTTAACTGAGTGTGCATTCAGTCATTAAGATGACCAATGAGTTCAAGTAACCTAAATAAAAAATACTTTTTACTTTATTTTCGTGAAGTTCGAATATTGTAGACTCAAAAGATTCAATGTAGGGTAATTATTGAAGGGAAGGTTAGAAAGCGTGAAATTAGGGTATTGAGTTATAAAAATGTAGGCTCTAAAGATTGAAAGTAGCTTCAGAGAGGTGTTACAGCCTCAAAGTAGGCTCTAATATTTCATTCTCTAGGAGTTAACAGTTTAAAGCAGGGGCTATAAGTTTAAATACCGCCAAAGCAGGTTCTAATAAGGAGCTGCAACTTCAAAGTAGGATCTAAATTTCGACTTGGGAAAGACCAGACCATGTGAGCCCGAAGGATTTTGGTATCCTAAAACCGAATCCGTTATCTAAATTTTTCCTATAAGTCAAATTTTTTAGATATCCTAACTTAAAAATCCAAAAATGTCTATTTTGAGCCCTATTTGAGGCAACATAACATGATCAGTATATTATTGTATAGAAAATGCTAACGCCCTTCTTTAGTACTTAGTACTCCTTTTTACCTTTAATTTCCATTTTGGAACATCCCGAACCAATTTTTTCTCCTTCGTGTTATGGCACACTGACAATTTCAGTTCCACGATGGAAAACTAGCAAAGTAGGCGAAGAAAGCGAATAAATGGTTAAGGTGCGATATCTCAGAGAGAAAAAAATCGGTTCGTGATGATCAAAAATGGAAATAAACGGTGAAAATGAGTACTAAACGATGGCATTAGCAGTTTTTTTTTATAAAAAATGGCTGATCTTATTTATGTTACCTCAAATATGGCTAATAATAGCCATTTTTGCACATTTAGTTTAGGCTATCTAAAAAATCTGACGCATAGGAAAAATTTGGATAACGGATTCGGCTTTACGATTCAAAAATCCTTCAGAGTCACATGGTCCGGTCTTTGGGTGCAAAAAATATGTCATTTTCGTCGGCCTGTGTAATTTTTAAGTACACCATTTTACGACTTTTTTGTCTTATAAAGCTTAACAGATAAAATGTATAATTTTAAATTTCTTCTGTTTTTTCACGAAATTATGATTCAACTTATATGCCCCTTTATTCACGTGTTCTCAGCGCCGGCTTAAAATTTTTTCGGGCCTGGGGCTAAACCTCGAAGGGGCCCTCTTAAGGGCAGACAAAATCCCAATTTTGCTGTAAACTTTATTAATTTTCTGGGGTCAGCTGCGCTTCGGCCCCCTGGGGCCTGGGGCACTATCCCTACCGTGCACCTTGGTAAATGCGGCGCTGCTTTTTCTCCTCTCATTGAAGCTGCCTTTCGTCACATTTTTATACATTAGCAAAGTTATGAAAAAAATTGCGACATCTCGAAAGTTGCATACACGGAAAAAAGTGCATTAATCTTTTCTGAATTATTTCTGTAGTCGGGGATAAGAGCGAATCTTGAACAAATGTCATAGATATTGTGTAAATTTCAGGATTTAATGTAAAACAAATGTATGATAACTCTACAAGAGTTCTGAAAACTTCATATTGAACTCTGATTTAAAAATGTTAATGAAATATATGAAGAAATTCATGAAAGAATGTTGAAAACTTTTGTAAAAATGACATTTGAGGTGTTGAGAGTTTGTGATCACATAATTATAAGGTCTAGATACCTCAATTCTGTTAAATGTATAGCAAAAGTCTCGCAAACATGATGACAAATCTCATAAAAATTCGATTCGAGGTATCGAGTGTTTGTAAAGTACTTCAATATAAGATTTATAGACCTCAGTTCTATAAAGTGTTGCCTACTGTTTGTCTAATGTTTGACATATTACTCAATTTCCCTTTACGCTCTACAAGTTTTCAATGATTCCAAATTATTTTAAATGATTTTAAAAAATTTCAAGAAATTTCAAAAGAGTTTATGTATTATTTTGTAATTATAAAATATTTTGAATTGTTTAAAAGTATTTAATGTATTTCAAAATAATTTAAAGGGATTTAAACATTCTTTAATTAATTTAATTAATTTCACAATATTTGTTAAATATTTAAACAGACTTTCAGGAATTTCATGGAATTTAACCGGAGTTATTTCATTTCAAAATTTTTTAAATTTATAAACGAATTTTAAAAAGTTTCAAAATATTTAAAAGAGTTCAAGATATTTGTAATGAATTTCAGATATTTTTAATAATTTTGAAGAAATCTTGAGGAATTTTGGCAGAATTTAAATGAGTTTTAAGATTTTAAAGTAATTTTGAATGATAAATAATGTTCTTGAATTCGTTAAAGTCTGTTAAATATCTTGAAATCTTCGGAAATTTGTAGAAACCCTTTGAATTCTAATAAATTTCTTAATATATATGTATATTCAATAATAATTTGTAATATTTCTAAAATCTAAAATCTTAGTACATATATTATTATAAGCGTAGCAAAATTTTTTTATAGAATGTTTCACAGAAATTTGCAGACGGTCGTGCACAGCTGTTGGTTATATTTCAGATTTTTTTTAAGACTTCCAGCTACGTTAGCCAAAAAGGCTTCAGGCGTTAGGAATTAGGAATGCGAAACTTATAGGGTTCGAATCCCGCGGCGAACAAAAATTTGCATAGCGTGCGATTATAAACAGTGTAGTGATTGTGTAATAGTACATATTTGAGTACTTAAACATTTGAAAAAATATTAGAGCATAATATTAATAATATGATAATACAAGAGATTAATTTTTTGCGGCGAAAAGTCGGTTATCATTTTATAGAACTGTTCTCTATAGTTTCGAGACTTCTTCGATATAGACTTCATTTTAAATTTTATAGAACTTTGTTACATATTTCGTTGCATAGTTCAACGCAATGTAAAACAAAGACGATTTCAACTGTTATTAAATACCCATCGTAACCTCTACTATAGAATTAGTTCTATACAATTTAATGGATATTTTTTTCCGTTTAAATTGCTTTCAAAAAGCATTTTTGAGAATAATAAAAACAGTTTTTTTTCTAAATAGATAATTTTTTAATGTAAACTTTTGAAGTAATTCCAAAAATGACTAAAAACGAAATATTTCCGCCCAACATCAGGCTTACTCGGAAACTGCCAATTTTATGTCAGCCACATTGAACTCAAAGTGGCTTTGAATTAGAGGTTTAGGACTTCCAGATGCAGGCTCGAACATAAACCTTCCTGCCACTGGCTAAAACCTGTAGCCGAGCACATTTTCCAACATTTTTTCGCACTTTCTGAAGATCCTACCAATTTTGTTTACAATATCCAAACCGTAACCGTAGACAGTGCCCCCCGCACAGGCTAACGTTACGAAATTTTCGGTAACTCTAATCGCTTTTTCAGCTTGTACAGAGCTAAAGTTACGGAAAATTCCGTAAAGACTGTGCCTGAAAAAAATATATGTGTTTGTTTCAACAAGAGAGCGATTTGTCGACCGTGCCAGTCGAAAATTCCGAAATGTATATTTTTGAGCCACCCACATGAGTGTATGTATGTATGTATGTATGTATATATATATATATATATAAGGTAATTTAAAAAAATGATTTCTGAATATGAACACGCACACTAGTCTTAGTTGTACAATTTTAGTCGACAGATTTTCCCAACATAAAAAATTAAAAAATGGATATGATTTAGTTAGTGGTCCACTATTTAACGGTTGTCTTTACATTAATTTCTACTCGTATTTATTTTCTGAATGTCCTTAAAATGCATGTATTGAATTCACATGTATATAAAATTATCGTCTTTTATATTACCATCAGGACAAATAACACAGTTCTGCAGATTTAGCGGTAAGTTTTTTAAAGATGTGGTATTGGTTTGCGATGTAATTTTTTGCGCTAAAACCGAATTCGGCCTCAGAATTTTACTAGCATGTCAAGTTTTTAAGACAAACGGGATAAAAGGCACTCACAAAAGTGTAAACATTTAAATTGTCATACCTTTCGAAAAAAAATCCAATCGAGACGATCGAGAGTGAATTTTATTGGTGAAGAATAGTACTATTCAACAACGTGGTTAAAAATTTGTTGGAATTTTTGGTGCTGTTGCTATAAAATACCCAAATTTGCCATTTTTGGCCCACTTTGTCCCCGTTTATTACAAAAACTTGACGTGCTAGGCAAATTATGCGGTCGGATTCGGTTTCCGCGCAAAAAAATACATTGACAACTACTACAACATCTTAAAAAAACCTTGCCGGCCTGTTTAATTTAATAAAAATTGTCAATCTCATTTGTATTTTATAATTAGCACACTGTATCTTAAATTATTACAGAGAAATATGAAACAAGTAATATAAATTATGGTAATGTATAAGGAGATAGTATTTCATATGTATACATATTTAATACATGCATTTCTAAAGCATTCATGAAATAAAACCAAGAAAAAATCAACAAAAAAGAAAAAACTAAAGTACCTATAAATTATATCCGCTTTTGAATTTCTTTTTTCCTCAATTTCTCAACTAAAAAAATCAAATTTAGAGTAGTGTGCATGTTCCTTAAAATATACGTAAAATAGGTTAAGCACCCGCTGGAGGTTTCCATTGAGAACAAGTGCCATACATGAAAATAATACTGGCTTCCAGTGGAACCGCAGTAATTTTTGGAAATTCTTTATTTTATGCATGCAACTACTTTGGATCGGCATATATCGTATAACGCATCGTTACTAATTGCTTGCACAAAATGTGATTTCAATTTATTAACTAATTTTTAAACTGTTGTTACTTACGAGTAAATTTTCTCATCGACCATAACCAGAATTTCTGGGTATACAACATCTGGAATATCCCTCTTCGATCTGTAGTAAGTTTCCTCCGAGTCAGGGTTGTAATATGCTGCTCGTTAATAAAATTACGATATCGAAACAAAAAGTTAAACAAAAAATATGATTCTCAAGCTTATAAAATGTTGTTTGCTAGAAGCATTGAAAGTAATTCCTATAGAAAATATTTACATATTCTCTCTTTTAACTAGAGATGACTTCTTTTATTAGTATAGGGTCCCGTGCTATGCGATCGAGATTCTTTTTTCCATTTTCTAAACGCTGAAGTGAAAACTTTTTTTCCTCACGATGAGAACGTTGTTTTCATCAGTTTTTTTTAAATTGTTTAAAGGTATAGGTTTAATTATTTTCGATTTCTCCATATTTGAATATTTTACAAAAACTAAAGCAAATAGTTCTTCGTAACGCAGTGGCACGAAATATCTCAAAATTGTTGTCATTATGAACCAAAATTTAAACATATCTTTTGCGATAAAAATTTTTTGAAGCCAAACTCAAATTGGTATAGATTTGAAAAAGAAATGATTTCAAAACGTTTAATGTTCTAAATTAATTTGTTTAACAATTGGTTACTACATTTCCCGTCAATTTCAAATTAAAGAAAGAATATGGAAAAAATCGATCGCTAAAACTGAACTTTATCACACCTCGATGCACGAAGAACTATCAACTGTAGAACATGAAAATTGTACCTCCCGAAGGTTACATTTGCGTTTTAAATACCACTTTAGAGGCCCTTGAAAGAGATTTTTTAGTATACAAAAAAGCACCTTTCTTATCCTGAAAAAGTTTCTACTTCTGCTTTTTGGAAAACGAAAAATCGTGATATTATAATTTGTAATTTGAGTAATACAAACCAAACAATGACGATATTGGACACATATTTACTTACACGATCTAAAGGTATTTTGACTCTGGTCATCGTTTGGTGTCCTGAAGATAAAGTGGGGATCATTAAAACTAGTGTCAAAATCATTCTCGTCGATGTTATCGATAGCAGGAAAGTCAACGTTATCTCTAAAAAATTGATGGTTTTCACGGATTGTCTTTGGAACTGGACGAATCGCTATATTATTTCCAAGTGTACCATCCTAAAAATAATAATTAATACATTATTTGTCTTGCTTTTTATACTCTATAATAATATTTTTATTATATGATATGTAAAATGCTATTGGTCAAGTATTAAGATTTTATTAAGAGCGATTTTTATTGAAAAATTGTATAAATGCAGTGAAACTCAGATAGGCCTCCCTGATATATAGTTCTTTCGAGAATTGGTGCCGCGCCGCGCCGCAAGTAGGAGTAACATGAGCTGCGGGGATTGTGCGGTGGTCACACAAGACTTGGACAAACAAAAGCGTTTTTATTCACAGTCTCAGAGGTTCACTGTGTTTTGATATTAGTTACATATTAATATTTTCAAAAAAGTATATTCATATATTTTATATTTCTTTGTTCTGCATTTTTATAAGTGTTTATAGGATTTGTGTTCCAAAAATGAACTGATGAAATACTCCTGAAGTACCCTAATATTTTAAAGTACGTCCGCCTGAAGAAAAGCTTTTCTTGAGAAAAGCATAGTAGAAAACTTGCAGCTCCACTTAACTTTTGTTGTGACAAATTTTTTGTTAGTCCAAACCCAATTCACGTCTTATAATTTTGTAAATAAACCTGTAGTTTCTTTCTATTCGATATTTATTATTCATTGTGGATTTAGAGAAAAATGATTTGTTATCAGGGTGCCAATGCGCATTATTGTAATTATTAGAGAAACCGTTTGACGTGGCATTTTTCATTTAAATACAAAAATTGCGTGGTATTGCGCGTCATAAATAACACTTAGTTTGTAAAACTGATGAAATCCATTAAATTCTCGTTTGCTTAATGAAGAAACGCGACGAATATGTAAGCGAAATAATGGAAATCCTTGTACACAAATGACTGCTAAATTGTCTCGGATGAATTAATGGCAATACTAACCATTCACTCCTTACTTTCAAGATAAATCATCAATTCATCACTATAATTTGCAATGCAGCATGATTATTTCACTCTTAGAAATGAAAAATCTAAAGTCTATTTTGAGTGCGTAAAAGTAATTAATTTCACATAATCATGGAAAATGAATTTTTAAGTAGAAAATACAGTGTTAGAAATTGTATGCCTGTTGAAATTGCACGTTTTTAGGTTGATCTTGATTTTTTGAATTTCCATACATTTTGACGATTACTGCGGGTTATCTAATTTGTAGTTGTCGCGCAATAAGAAAAAAGTACAGCTTTTGATATAAAAGTTGCAGTGGTCATATTTTCAATCAATTTGATAGATATTCTTCAAATGAAAGCAAAATATTTCTGTTACTATCAGAAATGTTTATAAAAATGAACCTATCTGGCACTTTTTTCATTTAAATAGTTAACATTTTTTATTTTAAAAGAAACGAGCCATAAATAATGAACAATTGTGTTATACTATCTACATTTTCAGAGTTAACATATACTAATAACTATCATCATTGTTAATATATTTTTTAATTAACTATTTTTCAATTTTTTTCTTAAAATTTGATTTTTCAAAATATATAAACCTATTATAGTATTTGGTATTGTGATACAAATTTTTAAAGAGTTTCCCGTTTAGGCAAGATTCTTTTATAAGAATGGTTAAAAATAATTTCCCTTTAAAATAAATATTATACATGATAAAATAAAAAACAACTAATTGATGAGTTTTTTTCATACAAATAATTATTTCAATTACAAATATTTTAAGATTCTAATTTATTGTGTAAAAATAAGCTTCCAAAGATAAAAGTAAATTGCTTCGCTAAAAAAAAACTGTACCTGTTAAATAATGTACAGCTAGTAAATTTTTGCATGCAAAATTTAAAATGAATGATAATTATTAGTTGATGTAAAGATTTCAATAATGTAACATGTTTGTTAAACTAGTTTTTTCTTATTTGCTTGAAAATATCAAATTTTACTTGCTAATAAGTGTGTATCTCAAACAGTGCCAGATATCTGCAAATAAACTATGCAGACAACGATAGTAAATTTACTGATTCTATGTATCTTTATGAAATATCAATAAATGACGCAAAATATCTAGCTCAAATATTAAAAATATAGTTTTTAGTATTTTAAAAAATCAAATAATTAATCTATATAAACATTTATCAAAATCTGGCTCCGCCCAACAAGTTTGTAAGATTTTCGCTATTCACTCTTAAAACATGGGCGACTAGCCATGGCCTAAGTTTTAAAAAACTGTCAAATCAGTTAAGTGTTACGACATCTGGAATTTTTTATTGTACTATTATTTTATGAAGCTCATTATAGCTCATTTCTGTATTTTAGGGATTATTAACGATTGTAAAGATATTAATTAACCGTCATAGAATGTGATACACATTAACATTAATCTAAGATTTATAACTTACCACAAGTAGTTTGCCTTTTTTGTCTTGTTTCACTGTGACTGCTGCATGATTTTCCATGTCCTGATAAAAATCCCCTAAGCCTTCCATCGCCTACAATATTGATCAATTTGATTATATATTTCTACTTTTATCAAATAAATTGTACATTTTAATGTTTGAAGTTTTTAATCACAGTAATATATTTTGTATTACTTACATTTGTTACCAACATATATTGGATTCCCTCTGGTGCAGAATTATCACTCTTCGCAGTATAAACTTTCGTGTGATTTCCTGCCAAAAATCCCTCAGTTGGTTTTAAGTAAAGTTGTATGTCATTTCCAAAGGATCGAGTTTGTAGTATTACATCACCTGATCTTTTGTGACGCATATGTTTAACACCTGCTAACTCGTATTCAGGAACTAAAGAAATAATTATATTTAAAAAAGAACAGGTAAATTATTTGACATAGTAATACATTATAAAAAAATAATTTGGTTTAAAGCAACTTTAATATATTAGCAATTACTATTTTCATGAGTTGTTTGGAAAACTTCCATAACTTCCTCAGCAGTCATATGTTCGTGGATCTAAAATAAATTATTAATAAAATTAATTATCATACATCAAAAATACATTATCAAAAAAATTGTTAAGTTTTAATTAATAATTTACTTAAGAAATAAAATCTCACTTTAGCCTGTGCAAATGACGCAAGAAGAGCGCACAATAAAAGGGGAAAGAAGATCATCTTTATAGTGTAAAATGGTCCACGTTACAGAAAATTGTCCGCTATAAGAACAGTTTAAATCTGGCAACAAATAGGAAAACATATTAAGTTTATTCCTCATAAAATATACATGAAGCAGAAAAATAATAACTATTAAATTTTTTTTCAAATAATACAATAATAATTGGAATCGTGCAAAAATAAAAAGTGTGCAAATCAACAAGTAATATTTGACCTTGGTCAGGCTTACGAAGGAAGAACACGAAAATAATATTTCCCAGCAATTTTTTTTACAGTTTTAAGATTCTCGTCAAGACCTGGAGCTTGTGTAGAGATTTCTTAGAAATAATCACATGTGCCAAGAACTGAGTGTCGACATGTATATATGTATACCATTTGACTTGTTTGCTATGAATGAGAAGATTACTTGAATAAACAAAGATGCTGTATTTTTCATTATTGCCGAACGGAATGCTGATTAAAATTGTAATGTGATTTGAATGAAGGTATTTTTTATGCTAAAATGTGTTGATTCTCACTTATCAGCATCAGTTATTGAGTGAATACGAGACGATTTTTATGAGTTTAAAACTTTGTTTGTACAAGATGTATAATTTTCCATTGTTATCTGCGAATGTTTGACATCGAAATTTACTGGACATTACTGGTTCGGTGTGATGACGTAACCTTCTTTAACATTTCTATAAGTCACTTCTTTTAATTTGTTCTTCATTAAGTTCTGTATAGAAAAAATAAAAAAAACGTGACTTCTTAAAATGCAAGGACACCGTTATTGCACCTAAGTGCTCAATTATTTTGTATTCACTACTTATAGTATGTGGATCCTTATATTCTGTATGCAGTTACGTATAGGGCCATATGACCAGTTACATTTCCAGAATTTTAAGAAAAAAAATCTGCCCGCATTGCGGGCACATTCTCATCGCGCGCTACGCGCGCGGCTCGCTGCGCTCACAGTTTTGAGCTCGGATATTTATTCTTTGCATTTGGAATGCTTGAAAAAAACTTTATCAAAAAGATCTCTTATAGATGGCAGTATTTATATGCGTCTTCATATTCTGAATTGTCTACTTAATTAAGTATAGTCAAAGATAAAGTTTCTCAAAGCTCTGTAGGCTTTGAGGTATACATTCTAATCGTGACACTCGCGCTGCGCGCTCGATTTCCGAGAGACATTTGTAAACAGGTTTTGTTGGATTTTTTTTCTCGTAACTTTCGTCGTTTTTCCACACATTTTTTTTTATTTTACTTTTTTCAACGTTGTTTTTCACGAATAAAACAAAAAGTACGCGTCCTCTCAAGAGGTGAATCTTAACGAAATTGTAGATCTTTTTTGGGATAACCATTTTTGTTAATTCATCTTTTTTTGTATCCTACAAAGTTTGTCCACCAAATGGAATTTTTTATTTTCCATTATTTTTTGTGCAATCAAAATTTGAATTTTCGATTTTTGAAGAAAATGCAAAAATTTTTTATGATAATCTTATAGGGATTTTAAAAAGGAATGTTTTTCTTCTCTTGACTTTTTTTCATATCGTGCGTTTTTCGGCTTCAAATTTTGATTTTCGGTTGATTGAAAAATTTTTAAAAACGCTATAACTCTGAGAATTTTCTTTTTATCGAAAAAAGTCATAAGGATAAATTTTTTTTGTTTTTCAATACTATAAATATCCATACATAGAATTTTCAAATTCAGAAAAAAATGGTCTCAACAATTTTCAAAATGCGCTCACTTTTTGAATTTTTATCAAAAATGGCTGATTAACGAACTCGTCCTTTCTTTAGAACCTAGAAAAAGTTTGCCAAAGATGGATTAGGTTCGTTCATTTTTTCGAGACTTATCGTGTTTATGGACGGACGGACAGACAGATAGACGCCATCATGAAAACCTAATTTTCGGATTCAGGGGGTCTCGAAACGTGGAGATCCGTTGAAAAAGTGTGATGTCAAATTTCCGACAATTCTAATACTTTCTCAATCATAAATGATGAGAATGTAAAAAGAATCCTCTGTGTTAAAAAACGAGTCATTGAAACATTTTTGAAGTTAAAGCATTGAAACAACAATAAGAATATTCAACAGTTTGAGCAAGTATAGCGTGTTTTTTTATACTAAAGTGGTAGAAGTTACAACAATGTTTGAAAAATCATGTTTGCGTGGATCGATCATTTTCATCTAATTTTAGAGCAAACTAAAACCAGGTAAAACTCTAACAAAATTATCTTTAAAAACCTTCATCTTTAATAGGTACTCAGTTATGATCCTTGAAAATGACCGAATTTAGAAAAAAATAGCGGCGAAAAAATCAACATTTAAAGCTTGCATCTGTGCTTTAAAACATGTAACTTTGACCCTTTCCATTTAGTAGGATCTGCTCTTAGGGTAGAGTGGGGTTAAAGTGAGATGGGGAAAAAGTGCCACATATTATAAAATACGGAATTTCAATATCTTATATATGTTCTAATGGAAAACCAAGGAAATCCCTTATTTATTTCAGACGCAGTGTAATGAAAAGTAAATTTTGGCCACTTTTTACCCTGACCTACTAATTATTTATTTTTGTGTTATCTTATCTGGCACTTTTCCCCCGCGATACTTTTAACCCCACTCTACCCTAATGGAAATTGTACTTGCCACCATGTTTGACCGTTCTGATGGATAAATCTGTAATTTGTAAAAAATAAATATTTTTTAACTTTCCATTAAAAACAGTTAATTGTTTAACTATTTTATAAATAATAATCTTCAGATTATCAATTTTGTGCACATTTAATGTATTTTATTTGTGAAAATTAATTCCAGAATATACATTGTCGAAAATGAATGAAGAAGAATCATAAATAAACTGTTTTCAAATTTTTTGCTGATTATTTATAAAGAATGTTAGAAAAAGTAGCCATACTGACTATGTGTGAATCGGAAATTGGCATAAAGTAAAACTAAAGAATTTGAATTTCTATTTATCTTTCTGCAGTTTTTCCGTAGGACATGCACAAATCGATGATATTTACAGAATACTTTTTGACTGAAAATCGGAAAAAAATGTTTTCTTTACTTATGGATGTTGGAAGATTTTTTAAACATTTTGACGCTTAATTTCTTGTGTTATTACAATAAATATATTATCTTATTTATAATTTTAAAAAAGGGTGAACAACCACCGCAGGGTCCCGCTGGGAGCAACTGCCATCTATGAAAATGACACCGGCTTTTAGTATAACTGCGGTAAATCAGACCTATTGCAACGTCTCACGATCGCGAGATAGGTGGCCACAGGGCGCGATGAGATCACAAGGATAGGCCGGCGAAACGCTCGCGTGTTTTGTAAGACGGGTTGCATACTTTTCCGTAAGCCCCAGCGTGTCCACCCTGTATATTGGGTACAGTCGTTGCATCTTTCTTTTAAAGTCTTGATACCTCTTTTCATTTTCCCTCCCCTTGGCAGTGATGTTGCAGTCTGCCGCAGTTACAAAAAACTGCCCGTGTGGAAAAAATTCATGGCGCTATACTGTACCAGCCTAGACCGCCACGAGTCTATACTGGCACTATCTCGAGAAACTATGCTGGGGCAGTGCGCAAATGTAACACTCCAATTGTCTAGCCGCTATCTAAACCAGCGGTACTGCCGCGTTCTAGTGAATCTAGTAAAATCTAGTAGATCTAGATGCGGCCTAGATTACATATTTAATAGTAATTTTTACACTTAAATCATTCCTGACATAAAAGCACTATGAGCTACATTGAGAATATTAACAAATTCCAGATTTCGGTGAGAAAAATGGAATATAGCTCTTATGTGCTTTTTTGTCAGAGTGTTTCCAAATATTATTGATAAAAAAGAAAATGTTTATTGTAAATGTTTTGGAACCAGGAGCCAACCTCAAACTTGAATTCTCATTCTACTCCCTAAATACTAGAATTACACATTTTTTAAATGATCAGGGCCTATTCCTGCATTGATTCAAATTTTTATTTGGAGTGAAAAATTGATTAATTTCAATAGTTTTCATGTGAGACGTTTTTTTTTTAAATTCTGGGGTCAGAAAAAAACACCTTATACAAAAACTATTGGAATTAGCCAATGTTCTATCCCGTATAAAGAATTAATTGAAAAGAGGACTAAGCATTGGTTATCTAGAAAAGATATAATTCTAGTATTTATGGAGTAAAATGAGAAAATACAGTTTTGAGGTTGGGTCTTGATTCATACGCCCTTACGTCGAAAAAGAAGCTGGAAAACTTAAAACCTCGTGGTCGTAAAACGAAACGTATTTACACTGAATGGCGGCATGACGAACATCTGATTGTTGCAATCCGGTTCCGGTTATTGTTGCCAACTTTTTTGGTAGCAGTTTTGAAATTGCATTGCATGATGAAAGTTGAATACTGTTGGCAGCACTAAATAATATTTGAGGTTAGGAAATATGTCATTTTAATGTACATGAGTACTGAATACATGTTATACGAAAAAGGAAAATTACTTTCCGAGAATACCTAACGATAAAATGTCTTAATTCAGCAATGATTTTTTATATTAGCTTTGTCTTTCATTCAATAGTTTACCAATAAACAAGGTATAGTGCGTCAGATCAATCGATACTTAGTGATGAATTAAATTAATAAATCTGCACTATGAGGCAGCACTGACAGCACAGGCAACTTTATTTTTTCTATTTCCTTTGATTTCAGCACGGCAATAAATATAATTTATTATCTTTTATTAATTAGTTTTTAAATGACGCATTATTTTTCAAAGTCCAAATAGAAGTACTTTCTAGAGCCAAGCTAGATTTTAGACGGAATTTTTATATTAATGTGATGCCGAATTCTGGCTAGCGACATTAGTGGGTCTACATAGAACTGCGTGCTGTATTTTTCTATCTAGTAGGTATAGATAGCGCCAAAAGAGCACTAATCTAATTCGGCGTGAACAGACAGCCACGAATAATCCAGTACTGGCGCTAGAATAATTTCTATCTGCCACGAATTATTTTCATAAGGGTGGCACTTTTTGTTTTGGACAACTGACTCTACCACCCTCGGAGCTTTCAGCAGAGCAGGGTCGCGACGAGCATAGTAAAAGCGACAAAAATGGTAATAAAGTATTCTCTAGGTACTCAGCGTGTCCATGAAACGCTCTGAACCTATAGTTTAGAACTCCATAAAGTCAGATGCCGTCACGGTATATTAAAGTGCATATGACACCATTCTGGGACACGAAAATTAAACTCTGTACTTGAATTAAGTCCTGATGCCTGGTGAAAGAAAAGGTTTGCTCATTCAACAAGAATTCTTTTTTTCTACATTCCTTGGAAATTTTCAGTGCATTTTCTTGTCGGCTTTCATGGTCCTGAATGCTGACCATCAGGCAGCATATTGTTGAGAGAATACAAATACTATCTGACGCTAAGAGAAGTCTAGAGCGGAGGGAGAGGTGGGTCAGAGAAAATCAACAGTTTCTCTCTGACCCATTTTGACTCTTCCAAGACCCTCCAGTTACTGTTGAACACCCACCCAAACCAGAGGAGGTCGAAGTATTTTGGAGAGAAGTCCACGAAGTTCAGTATAGACTGGACGAAGACTCAGAAAATATAAATAGCTTCAAGGAGTTATGTGTTGCCCTCATAACACCTGATGAAGAATGCCCACCCATCACTACCGAGGAGGTGAAAAAGGTATTAAGAGGGATGAAGAACTATTCCGCACCGGGACCAGATTGTATCAAAACCTTCGGGTGGAAGAAGTTTTCTTCATCCATCAGCATTTGACCCGTATTTTCACCTCATATTTGAAGTCAGCAGAGCCGATTCCGGAGTGGTTGGTGGAAGGGCGCACAACACTCCTGCCGAAAATAGGCAACTTAGCTGATCCAAAGAATTACAGGCCAATAACTTGTCTGAATACACTTTATAAGATATTCACAGCTATCCTAAATGATAGGATTGTTCGGGCAATTGAACCTGTGTGGCAAGAAATGTATGAACAACGAGGCTCAAAGAAAGGCGTAGCCGGATGTCGGGAGAACCTGCTCATCGACAGATGTGTCTGCAAAGAAGCAGCATTCTACCAGCGTGACCTATCGATGGCCTGGATTGATTATCGGAAAGCTTTCGATTCGACCTCCCATAGACTTATCATCTGTCTTTTGCAAATTTTAAAGGTTCATCCGCAAATAGTTGGGTGCATAGAGAGATTGATGCCGCTTTGGAAAACCAGATTTACTATCTAATCTGGAAAAAGCGTGTGACAACTAACAAGGTCACCTTTCAGAGAGGTGTCTTTCAGGGCGGCACCATGAGCCCGCTCCTCTTTTGCCTTACATTTTTGCCACTATCTCTAGCACTTCTCCATTCCGACGGGTACTCGTGTGGCAAACCTGCAGATCGAAAGTACAAGTTCACCCATGTATTTGACATGGACGATCTTAAGATCTATGCTAAAAACAGAATGCAACTGCATCTGGCTCTGGGGATTGTCGAACGATATACTAAGGAAATTGGAATGGAATTTGGGTTAGACAAGTGCGCCAAGGTTTATTTGAAGCGAGGAAAACCTAATGGCATCCCTGAAGATGCTGAGCTCGTTGATAGAAGCGCCATACGACACCTTTGCGCTGAAGAGACTTATACATACCTGGGCGTGCCACAGAGCCGCATTCAGGATGTGAAATCTATAAAGGATACTCTCCGAAGCAGATAC
>NC_046657.1:89023234-89031350 GCF_010883055.1 Belonocnema kinseyi
AAAAGCATGCATCTTAAGTCTTCCGTTCCGCGACTGTACATCTCACGCCGTCAAGGGGGTCGCGGAATATTGAGTCTTGAATGTCTTCACAACAGGATTATATTGGGTACCGCACATGGAGTTACAAATGGAAGAGACCCTCTTCTTAAAATGGTCAGGAATCACGAAGAATTGGGCAAAGGAGCGTTTCTGTACAAAGCAGCGGAGGAGGCTGCTGAAACACTCGGATTTGACTTTAGAATTAGAAGTGAGCAAAATGCATCAAACCTTATCTATCTCGAGTACTCACTCCTGAAAGCCCGGATTAAGAAAGCACAAGAAAAAAACTTTCGTGAACAGCTCTTTGATAAGAGGATGCACGGTATCTTCCACAGAAATGTGAAGGATCAGTCAATGTCTTGTGAGCTAACGTTTGCTTTTCTTAAATCGCCCGGATCGAAATCTGGTACGGAAGGTTTCATCTTTGCATGCCAAGACGGTGTCATTTCCACCTTAACATACCGTCGCCACATTTTGAGCTAAAACATTCCCGATGATAGCTGCAGGGCGTGCCATGCACACCCCGAGCATTTAGCTCACATACTGTCTAGTTGTCCAACTCACGCGGGAACGACCTACATTCAAAGGCACAATGCGGCACTAAGAGTGCTTTATTACCATCTCTGTCACTCTTACGGCATTAAACTTAATATCGCTCCTCTAAATGCTCCTAGGGAAATTGAGTCAATTGTTGAGAATGGGAAGTGCCGCATATACTGGAACTTTATATTCTCGACAATTGTTTCTATTGCTCACTCGAGGCCTGACATGGTTCTTATTGACTTCGAGAAGCGAACGATGTTCGTTATCGAATTTTCGGCACCAGCTGACAAAAACATCATCACCAAGGAGAATGAAAAGAAACAAAGGTATCGAGACCTTATAAGGGAGTTGCAATTATTGTACCCGGAATATTCTGTTAAACTAATCGTCCTTATCATCGGTTCTCTTGTAGGTGCCAAGCTTTCACTTGCTAATGGCCTAAAAAGCATCCCTGCGTGTCAACAATATGCTGAAACACTTGCGGGAAAAATGCAGAAGGCGGTAGTTCTTGAATCGCTCCGTGTTCTCAGGGTGCACAAAACTTTTGCCGGATCGTCGTATTGATTCCGTTACGGACTGTAACCACATATCTTACGGTCGTGAGACGTGGTTGTGGCTGAAATTTTACCGCGATTTCGCTGGGAGCGGGTGCAATTTTTCAGATTAGCACCCGCGCCCGGCGAAATCCTGCGGTTGTCCTTATGACAAATTTTTAATTATATATATATATATAAGTTCGTGATAAGGACAACCACAGGATTTCACCGGAATTGTGTGCCATTCTACAAAATGGAACCCATTAACGGCAAAATCTCGGCAACTTTACAGTTGGGACCATGTCTGACGATCAAAAGATACGTGGTTACATGTCCATCAGGACATGGAGCGACCAAAGGACGAAAGCCATCTGCATTTTCCCCGCAAGTGTATTAACATTTCTTTAACACGAGCTTTTCAAAGTATTGGATAGTGAAAGCTTGGCATCTCAAGAGCATTAATGATCAGAGCGGCTGGCTGAATAAAATATTCCGGTTGATATTTTTGTCTATGTTTGAACTATAGCAGGCCTGTAGTGCGCAACAGAAATAATTGCAGCAAATATGAATTTCCAGTATATGCGGAACATCTCAATTTCGACAATTGACTATTTCCTTCGGAGCGTTTAACTAAGCGGTATTAGAGCTACATCTCTAAGAGTGCCAAAAGTGGCAATAAAGAACTTTTAGTTCCGCATTTTACCTTTGGTTGTACGTCGTTCCCGCGTGAGCTGGAATACTAGGCAGGATGTGGCCTAGATACTACATGCACCCAAACTCCATTCCAATCTCCTGAGTTTATTTTTCGACAATCCCTAGAGCTAGGTCGAGTTCTTTATTTTTAGCATAGGTGTTAAGAACATCTATATAAAATACATGAGTGACTTTGTGCTTTCGATTTCCAGGTTTGCTGCAGAAGTAACCTTCGGAATAACGAAGCATAAAAGATCGTGGCAATAGTGTAAAGTGAAAGAGGAAAGGGTTAATGGTGTCGCTCCGAAAGACACCTTCCTGAAATGTGACGTTGTTAGTTTTCATACGATCTTTTTCAGATAAGATATTAAGCGTGGCTTAAGAAGTGGCATCAAACTCTCTATGCACCTGACGAGGCGTGGATGAACCATTAAGCTTTCCAACAGACAGATGATAAGTGTATGAGAAGTTGAATCTAAATCTTTCCAGTAATCAATCCAGGCCATCGATGGATAGCACTAGTAGAATTATGCGTCTTTGCAGATACATCAGTCCATGAGCAGGTTCTCCTCACATCCTGCTACATATTTCTTTGAGCCGAGTTTTTCATAAATCTCTCCCCACACAGGTCCGTTGGTCCGAATAAGCCTATCATTTAGAATCAATGTGAGGATCTTATAGTACAGTGTATTCAGATAAGTTGTTGTCCTGTAATTCTTAGGACCAGCTAAGTTGCCCATTTTCGGCAGGTGCACTGTGCACCCTTCCACCAACCACTTCGGAATATAATCTTCCGACTTTAGATATGCGGTGCAACTGAGGCCAGATGTTGTATGGTTGAAGAAAACTTCTTTCGCCATAAAGTTTTGTTATCACCTATCCCCGGAAGGGAAGAGTTTTTCATGCCTCTTAATACTTTTTTTACCTCCTCGGTATTAATAGGTAGGCATTACTTCTCAGGTATTATCAAAGCACTGCACAGCTCCTTGAAACTATTTTTTTTCTCTGAATCCTCTTTTAGCGGACGCTGAACTTCATTGGCTTCTTTCCAAGATGCTTTAATCTACTCTGGCATGGGCAAGTAGTTACAGTAACTGTAATCCTTGGAAGAGTTGAGATGGGTCCGAGAAACTGTTCATTTTATCTTACCCCACCTGTCCTCCGCTCCAGACTTCTCTCAGCATCAGATAGTACTTGTATTCTCTCAACTATGTGCTTTCTGATGTTCAATCATATACTGAATGCGGGATGCATACTGCCTTGTCCGACCTATATTTCGGCTGAGTTGATGCATTCGGGTTTGGCTCTAGAGGTTGGACTCTTTGAAAAAATCTCCACGCAGTTCGTCATTCAGTTCAGTTAGATCTTTAGCCTTGAGAGAAACCTGGATGTCCATGCCTCTCCGGATCCTGAAGCGTCGCTCTTTCTTTATTGGATGCTTGCCCGCGGTTGGTCTCATTGCCGCCTGTCTTTCTCTGTTACCGGCTTGTTCTGGCTGCTGTAAAGTAGGTGCTCTGCTTACATAACCCGTTTTCTGAAGTTTATCATTACGATTTCACAGAGGTTGATAAGAAAAGTGCGAGAGCTCTGGGTGTTTCTGGTACCCCTCAGCTTTCAGTCGTGCCATGTGACCTTCTGGTTTAGGGGCCATACTTATATCGTAGTACTTCAGCAAGTCGTCCTTGAATCGATCCGTACATTTAGAAGTATTAAGATTCTATCATTCCATCGCATTAACTCTATTTGAATTGGCTCCACCAACTCTCCAGTAGTCGGCATTATTGTCTGACCCATTGTCGGGTACCATCTGATGCTAGCAGAAGTATGGAACGGAGGAGAGGTGGGTCAGAAAAAATAAACAGTTTTTCCCTGACTTATCTCGACTCTTCGAAGATCCTCCAGTTACTGTGGACCACCTGCCCAAACCACAGGAGGTCGAAGTATTTTGGAGAGAATTAAAAGAAACTTAGCTTCCACTGAAGAAGATTTAGAGAACAAAAATAACTTCAAGAAGCTGTGCAGTGGCCTCATAATACCTGAGAAGAAATGCCCACCTATCACTACCAGGCAGGTAAAAAAAGGATTAAAACGCATGAAGAACTATTCCGCTCCGGGACCAGGTGTTATTAAAACCTTCTGATGGAAGAAGTTTTCTTCAACCCACCAACATCTGGCCCGCATTTTTACCTCATATCTAAAGTCAAAAGGCCCTATTCCGGAGTGGTTGGTGAAAGGGCGCACAGTGCTCCTGCCGAAGATGGATAATGTAAATGACCCTAAGAATTACAGGCCAATAACTTTTCTGAACACAACGTATACGATATTCACAGCTTTCTTGAATAAAAGGATCATCCGGAAAATTGGAACCTGGAAATCGAAAGCTCCAGGGAAAGTGAACAAATTTACTCGGAAGATTGGAATGGAGTTTGGTTTAGAGAGATGCTCCAAGATTTATTTGAAGCGAGGAAAACTTAATGACATCTCCGAAGATCTTTAACTCGTCTACAGAAGCTTCACATCAACATCAGGGGTGAGCCGAACGTATCAAACATTATCCATCTCGAGTACTCACCCCTAAAGACCCGGATTAAGGAAGTACAAGAGAGAAACTTCTGTGAATAGTACCTTGACAATAGGATGCACGATATCTTTCACAGAAATGTGAAGGATTAGTCGATGTCGTATGAGCTAACGTTTACTTTCCTTGAATCACCTGGATAGAAGTCAATCATGAAAGGTTTCATTATAACGGGTCAAAACGGTGTCGTTTCCACTTTACCATCCAATCGCCACACTCTAAGCCAAGCCATTCCCAATCGTAGCTGCAAAGTGTGTCATGCACATCGCGAGTATCTATGGCACATACTATTTAGTTTTCCAACTCATGAGAGAAGGTAGTACGTCCAAAAACACAATGCGGTACTAAAAGTGCTTACGATACTTAAGGAATCAGCCCTAAGACACTAAGAAACTTGCAAGGAAAATGCAGAAGAAGTTCGTCCTTTGGCCGCTCTATGTTCTGAGGGCGCACGAAACATCTGCTGGATCATTGTATTAAGTCCATTGCAGCCCGTAATCACCTATCTTACAGTCGCGAAGCGGAGTGACAGCTGAAACGTTACCGCTATTTTGCTAGGAGCGGGTGCTATTTCTTAGAATGGCATCCGCCCCGGTGAAATCTCGCGATTGTCCCTACGACACACTTTCAACTATATACAGTATATACACGGAAAAAAGAGTCTTGATTCGAAACCTTTAGGATGAACTACTTATATAACTATAAGTTAGACACAATGTAGACTTGAAAGCAGTTTGTAGCGATAATATGGGCTAATATGAAGTCACTGCATGGTTTATAAACTACTTGTTAGCTAGGCGGTAGGCTAAAATCAAGTCGCTGCATGATCTGAAAAATAGTTTCTGTAGCCAGACTGTTGGCTTTCATCAAGTCACTTTATAAATTCAAAAGAGGTGCTAAAAATAACCTAAATAAAGCCTATATTATAAATCAAATTACACCCAGAAAACAATTTCTTCGAAATAAAAGACACTTTTTTAATTCAAAGAAATTTTTTCTTGGACCCGCGTATATCAAAGAAACCATAGGGTCGTCGGTAAGTCCGAGAGTCACCTGACATCTTAGTGACCAGGGCCTCTATTTGTATCGTCAAACAAAAATCTTGGCACAATTAACTATGCTCAAACAATTAAGAAACAGATAGGTGCGACTAATATACGACGCGTCTTCCTCGGCTTGCTCAGCTGTTGTGACGTCACAATTCTTTAAAGTTAGCTATAGCTGTTAAGAGGTCTAAAAGCTAGATCTTGAGGGTAGAGCAAGCTTCATTACCTTCTTCTTTAGAGCCCAAATTTTGATGCCTTAGATCGAAGACCAAGTGGGGCTTGGTTTTAATACAAAAGACTAAGTGTTAGTCATAATTGTGTTTTGTTTAAAATTGAAGGCCCTTAATGGCTCTTCTAAAGACATAATATTATAAAATATTAGACATCAGCTTAATTTAAGGCAAAAATAAAAACAAGATCATCATAGAGGTAAGGCTGTTTTCTGTGTAATTTTAAAAAATAGGATAAACAACTACCGTAGGGTCCCACTGGGGGCAACTGCCGTACATGAAAATGTCACTGGCTCCTAGTAGAACCGTAATAAGTCCCATGTAATTTGCACTCGCATTATAGAAATATACGCCTACCAGTCTGATATTTAATAAAAATGGTAGTCTTCCTGATGTATTATAAATGCCAAAATTTAGGATAGTGGGTAGAAATTATGAACGTTGCCTATTCGGAAAAAATACATATTTAATTTTTTGAAAATCTTACAAAATGAGCCATTATCTCAAAAGGAATTTGAAGTCTGTGATTTCATAATCTCCCTAGTCCGGAGTTGAATCTAATCGATAAAAAAAACCCTGAACTTTTTTTACCCTGAAATCAGATAGAAATACTACCGTGCTTTTATGTAAGAGAAAATAAAATTCATCCGCGGCTGGATAAAATGTTTACTTTTTCAAAATACTAATAAAGGGTATAAAAATTCTATACAAATTTAATTGTACTTGTTCAAAGTTTGCAGAAGAACAACGTTGAAAATTGGCAACTACCAGCAGCATTTCCCCAGTCATTAGCTAACCTTCTCTAATCAAATCATTTTAATGAAATATAGAAGCAGATACACTGAAAGAAATAGTTTGAGGCTGATGGCAATCTGTTTGCTTAATAATTTCTAACTGAATTAGAAAGAAAATTGTTCTGTCTCAGCCAGACGAATTTAAGATTTATTACCTACGTAGTATTAGATATATGATTAAAATATCAAAATATTATAGTGTAGGTACAAGAATTTTATGCCTCGGTGTCATGGCTGTATTGAACGTATACTTTTATCAACTATCTATTTGGCTTTAGTCGCCTTCTTCAGACTTGTTTTATAGCAAATGAGGTTAGTGAAGAAGCTTTTGAATACCTAACTCCAAATTTGTGAAAGATTAAGATTTATTAAATATTCTATTAAACAGTTTCGAAGTAAATCATGTATTTAACATTTATTTGCCTTTCATTTTTGTATCTTCAGAATAATATTTGAATTTTATGTATACAATAGGTCAGGATTTTGAGGGAATTTCGTTATTTTACGCCTAATTTCAAATGAATTCGATCAGCGATGATTAAGATTCGTAAGTTAATTACAGTTTACTTGTAGCGCCACTATCAATCAGATCGCAAACGGTTATACATATATACCAAAGAGTTAAAAGTAACATGTACTTTATAATAAAAATTGTTTCTTCAAAATGTGATATCATTTGAACCAATCTAATTCGATACGACGAGGGGTCGATCACTCCAACATTCCTGATATATTCACCAAATATTCCCATACACGTATTCTTTCAATATTCCCGGATACTCTTGGTATTCTTTATATTCTTATTAATCTTAAATATTTTTGATGTTCCAAAATATTCCGAAATATCCCTAAATCTTCGCAAATATTCTGACATATTTCTCACTTTCCCTTTGCGCTCTACAAGTTTTTAAAGATTCCAAATTATTTAAAGTGATTTTTAAAAATGTCAAGTAATTTCAAAGAAGTTTATGTATTATTGTGTGATTGCAAAATATTTTCAAGTGTTTAAAATAATTTTAATGAATTTCAAAATAGTTCAACGAGATTTAAAAATGATCTTAAGTTAAAAAGAAATTAAAGTTTATAAATGAATTTCAAAAGAGTTCAAGTAACTTTAAAGAATTTCAAAAAGTAAAAGAATTTTCAAGAGATTTCAATGACTTTAAAATACTTTTTATTAGTTCAAAAGATTTAAAGTGATTTTAAGTGATTTTGTAGCATTTCAATTAATTTCATATGGTTTAAAAATTCGGTAAAGGAATTAAAAATATTACAAAGCATTTTAAATGATTCTAAAAAAATTCGAAAATTCTTAAGGATCTTCATGTAATTTATAAATATGTTTAAGTAGTAAAACATATTTTCAGGAATCTTAAGGGATTTGAAGGGAGTCATTTGATTAAAATTTTTTTAAGGTTTACTATTGAATTTTAAAATATTTCAAAATATTTCATAATATTTTAAAGAATTTAAGATATTTTTAATGAATTTAAGATATTTTAAGTAATTTATGAAGAATTTTTAAGGAATTTCTGTAGAATTTAAATGAGTTTTAAGATTTTAAAGTAATTTTAAAATATAAATAATGTTCTTGAATTCTTTAAAGTTTGTTAAATCTCTTGAAATCTTCGTAGATTTATAGAAATTATTCAAAATC